>NC_143585.1:58444440-58767158 GCF_048544385.1 Mastigoproctus giganteus | reverse complement strand
TTTTATCCATCCCTAAGAGTAGATTCCACCACATTTGTTTTGAGACATCTGTTTTGAGATGCATCTTCTTTTCTTTTTTACTTTTGAGAACTTTCTATGGACATTAATTTTTTTTATTAAAAGGAAAAGAAAAGGAAATAAAAATTTGAAAACACACACTAATATTATGTAGAGTAAGCTTAGATACTTCCAAATAGCAGATGTAAACTTTGCCACTGTTGCATTTTTCGAGAACAGCTTTGAGTTTATTTGCATCACTGAACTTTCCTTCTAAAACTGTAGTAAAATCAATAAGTAAAATAAAGATAAATAAAAATAAAGTAAAATAAATATAAAGTAAAATAAAATAAAGACAAAAAAAAGAGAGAATTATTATTTTACTATTATTGTAATTTAGTCATAGGTTGCCTCCAACCTGAGCTATATTTGCCTAATACAAAGGCAAATGAAGCATTAAGATGAAACAACAAAGAAATTAAAAGTAGTATTATAAAATTTATTCATAGGACATCATTTACAGATAGTAACTGTACTAATCACTCCATAAGGCCTGTAAAAAATCAACACCTATAAATGTTCACCCGAACAGGTAAATGCACTGGAACAAATTGTGAATCATCAGCTTTGAAGCAAGAAAGGGAGGGGTGGAATTTGGGTCCAACCTTTGATCATGTTATAAGTGATTCTGCTTTCTATTGAGTCTACAGTGTACCATACTAAATTAACAGATACCTCAATATAATAATAACACTATTCACAGGTTATGCAACAATAATACATATTACACAGCAAGTTATATATAGAGGGTGATTCACTACCAGTGCGACAAAGTTCCAGGAGGTGTAGGGGGCACAAAGATGAATCGGAATCACATAGCACTGCAGGGTCCGAAATGCCTTCGTCATGCGGTAGAGGACATTGAACGGGAGGTCGCGTGAACAGCGATCCAGCTGGAAGTCAGCATTTGCGAACCAGTTCCCAAGGCAGTAGGATGGACGAGTATTCAAACGTTGAACTGGCCGACATGCACCTAGCGTATGGAGCTGCGGACTGTAATGGGCGCGCTGCTCTGCGCTTGTACCAGGATCGTTTCCCGCACAGGCGTGCTCCTCGTCATACGATTTTCACACGTGTGCACAGAAGGTTATGTGAGACTGGTTGTTTCACAAGAGGTACCATGAATCGAGAGCGAATGATGAGGACGCCAGACAATGAGGAGAATGTCCTACGCCTTGCAGAAGGCAATCCGAGTACGAGTACTCAAGCGATAGGCCAACGATTGAGTATTTCCCAATTCACTGTATGGAGGATACTGTCAACAAACCAAATGAGTTCATACCATCTGCAACGCGTCCAATCATTGGAGCCTGTGGATTATCCACTCCAGAGGACTTTTGCTACTTGGTTTCTTCAACAGAAACGGTTCGCAAATGCTGATTTCCAGCGGGATCGCTGTTCACGCGACCTCCCGTTCAACGTCCTCTACCCCATGATGAAGGCATTTCGGACCTTGCAAAGCTATGTGATTCCGATTCGTCTTTGTGCCCCCTACACCTCCTGCAAGTTTGTCGCACTGGTAGTGAATGACCCTGTGTGTGTATATATATATATATATATATATATATATATAGATATTTCAAAGTTTATGTTATATATATTACATTATACTACTATGTTCGTAAAGTTATAATCTTACTAGATTATAAAATTTCTTAGCTAAAAATAATTGATATTTGTGTAAAATCACCAATAAAAAGATTAAAATATTAAGTCATAACTTGCAAAACCTCTAGCTTAATTTAAAAACAAGTTAACAAATGTGATTACGCCTATTAAAACTCCACTGAGCACAATTTAATATATTAATTAAGTAAAAATGGTTAAAATTTTTCCAAAATCATATCTGTTTCCAAGAGTTAATAATTTTTCTACTCCACAGTTTATATAGCCTTCTTAAAAATATTGGAAATATTAATTTATTTGGGGGAGGATGATCCGTAGGGTGATGATCCTCAAGTGTTATACTGAAATAATTGTGTTCACATAAAGTAAAATATGGTACATAAATAGTTTCATATTGTAAAACAAATTTTAATATGAAGAGACCACCAACAGCAATTACCCCTCAAAGTGGCACAAGATCCACCACTAACTGGAAATGTTTCTTTTTACTATTTTCAGAGGAGACATGAACTTTAACTGAATTTAAAGATGGATGAGTTCAATACCTGACAAAAGCAATAACTGCAGAGTATAAGAATTGCAATCCTCAAAAACAGTACATGTACTTAGTCATTAAATTCCTTACCAAAACTAACTTGTCTTTTTTTGTGGCAATGCAGAAAATGTTGAATTAAAGACTGTGGTTTGTTTTTAGCTACCATGCCTCTCCTTAAAAAATTCTATCCATTCATGGGGGCAGTTTATTATAAAGTTAGAAAATTGTAGGAAAGGAAAGGTTATTTATCCAAAACTGTTTATGAATTGATAAATATATTGGCAGAAAAAGTGTCAGAAAAATATCAAGTATAACAAAGAAAATATTTCTCAATTATTGTTGACCGAACTTTTGATTATTCAAATGAAGATCAACTCTGCTAAATAATCCAACACCAAACTGAAGATGAAGAACCCGCATTATCATATTTAGGATCTATTTCTTTAGAAGAAAGGTACATTGGAAAATATTTGGCTGAAACTATTTCAAAGAACTGAAAAAAAAGAGAGGGATCAAATTAACAGACTATTGTTAATTTGATCCCTCTTAATAATTTTTCTACTGCAAATTTATATAGTTTGTATAAAGGAGCTCAGAAATACATTAGAGCAGTGGTTTTCAACCTTTTTATAATAACGGCACCCAAGTAATTTATTTTATTTTGCGGCACCCCTCTGTACACCATTTTAAATGAAATAAACATAAATTTTTAAAAAATAATAAGTTTAAGTAACTTAAACCCAAATTACGTGGCACCCCTGTTGAAAACCACTGCACAAGTAATTACAGACCAGTTAGTTTAACTTCTGTTCCGGGTAAAATAATGGAGTCACTGGTTAAAGATGCATTGCAGGATCATCTAGACAAGACTGCAGCAATAATTCAAACACAGCATGGGTTTGTTAAGGGAAAGTCTTGTCTGACAAATTTGATTGGTTATTATGATGTGGTCACAAAGGAACTGGATGCAAAAAATAATTTTGATATCATATATTTGGATTTCAGGAAAGCTTTTGACACTGATGCGCATGGAAGACTACTGTACAAATTGGAGCAGAATGGTATTAAGGGTAAGTTGCTACAATGGATAAAAGGATGGTTAAGTGGGAGAAGACAGAGGGTGGTAATCAATGGGTACTGCTCTTCGTGGACTAATGTTATTAGTGGAGTCCCACAGGGTTCGGTGTTTGGTCCACTGTTGTTTTGTGTATTTATCAATGATATTGATGAAGGTATATCAGGCTTAATGTCGAAGTTTGCAGATGACACAAAGGTTGGCAGGGTTGTTAATGACAGTAATGGCAGTGTGCTACTGCAACAGGATCTAGATAATTTGGGCAGATGGGCTAAGAAGTGGCAACTGAAGTTCAACCTTGACAAATGCAAAGTACTGCATATGGGGAGAAGTAACACCAGAGAAACGTACAAACTGTGTGGTACTACACTTAAGGTGGTAGAAAATGAAAGAGACCTGGGAGTAATTGTGCAGTCAGATATGAAGTTTTCTGAGCAGTGCAGACAGGCTGCTAGGGCGGGTCATGGGGTTTTGTCAATGATATATAGGAATTTTGCTAGCAGGGAAAAGGAGGTGATTGTCCCTCTGTATAAGGCAATGGTCAGGCCACGCCTTGAGTACTGCGTACAGACTGGAGATGTGCAAATGTGTCCCCAATTCACAAAGGTGGATCGAAGGGTGACACGAGTAATTACAGACCAGTTAGTTTAACTTCTGTTCAGGGTAAAATAATGGAGTCACTGGTTAAAGATGCATTGCAGGATCATCTAGACAAGACTGCAGCAATAATTCAAACACAGCATGGGTTTGTTAAGGGAAAGTCTTGTCTGACAAATTTGATTGGTTATTATGATGTGGTCACAAAGGAACTGGATGCAAAAAATAATTTTGATATCATATATTTGGATTTCAGGAAAGCTTTTGACACTGTTGAACATGGAAGACTACTGTACAAATTGGAGCAGAATGGTATTAAGGGTAAGTTGCTACAATGGATAAAAGGATGGTTAAGTGGGAGAAGAGAGAGGGTGGTAATCAATGGGTGCTGCTCTTCGTGGACTAATGTTATTAGTGGAGTCCCACAGGGTTCGGTGTTGGGTCCACTGTTGTTTTGTGTATTTATCAATGATATTGATGAAGGTGTATCAGGCTTAATGTCGAAGTTTGCAGATGACACAAAGGTTGGCAGGGTTGTTAATGACAGTAATGGCAGTGTGCTACTGCAACAGGATCTAGATAATTTGGGCAGATGGGCTAAGAAGTGGCAACTGAAGTTCAACCTTGACAAATGCAAAGTACTGCATATGGGGAGAAGTAACACCAGAGAAACGTACAAACTGTGTGGTACTACACTTAAGGTGGTAGAAAATGAAAAAGACCTGGGAGTAATTGTGCAGTCAGATATGAAGTTTTCTGAGCAGTGCAGACAGGAAGCTAGGGTGGGTCATGGGGTTTTGTCAATGATATATAGGAATTTTGCTAGCAGGGAAAAGGAGGTGATTGTCCCTCTGTATAAGGCAATGGTCAGGCCACGCCTTGAGTACTGCGTACAGGTCTGGAGGCCTCATTTTAGGAAGGATGTAGATTTACTTGAGTGTGTACAGAGAAGGGCAACAAGATTGGTGAGGGGAATGAAGGGATTCTCTTACCAAGAGAGGCTTAAGTTCTGCAAATTGCAGTGGCTGGAGACTAGGCACCTGCGCGGTGATCTGATTGAAGTCTATAAGGCCTTGAATGTGTTGAGCACGCTGAATTCTGATGGGATCCTTCCACTTGTTCAGATTACTAACCTACGGGGACATAAGTTCAAATTAAGAAAGGACAGATGTAGAATAGATGTGTGGAAATTTGCCTTTAGCCAGCGGGTGGTTAATTGCTGGAACAAACTTCCATCTGTCGTTGTGGAAGTTGATAGGTTAAATAAATTTAAGGAGGAACTGGACAGGTATTTGGAGGGAATGGTGTGATTTTTTTTTTTTTTTTTTTTGGCTGATGCTGCATAAGCTCCTACACTTGCTTTCCTGCATCATGTGCCACTACTACTACTACTACTACTATATACTGTAAAAATGATTAATACAAAATACATACATACCTTTTTTATATTTTTAAAAGCAATCGAATTTATTAATTATTGGGTAGGACGACTTTCACTGTCACTAACGGAATCACTACTATCTGTTGACTTTTTCTTTTTGTGAGACTTTAACAAGAAACCTATCCAATGACACTTGCTTTTGCCTCCTTTTGAGGTTTCACGGAAATATGACATTGCATTGTCGTTAAACAGATTCATCGCTTGCACTGCCACAGCCTTACTTGGGTGGTGCTTTTCTACAAAATTTTGCACTGTTTCCCACATTTTACACACCTCCCTAATCTCATTTGAAGAAAGGGATGTCTCCATTTTTTTCTCCTCCTCCTCAGACGAGATCTCCTCCATAACCTCTTGCTGTTGCTCGCGATGCAGATCCATCAGTTCGTCGGTGGTAAACTCCTGGCCATGTTCCTCCACCAGCTCTTGAATGTCATCCTTATTCACCTCCAGTCCCATGGTCGTCCCCAAGAACACAATTTCATCGACAACTGGCAGCTCCTGTTCATGAGCAAACCCCTCAACGCAATCAGACCACAGTTTTCTCCAAGCAGAATTGAGGGTTCTCTTGGTGACCCCATCCCAGGCTTTATCGATGATTTTGAGGCAGTTTACGATGTGGAAATGATTTTTCCAAAACTCTCGGAGGGTTAGGTTAGTTCCTTCGGTCACCTCGAAGCATCGCTGAAATAGTGCCTTGATGTAAAGCTTTTTAAAGTTCGAAATTACCTGCTGATCCATGGGCTGGAGTAATGGAGTAGTGTTGGGAGGAAGGAACTGGACCTTAATGAATTTGAATTCTTCCAGTAAGTCGTTCTCAAGGTCTGGAGGATGAGCAGGAGCATTATCCATAACCAGCAAGGCTTTGAGTGGCAGTTTTTTTTCTAAGAGGTATTTCTTCACTGCAGGACCGAAGACCTCGTTGATCCACTCAACGAACAAGATACGAGTGACCCAAGCCTTGCTGTTGGACCTCCAAATAACGGTTAACTGGCTCTTCTGCACCATGCATTTCTTGAAGGCTCGTGGATTCTCAGAATGATACACGAGCAGGGGCTTGACTTTGAAATCACCGCTTGCATTAGCACACAGCAAGAGGGTGAGACGGTCTTTCATGGGCTTGTGACCGAGCATGGCATTCTCTTCTGCTGTAATGTAGGTCCTCTTTGGCATCTTTTTCCAAAAAAGCCCTGTCTCATCGCAATTAAAAACTTGCTGCGGCAGGTAACACTCGGAAACCATGAGCTTCTGGAACTCGGCAACGAACGCCTTAGCGTCCGAACTCGCAGCCTCTCCGTGCCTCACAACACTATGGATGCCACTTCTCCTCTTAAAGTTATCAAACCATCCCCTGCTCGCCTTGAAGCCTTCTTCGTTTTCTGTAGATGTACCAGGCAGTTTACTTACGAGGTCGGCGTACAAGGCCTTTCCCTTCTCACAGATCAAGTTCTCGGTCACAGTATCACCTGCTAGTTGCTTCTCGTTTATCCACACCAAAAGCAACTTTTCTACATCTTCCAGAATACGTGGCCGTTGCTTTGATATTCTCGTGACTCCTTTTGCTACATCTAGTCCCCTTCTTCTTTCTTCTTTAATATTGTACAAATTGTTGACGTAGACTTCTTATAAAATCTTGCGATGGCGGCCACTTTCATACCTTGTTCGTGTTTCTCGATGATTTCCTTCTTAACTTCTACCGTAATCATCTCCTTCTTCTTACCGCCTTCCTTTTCAACCCTTTTCTTCATTGGGGCCATTTTCGTAGTGCACAGTTAATAAATAACAGTCACCAAATTTGAACACAAAAAAAAAAAAAAAAAAAAAAATGCTTTACGCACATACACGTGGTCACAACATTAGCACGAATGTTCACTACAATGTTGACTGTATACAAATGAGGTATGCCGACTGAGACCGAGCATGTGAGACGATTAAACACAATCCCCAGCAGCACGTGATCACGTGACGCTCGGCAGACAATTTTTAGGGAATAAAGCACAATTACAAAATGAGGAGGCACCCTTGATACACATAAACAAAGCTGCGCGAGTGTAGCAACTGAATAAACAACACCATAAAGGCAGAGATACACTATTAACACCTCACATTTTCCTAAACCACATTTCTAGGGGTTACTACCATAAAACAATAAAAACAGTTTCCAGTTGCGTTTCTGCTAATGGAATCTGTTATAAACTGGTAGTAAACTCGATCTAATTGCATACCGATAGCTGGAATTGTGTTGCTTTTTACGTTATTATGGTGAAATGTGTTTCCCCTTCACTGATATAAAAACATAAATACATTTTCAGAATCTTCTTCATTCCTATCGTGTTGCGTTCAGTTGGGGTGATTCTGCGTTCCACTGCCATTTCTTGTAAACACAAAGGCGAATTGTGCATAAGCGAATTCGGTTTGTGTTATATAAGATATCGTTCCCCTATTTATAAATCGTGTATGATCGAATTCGTGTAGTGTAAACACGTGTTATACGAGGACTGACTGTACTCGTATTGCAAGACCTCGCTCGTTTATCAAGTTAATATTTATTAAAAATTTTTGCTCGTCTTGCGAAACACTCGCAGACCAAGTTACTCGCAATCCAAGATACCACTGTATCAAGAAATTTATATATTTGTGCAAAATTTATATATGCTTGTGTATTATTGCAGATAATATAGAAACTTACATAAAGAGTCCAGGTACATCAGTGAAATATACCAAAGCAACAACTATTATAATTAGTTATTAAAAATTTTGTGGCCCTTTAAAAAAATTAGAAATGAGAAAAGAATCATCTGAATATGAATACAGGTAACACAGTAGTTAGGTTCCTATAAAATGTTGTGTTGTATGAAACCGTGTTATACGGGACTAAGAAAAAGTACAATAAGGGTGGTTATGGTTATCTAACAAATACACTATTTCATTAATAAGATGTTAACAAAACTAACAAAAATACACCATTCTAGATTTCGGGTATCTTCTGTCTCTTTAAAAAATCAATAATCTGATTTTGTATGCTTGGCTTGATAAATTTTTTTGAATTTCATCGTATGGAACTAAGCATTTTTGAAGCTCCCTTTTGAACTTTGGGCACCTTTCATTCCAAAATCATTCAGAATCTGCATTCAAAAAATAATATTCTAATTGCTCGGCTCACTTTATGCCTTCTCGTATGCTTTTTATGTAAAATTTGGAAGTTTAAAATTTTCATCTGCACTATCATCTTTTGAACTGATTTGGTTTTTACCTCCGATGCCATTTCCACCAAATCCACTTGGCCAGCCTCTTTTTCTACCAGTAATTCTTGAACATCTTTAGTAATCATATCTTTTTTAAGTTTTTTTAGGAGCATTGGCGACTAAGGCCATATTGCTCTGCGTATATTGTCTATAAATTGTGTGTGTTCTGAGGTCGATTTTCTGTTTTGATAGATGAAAAACCTGAGTTTACAAGAGAAAAAACCATGCTACACCTGGCTGAGCCTGACTAACTCAGCCACGTTATGAAAAAAAATAAATAAATAAAATCCCCCGTCATCGACAGGATTCAAACTCAGTTCTTTTCCACCCGGTGTGGAGAAGAGGGCGATTCTATCAACTGTGCTATCCACGAGGGCTTCAGTTGGTTGGTTGGTTGGTTGGTTGGTTATTAGGAGTTTTATGGCACATCAGCATCTAAGGTCCTTGAGGTCATTTGGTCCTTGAGGTTGTCACAGACATTCTCTCAGATATGCCAGACAAGCTGTTCTTGCTACCTGGGAGTCTAAAACGCTGATGGAACTGATATTCGGGTGACACTCAAGTCAAAGTGGACCCAATTTCGGCAAAGTCCGGACGGTCTATGACAGCCAAATCCTCTGCTTGCACCTTCACGATGGTGGGACTGTTAGTAATCCTGGGTATAACCTTCATGCACAAGTACATGGTGGGTGACCACCCAGGTGTGAACCAACGTAAGCAGGGGTCGAGGTGTGGCGCCCACACCACATGGAGGAACGCGGCCCCTCTATGTTACCAGGCAGTACTAGGTGGTAGATGACTCATCAACCGGTGAAATACCACCACTTTGCTTATTGGAGGCTTGAAGTGGTGGAACCCATGTTTAGTCTCTAGAGCTAAGTTCTGGCCAACCCTTCCCTATCTCTTCCATCATGCAGTATGATTGATGATTTTTGAGGTTATGATGAATGTCGTGGCGAGATCCAATATTCCTTACATTTCGAGGGTACAGCTCTAAAACGGTGTTCGGAGGCCGGCCGCTAGTTAGTACACCGGACTGAACCTATTGGTAACTCTCTAGGAAGTTTCCGGATCAGCTAGTGTATAATCTTGCTACCTCTACTCTGCCAGATAGCAACTGGAGGGTATTTGGTATTTTTTTTTTTTTTTTTTAGGAGCATTAGCAACTAAGGCCATATTGCTCCGGGATATGCAGTGGTCATTCCCTGACCTTTCCGCATCCTCCGTATTTGGTGGTGACGGGCTTGAACTCTGGTCTAATCAAGAAGCGTGTGCTACGCACAGCTGCTGCTCCTTCCCACCTGGCTACGGAGGCGCCCACGACTGGAGGGAGTCCGAGTAGTGTGTATGCGGGGAGCATTGTCGAGGCCACGTTATGTCAAGGATCTGGGTATATTCTTACCACATGTACGCCATATCCAAAAATTTCATTACTTCATACAGCATGTCCCACCCACTTTTTCTTACTATTGAATACACCATGAATTGTCAAAATAATAGAGCAAGCTTATCTGCGAAAAGATCTAAACCTCCCAAGGACTTCCTAATTCATTTCACAAATATACGTGGTCTCAATTCTAATCTCAACGATGTCCATTTCCACTTGCAGTCTTCCAAACCCCATGTACTTTTTCTGACTGAATCTCAGTTATCAGTTGATTCAACTACTGCTCATCTCAGATGTACAAATTATTTGCTGTATGATTCCTTTCGCCTCAAAGGTGGTACTTGTGCATATGTCCGTTCTGATATTCCCTGTCAGAGACTTGGCAATTTGGAATCTCCTCTCTTTGATCTTCTCTGGCTTAAAATCTCTCTACCTCATTGTGTAAAATTCATCTGTTGTCTCTACCGTTCTCCCAACTCCACTAATCACTTGGAGCTCTTTGACTTCCTCTCTTTGCAACTTGACTTTCTCCAGTCCAACTTTCCTAACAGTGAGGTAATTTTCCTTGGTGATTTTAACGTTCACAACTCCAGCTGGCTTCCGTTTTCTAGTCACACCGACCCAGCAGGTCGAGATGCTGAGGCTTTTGCAATTACTAATGACCTAGCACAGATTGTTCATTTACCTACAAGAATACCGGACAATCCTAATCATACAGCCAATACGCTTGATCTTTTTCTCACAAACAACCCTTCTAAGTACAAGGTTGAAGTGAGAGGTCCTTTAGGCACTTCAGATCACAACTTGGTGATTGTCTCTTCTCCAATGGAACTTTTATCTCATGCCTATTCCCAACCTCGTATTGTTTGGCATTACAAGAATGCAAAATGGGATGACCTGCGAGACTTCTTTTCTTCTTTTCCTTGGTCTGATTACTGTTTCAAAACTTCAGATGTCAACGTTTGCTCAGATCGTGTCAGTGAAATTATTCTTGCAGGAATGGAATCCTTTATCCCACACTCCACTTTAAAATCTCGTCCTTTATCTAAACCTTGGTTTTTCCAATAAATGTGCTAAGGCTGTCCAAGAGAAGAACGTTGCATATCGTAATTGGCTTGTTTCTAATTCTTCAGTTTCATTTTCTGCCTACACCAAAGCTCGCAACAATTGTAAAGCAGTTATTAATCAGTCCAAACTAGAGTTTGAACAGGCTAAGAGTAGAAAACTTTCTTTTTGCGCCAATGGTAGCCGAGCATTCTGGTCTCTTGCCAAAGCTATTGGCCGCAACTTTTGCCCATCTCTGCTCCCACCTCTGTCCAAACCAGATGGTTCTGTTGTCACTTCAGCCAAGGATAAAGCTGACCTGCTAGCATCCCATTTTTCTTCGAGCTCATGTATTAATGATCTTGGTAAAACACCTCCCACCATTCCTAACACGCTCCATTAAATGCCTCCTGTGGGCTTCCATCAAAAGAATATCAGAACGATTTTGATGAATCTTGATGGTATTTCTCCACTTGTTCTCAAAACCTGTGCTCCTGAACTTACTCCTATTCTTTGCCGCCTTTTTTCACTTTCTTATTCCAAAGGTGTTTTTCCTACTGCTTGGAAATTTGCTCATATCCAGCCAGTTCCTAAAAAGGGTGACAAATCCCTCCCATCCAATTATCGTCCCATTGCAATTACTTCTACTCTTTCTAAAGTAATGGAGAAATCAATTAACCGCCAACTCTTAAACTACCTAGAAACCTTCCGTCTGATCAACGATCGCCAGTATGGATTCCGTCAGTGTCGATCCACTGGTGATATTCTGGCTTATGCTACCCATTTATGGACTAATTCAATGGAAAGGTTCGGTGAAACACATAGTGTTGGGCATAAAGGTCTTCTAAACAAGGTTCCATCTTATGGTTTGCCAACTGTTTTTAGTAATTGGTTATCCAGTTTTCTCTCTGATCGCTCACTGAGGGTGATGGTAGATGGCTCTCTGTCTTCTAACTTCTCCACTAATGCCGGTGTCCCCCAAGGTTCAGTTCTTTCCCCCACTCTTTTCCTCTTGTATATCAATGACCTTCTTCCATTGACTGGAAATCCTATCCATAGTTTTGCCGATGATAGCACATTGCATTCAACTTTCCATTTTGTGAAACCTTGTCCAGCTCAATCAGCTTCAAGTTCTCGAAAATCTGCTGCCATTTCCTTAAATGCCGATCTTCAGGTAATTCTCCAGTGGGGCAAAGACAACTTAGTTGATTTCAACCCTTCTAAAACTCAATCTTGTCTTATATCTCGCAAAAAGGTTTCTTCTGCTCCTATGCTTATCTTTAGTGACACTCGGATTTCTAGGCAAAATGATATATCTCTTTTGGGGATTACCCTGACTTCTAATCTCTGTTGGCACAAGCTCATTACAAATATTGCTTCCTCTGCATCTAAAAAACTTGGTTTTCTCTTTCGCTCTCGGCGTTACTTTTCTCCCAAACAGCTGCTCACTCTGTATAAATCGCAAATCCGCCCTGCCATAGAATATTGTTCCCACATCTGGGGTGGTGCCCCCAAAACCTCTCTCAGGCTTCTTGATTCCATTCAGAAGAGGGCAGTTAGGTTAATTAATGATTCATCTCTAACAGAGTCTCTCCACTCGCTTTCTCATAGACGCACTGTTTCTGCTGCATGCCTCTTCTACAGATACTTCCATGGGCACTGTTCTTCTGAATTGGCTTCTATAATTCCCGCTCTCTCTTTCAAAACAGTCCGAACACGTGCCGCCACCAGCCAACATCCATTTACTGTCCAACTTCAAACCCACAGAACCAACTTTTCATCTTCCTCATTTATTCATTCAACTGCCGTTTTCTGGAACAACCTTCCTTCATACGTATTTCCTGAAAATTACAATCTACAGAAGTTCAAGTCGAATATCAACAAATATTTTCTTTCGTCTTCTCAACCTCCAACCCAAGCACGGTACTAAGTACTATAGGTTATAATACCTCTCGTGTTTGGGGTTCTCATAAAAAAAAAAAAAAAAAAAAAAAGCATCATAACAAATAAACATTGTTATTGTGCGCCAAAGGGCTTCAGTAGTCATATCATCGAAACCTTCCCCTCCTACTGATGTAGCAAGTTCTACTGTCGTACCGATTCCGTTTTCTGCCAGTTCGACCATATTTCTTGAATGAACTGACTATGGCCATACATTTTTCCACACACATTTAACGTTGATGGTTTTACTTTGTTGAGCAATAAAGCTATGATTCTGATACAGTCGACAATTGAGAAATGTTTCCATGCCTCCATTACTTCAATAGATTCGGAATCAATTTTTTTCAAAATTCATTGTAGCGATTTTCTGATATAATGAGTTTTAAAGGTGGATATAATGCCTTGATGTAATGGCTGAATGAAAGAAGTTGTATTAACCTAGTACAACTGTGGTGGTAGAAACATAACTTCAACTTTTGGATGGCCTGGCATGCTATCCAATAGTAATAAAACTTTGAAATCTAGAATTTTCCATAAGTTCAATAGCACAGAACATAACATGGGGATTTCCCAACAAAATAAAATACAGGGATTCCCCAATAATTTTTTTTTTGACTAGCAAGACAACAGCGGGGATTCAAAGAGTGGAAATGTTGAAAAATTACATCCAACACAATACAGGGTTTTCCTTGCATAAAAGCTCAAAAATACCCTGTTTGAGAAGTTTACCGAAATTCTCTAACTGTGTTAGAGTGAAACCATGTTATATAAGTACTGTGTTGTATGAGGATTGCCACAATTTATCAATCGTGTTAGAGCAAAACTGTGTTGTAGAAGTACCATGTTACACAGGGGTTTGCTTGTAATTAGATGGTTCACTAATCTAAAACAATGATAACAACACATAAAATGAAATGAATATGCATTAAAAAACATCCAATTCAAAAGGAAGTCATTGTTAATTAGTCATTTAAGTTAATTTTACAAACAAAATAATGAAACAAACATGTCAATAACAACATTAAAAGAAAAAATAAAATAAAGTATGAACTCGATAGATTTGATTTCAATTATGTGATTTAAAATTAACAATAGATCTATATATGCTAAAGAGATTTTCTTTAAAACATGAAAAGCATCAAAAATTTAAAATAAAAAAAAACACTAATTAAAACACAAAGACATATAATTCAGTAGACAAACTATGAAAAGAAATGACATAAATATCAAATATTTTGGTATTTATGTCATTAAGGGAGAAAAAAAAAGGTAAATAATTTATTGCATTTCTAAATTCAAACAAAAAATACCATAAATTGCATGATATTTCACTTGCTTATTCATTCAATTTTAAGTGATAGCAAAAATTAAACAAAATATTTGCACTAATGATTAAGCAACTAAATTTTAGTAAATAGCATGCAGCCTTTTCATAATTCAATGCCATTCTCAACAGAAAAACCTACCCAAATGATGTTTCTGGTAGATTAAGGTCATGGTTGGACGACCCAGCATATGCCAATTAGTCATTAGAAAAGCTATATCAGAACGCATAACACTGGCCAAGAGTTCTATATCATTAACAAGGTAGAAATCTTCTCGGTCGAGATTCTACATAAGGAGCAAATTAAAATGGAAAAAATCAAGCAAAATTAAGTTTTCCTAACATGCTACTGTTGGCGGTTTTCCACCGATGACTTGTTTAAAAATTTTCTAGCAACAATACATTCATTCTATTAACTGTAATTAGTCATGCACAAAATCCATGCATGATCATTAAAAATCAAACAATTAATGGTATGGTTGATAAAACAAATTAAAAACATGCAAGCAAAAAATAATTACGTAGTGAACTAATTTTCTATATGGATTCATTATACAATCACTAACAGCTCTCTCTCTCTCTCTAATTTCTTAATATTTCACAAAATGTTTCAGGGAATTTCACCTGAATTCATCAATACTAAATTTTAACAGTTACAACCTAATAGTTACTCATTGTTTATGGTTTTATGTGAGTTCTTTGATAAAGGTTACGCAATTTGAAGTTTCTAGAGTATTACACTGAAAGAATAAAATTTAAAAGCCAATTTACTCAGTAATTACAAGTTTCTTTCAGGGTTCATAGTAATGTATAATTAAAGAATACTGAAAATTTAATATGGACAGACTTTCTGCAGAAGTGAGATGCTTAGAACTATCAGCTTGTCCTGTTTTATTGGTTTTACGGAATGCATCAGTTGAAATTCTTTAAATCAACTTTTCTTTGTAAATGTGCACCAAATACTCATTCACCCTCAGGAAGGATTTTCAGCATATAAATTGATACAATCACCACCAAATGATGTTGCAACTCCTCTTTTAATATACTTGTTTCTCTCGTTTTTAGGACTACCACAAGAGGACCATTACTAACCCCTGGGGCTCACATCTAGTGAGCATGGGCTTGGCAAACCCAAGGTCCTGAGCTGAATATCATCATTCTTGTCTTTCTTGGTGATTCCTTTCTACCTCTCTCTCTCTTTCTCTCAGGGTAACTCGGGAATTTTTTTTTTTGGCTGGTGCAGTATAAGCCTCAGGCTTCCTCATACCATATGGCTAATAATAATGTCACAAATAAGCTAACACTGCCAAGCAGAGTTTTGAAAGAATCCATCATACACTGAGTGTTTGAAAAAGATGCCCAATGCTGTTCATCTTGTAGAGACATTTTCCAATGCTGGAATTGAGAGCAAGCTACTTTTGATTTGATGACTTTTATTATTACAAATGGTCACCACAGTGGAATATAGCCTGGAATCTCTTTGATTACTTCCATTTTTAGCAAGCAAAAATGGTCTATTTTTTTGATATATCACTGCTGCTTTTCCTAATCATTCAAAATCACTAACAATGCCTGTGTCTCCCCCCCCCCTTGTATTTCTACAACCATATTTTTTATTATTTCACTATTGGCAAACATACACTGAGTAATCACTGAATTATGATCACCCCTATGAAAACCGAATGCAACCCGTTGACCAAGTGAGGTTTTTTGTTTTTGTTATTTGGTTTTTAGGAGCATTAGCAACTAAGGCCATATTGCTCTGGGGATATTCCCTGACCTTTCTGCATCCTCCGTATTTGGTGGTCACGAGATCGAACCCCGGTCTAATCAAGAAGTGTGTGCTACGCACTGCTGCTCCTGCCCACTTCGCTACGGAGGAGCCGCCAAGTGAGGTAAGAGAGTGCGCAGTTAGTATACCTACATAGCATAGATAAGGTGTCAGTGGTTCAGTAGGTAGTAAAATTCCAAGCGTGATAGGCAAAAGGAAGGATTTATTGAATTTTGAAAAAGGACAGATTGTAGGAGCTCGACAAGCTGGTGCCTTGATTTCACAAATGACTGAACTGGTGGAGTGTTTGCGAGCTACCATTGTTCAAGTGTACCAGGACAGGCATAAAAATGGTCAAACAACAACCCGATGACAAAACTGCAAAGGTCAGCAAAAGGTTGATGTTAGAGGTGACACCAGGTCCGACGACTCGTACAGGCGCAGCACTGTTGAAGAGTTGACTACCCAATATAACATGGGGCAAACTCGGAACAATATCTGGCATGACCATGAATTGCATGCTCGCACATATGGGCTATACCAGCAGACGACCCCTACGGCATCCACTCCTAACCAAGGTTCATCAGCATAAAAGACTCGCCTGGTGCAAAGAGCATGCAAGTTGGACGTTAGAAGACTGGAAGAAGGTGTGCTGGTTGGATGAGTGACGTTATTTACTCCACACTGTGGATGGTCATGTACAGATTTGGCATCAACAACATGAGGCTCTTTGTCCATCATGAATGGTATCAAAAGTGCAGGCCGGTGGAGGCAGTTGTATGGTGTTGGGCATGTTTCACTGGCAGAAACTTGGACCCCTGGTGCATGTGGAACAACGTATCACTGGTCTCCGCTATCATCAACTGCTTGCTGACTGTGTACACCCCACTATGTTACACTTTTTCCCGAATGCCGATGGTGTCTTCCAAGATGACAATGCGCCAAGCCATCGGGCACTTGATGTGCAGGAATGGTTTGAGGAACACAGTTCTGACTTCTGGCCTCCGAACTCCGCTGATATCAATCCCATAGAACACTTGTGGAACACTATGGAAAGGCATATCAGGCATCTGGATACACCAATCATCTCCATACCTACATTGCTAGCTGCATTACACACAGCTTGGTTGGCCATACCTTCCGAATGCTCCGGCATCTTTTGAATCAATGCCACGTTGGATAGCTGCTGTACTGAGGGTAAAAGGAGGACCTACGAAGTATTAGGTAGGTGGTCAGAATTCGGTGATCACTCAGTGTATTTCTCAACAATGTGCCTTAATGAGCAGAGTAACTCAGAGAAAGTTATGTTCTATGAAAAAAGATGTAAACAAATTTTGGACATATTAGGACATCATTGTTACTATGAAAGGCTAAATCAATTTTTGCATTTCTTTATATGCACTACACACTGTCCTTACTCTTATTTCTTAGCAAATGTCTGATTACATCATAGTTCTTGTTGCTTGAAATATCACATTTACACAATTCAAACTTATTACCTTTTTTTTTCACATTTTATAATACAATGAAAATCCTTCATATAATTCTGAAATTTTACATCACATTTCTTACTGAAAGACATTGTTAATTAGCTTTTCACCATAAAATATACAAATACTATGAAATGATAACACATTACAGGGAACAATACCATATAGAAGAGGTTCCCAAACTTTTTCAGTTCACGGCACCCTTAGTGTCTCAGTAATTTTTTCACAGTGCCCCTAGGCCAAAAGAAATACCTAACAGTTCTGTTTATTAAGCAGTTAGGCCCAAACAACTTAATAAGTAATGTTGAAACTGTGAACTATCTCAAACTACCTCAGTGTCTGACAGATGTCGAGTATCACTGCATTTCCTTCGAAAATTTAAAATATCCTGCAGCATCCTGGGGCACCAGAGTGCACAGTTTGGGAACTGCTGCCATATAGTATTAATATTACTAATGGCAAATGATGCAGGAAATCAAGATTATGCAGCACCACAAAAAAAAAAAAAAAAACCTTCCACTTCTGCTGATCCCCTCTCAAAATGTCTAGTGTTTTTTACTAACTTTCCTTTCTATATTTAAGGACTATGGTAAACCCACAAGAATGTCTGATATAAGGCTTGCATAACAGGGCATCACTTGGTTTCTACTACAGAGGTAATTTGCTGATGGTTCTCAGCAGCTGTGTATTCCCTGAAGAACTCAGACTGCAATCAATTTTAAGTATGAGGTTGATAATCCAAGAAAAAGCATAAGAGGTGATGTTTTAACCCAATTCCTTTATAAGACACTGTGATGGACGATATGATCAATCGGTATTTTAACATACCGTTGTCTAATTTGGTCTTTTAAGCTGTTATTAGAGTCATAATACCTAGTTCTGAGTCAGGTTTCTAGATCATAGCTTGATCCAATCACTAAGTTTATTCAAACTACCTACTTCCACAACACCAGATGGAAGTTTGTACTAACAATTAAATCCCTCCAGCTACAAATAAATTTCCACACATCAGTCCTGAAAGCATCCTTTTTGAAGCAAATTTCACACATCTATCCTGCAACTATTCTTCCTCAATTTAAATATATGATCCTCCCCCATGTGTGTCATTTGGAGAATTATTCTATTAACATTTAGCCTACTCAATCAGACTTCCTTGCGGGTGCCTAGTTTCCAGATGCTACAATTTACAGAGGTAAAGTCTTTCAATGATGGGAGTAGCCTTTTGTATCTCACTGCTCTTCTTTTATAATCTCACTGCTCTTCTCTACACCCATTCCAACAGATTCTAAAATGAGGCTTCCAAACCCATATGCAGTACTGAAGAAGTGGCATAACCAATACCTTATTTCTGCTGGCAAAATTCCTGTATTGAGAAAACCACATGGGCTATATTAGCAGCCCATTTGCACTGTGCAGAGAAGTTCATGCCTGACTGCACAATTACTCCCCCCAGGTTTTTTGCATTCTTCACTTCCTTGAGTGGAATGCTACAAAGTTGGAATGTTATTCCAAGATTGTTGCTATCCATGTGCAGTACCTTGAATTTCTCAATGTTAAATTTCAATTGCCACTTCTCAGCCCATATGCCTAATTTTTCCAAATCTTGCTGCAGAATCATACCCTAATTGCTGTCATTAACCAGTAGCATACCCTAATTGCTATCATTAACCAGTAGTAGTAGTAGTAGCTGCAGCAGCATACTCTAATTGCTGTCACCTTGTCAATCTTTGTATCATCTGCAAACTTAGATAGTAAGCCTGATATGCCTTCAACAGATTAGGAGCTATATAATGCATGAACATCATATTTCATAATTAGTATCTTATATTCAGCATTTTATACTGTAGTAAACAAACAGCTCAAAGACCCTAATCTCTTAGGCTGGCATATTTTGTATTTAGCTAAGAATTTTGAAATTCAGTAGTGTCATTCAGAAATATAATAGCATGGTATGTACTGTGCAGCAAAATCAAGAGTAAACCTCAGATTTTCTAGACCAGTAAATCAGAATGTCTTATGATAAGTGATTCTAACATTCCAGATCTTCACTGGAACTTGTGGGTTGGTTACTCACACAGTGGCAAAACTTTCTCGATTTAATGGATGCCTGTTCTCTACACCAGAATGTTAAAGAGGAATGTTAAAAGAGAGAAAGCAATACTCTTGATCTCTTTATCAGCAATAATCATTCATGCATTATGAATCTGCAGATAAAGGAAACACCAGATGACAGTGATCACAGTGTACCGACGTGAGATTTACTTAAAGATATAACTACAAGGGCAAAGGGAAGGCTTTTAGTTTCATAAAGGTACCTACATCTCAGACAAGTTTTCAATTGTATTCAGTGGGACTAACTGATGATGTCACAACAGAAAATTCTAAACGGGAAGCATTGAGGGAAGTAATCAGAGAAACTACTAAGCATTTTACACAGTGCAGCAATTGGAAAACAAGACTGATGCCCAAAAAAAATGAGATCATACATATGAGTCAACTAACCTTGGTTTATTCGAAGTAACTTTCTCCCATAGTCACATGCAATGATCACAAAGTGACTGGAATAACTAGTGGAAGGCTGTAACTGGTACACTTGCTCAATGTTCTCATCACAGCTCTTTTAATGGTGTTGATGGCATGAAAATAGCAGCATTTCATTGGCACCTTGAGCTCTGTGAACAAAAATAAGTTGCACAGGACCAAGGTGGTGAATATAGTGGATGAGACAGTATGCAGAATTTTTTTACTATCCAGATATTCCTGAACAATGAAAGCCTTATGACTTGGTATGATCATGCAAGAGGAACCAACTGCTGTCTTCTGCATACTGAGGCCACACATAATGTATTTTCTGCAACAAACATTTCAAAACGTCCAGACAGTAAGCAGCAGTAATACTTTAGCCATTGGGCACAAACCCTTTGGGCATAATTCCCTTGCTTCAAACCATTTTTGGTGGGCCTGGATGTTCTTCATCTTCTAGTGATTCTCTTCCAAGGGCAAAAAGTTTATGCCACTTGAACACATGTGCATGAGACAGACAATTCTCTCCATACACTTGCTTCATCAATTGAAATGTTTTCATGGCACTTTTGCCTAGTCGAACACAAAACTTGATGTTTTTTCTTGTTCCAATTTCCCTCAACAACAGAGATACAGGAGAGACGTGCAGTTCATCTTACACTAAGTTCTGAAATAATGGCAATTTCCGGTGACCCCGACTGCAGTTCTGTAGGAACAATCACTCTTTAATTTCATGTTTACTTCTAGTAGATGTTTGTTGTTTATTTGTTATTTGGTTTTTAGGAGCATTAGCAACTAAGGCCATATTGCTCCGGGGATATGCGGTGATCATTCCCTGACCTTTCCGCACCCTCCGTATTTGGTGGGCACGGGCTCGAACCCCGGTCTGATCAAGAAGCATGTGCTACGCACTGCTGCTCCTGCCCACCTGGCTATGGAGGCGCCCCACTTCTAGTAGATGGCAGCACCAGATTTCGTTTCATAACATCACCTTCATTTTCCAATTGCTGCACCGTGTATACCAACTAAGAGATACTGTTCAAGGCTTAGACCTAGATGGAAGTTAGATGAAATTGATGAGACCAGTCACAAAGAAAAAAATATATCCCATGCATATAAATTATACGGAATACAGAAACATACAGTATATACAAACTAGTCTGCAATCAATTCACAAAAGCAGTTGAGAAAGCTAAGGCAGATTACGATAAGTTTCTGGAAAATAATGCAAAGAAAAGTAGTAAAGAATTCTTCACTTATGTAAATGCCAGAAGGAAAAGGATGAATCACATTGGTCTGCTAGATATGAATGGTGTAAATGTTTGATGGTTTGGTCTGGTGGCTGACAAATTGAATAGATATTCTGCATTTATGCAGATAAAGAATTTCTTTACATATAAGGAAATTCTTTATATGTAAACAACTATCCTGTAACCATCTTTCCTCAATTTAAATTTTTATCCCCTTATGCATGTTATATGAGACAGAGAAAAGTGAAACCAGCATTTAGCTTACTCAATAAGCATTCAAAACCTTAAACACCTCAATCAGATTTCCTCAAGATGGTATGGTTATTTTGCAAATTACAGAACTGCAATAGTAAGAATCCTATTTTTACTCCACCTTAATCTCATTTCACTTCTCTGGACCCATTCTAAGAGATCCATGTACTTCGTAAAATGAGGCTTCCAGAATTACATGCAATACTCAAGATATGACCTAACCATTACCTTATACAATGAGATAATCACCTTCTTATATTCTTATTAGCAAACTTCCTGTATATCATTGACAAAACCCCATGAGGTGCCAGTCTGCAGTGCTCAGGGAGCTTCATGTCTGACTGTAAAATTACACCAAGATCTTTTTTAAATTCTCCACTACTCTCAGTCTGATACCACATATTAGGTGCATTAATCTGGGATTATTGCTACCCTTATTTAGTACCTTGCACATATCAATGTTAAACTTCAACTACCATTTCTCAGCCCATTGACCTAATTTTCCTAGATCTTGTTGCAGTAGCTCACCCTGATTATTGTTATTACCCATCCTGCCAACCTTTGTACCATCTGCAAACTTAGACATTAAGCCTGATATCTCTTCATCAATATTGTTGATAAATATGAAAACAATAATGGGCACAGCACTTAACCCTGTGGGATTCCACTAATAATATTAGTCCATGAAGAGCAGTGCCCATTGATAACTGCTCTTTGCCTTCTTCCATTCAACCATTTCTTTATCCATAGCAGTAACTTGCCTTTAATGCCAAATTGCTCCAGTTTGTACAGCAGTCTTTGATACGAACAATATCAGAGGCTTTTCTGAAATTTAAGTGCATGATATCAAACTTATTTTTAACATCCAGTTCCTTTAGCATTAGTAGAGGCATATGATGCAAGAAAGCAAGCTTATGCAGCATCAGCCAAAAAAACACTTCCATTTCACCCCTCTGTTCGTTCGAAATACCTGTCCAGCTGAGCCTTAAATTTATTTAGGCTATAAACTTCCACAACAAGGGATGGAAGTCTGTTCCACCAACCAACTACCTGCTGGCTAAAGGCAAATTTCTGCACATCTATGCTACATCTGTCTTTCCTCAATCTGAATTTATGCCCTCTCAGGTGATTATTCTGAGCAAGAGGAACAATCCCATCGGCATTGAGCATGCTCAAACCATTCAAGGCTTTATACACCTCTATCAGATCACCTCGCCGGTGCCTAGTCTCCAGACACTATAATTTGCAAATTATCACAGCATAATAGTACCACATATTACACACAGAGAAGGTGCAGAGAAGGGCACTAGGATTAGTAAGAGGAACAAAAGGGTACTCTTACCACGAAAGACTTCACTTCTGAAAACTGCACCATCTGCAAACTAGATTCCTGAGGAGATTTTACCGAGATGTTTAGGATTTGAATGGATAATGAGCAAGCTAAATGCTAATCACACCTTATTCTATCTCAGGCATATATGGGGGCATAAGTTTAAATTGAAGAAGGCTGAAAATTGCAATATCTGAAAACTAGATTCCTGGGGAGATTTGACTGATATGTTTAAGGTTTTGAATGGATAATCAGAAAGCTAAATGCTAATTGCAACTTATTTTATCTCAGGATAGTTGCAAGATAAATGTGCAGAAATTTTCTTTTAGTCAGAGGGCAGATGACTGTTGAAACAAACTTTATCTGGTGTTATGGATGTGGGTAGGACAGGTGATGTTTTTTTATTTTTTTGCTGACACTATATAAGGTTGCTTTCTTGCATCACACACCACTACTAATACTAATTTACACTTTTCTTTTGACACAACCTATTGTTATTGATCAACATTTTCACATTTCATTATAATTAAGATGTGCCTGCAATCAAAGACACATCAAAATATATCATCTTCTCACTGAGAGCACAAGCAGACCTCAATCCAGCAGCCTCTCTGGAGCCCCCAACTGCAGGGCATCTTCTAGTCACCACTCATTCAGTTAAATCCTTAGAGGTAATAGCAGATGAAAATCTGACTTATAAGGAACACATCCAGCAATTGCAGTCAAAAGCACTACGGGCTTTCTGGGGCTTGAAACTTGACCTCTATAGATTGCATAATAAAGAAATAGTCAGGAATTTTTTCCTCTACTAATTCAGCTCCATCATCAGTTATGGTATTGAAGTCTGGTCAGCAGCTCCTTTGCCCAGCCTGAAGATGCTTTGGGATCTAGAATTCTGGGTCCTGAAGTGGGCCAACAATTGGGCTCATTATACAATATCAAAATCACAGCTCAGTAAAAATCTAAGCTACCCCAGCTCAGCACTTGGCATATGCATGGAAGCTCACAATGGCATTCAATCTGTGCTTCGTTGTTCACGACTTCATCAACATTTGGGAAGTTGTGGGTTGGAAAATTCCAGGAAGAGCTTTCATCTTCTACAGGTTTGAGCAGGGTATTGGAGGGTTTCTCAGAAACCCTCCAATACTCTGCATTAGCAAAAGTTTCAGGGCCAAATAGCCATGAAATGGTGTCGTCTGGGTGGTGGTATCCGCTGAGAATAAGTAACACAACAGTCTTCTCCTTTGGTGAAGTGTTACTTATTCGAAGTAGTGCAATATCATGGCAACTCGTTGTGGAGGTATTCACAATATGGGATATAACTTAAATGATGCCGCCTTTACATATTTTTGCTAATTCAGTTTAGCTATGTACTAATATGATGCATTTGCACTAACTTGTATGTTGTTCAATATATATACATTTAAATTTTTCGGTAAAAAATACATTTTAATTTTTTTTCATCAGCTTTAACTTGAAATCATGAATTTCTGTTCAAATGCACTAAAACTAGTGGAAGAAATGTACAAAAAGAAATAGCAATTATAAGAAACTTAAATATAAAGTAACACACAAAATATTCCAAATATCCAGATTTCTTACACTGACAATTTAGATTCAAAACAACAAGATAAAAACAGTAGTTCTTACAAGATTTTTAGAAAGGGAGGGAAAAACAAAAAGATTCCCTTAATGAGTTATCCATGCATTCATGCACACATCACACTTGTCTACTTTAAAATATCGAAAATAAACATTTAATTCAATATTAAAAACAAATAAATAAAAACCTGATTGCTTATATGCACTGAGGGAGATAAATATTAGCAAGAAAGTAGTTACAAAATTCTCTAAAGGGATGAAATGGCAAAAAAAGGATAGGATAGTGGAGTGTTGTCATTTTTCTGAATTTTAATAGATTTCTGAAGGCCTGCTGTGAAAGTAACGTACAATACAAATGGCACCTAATCATCACCCACCTAAAACAGAATTCAGCATTGTCAAAACAACCGTAGGACGGCCCAACATATGCCAGCTTGTCTTGAGGAAAGCTATTTCGGTCTTGAAAATGTCAATGAGCAGATCAGTGTCTGAAGCCAAATAGAACCGCTCCTTGTCTATAAACTGGTCAAGAATTCAGAAAAAAATATATATATATATTTAAGTTAGGATCTCTCCAAGGAAAAAAAAAAAAAAAAACCAAAAAAAAAAAACCCCCATGTTTTAAAGAAACACAATCACCCACAGATTATAAGAAACAGCATTGAAAATCTGTTCTGACAGATAAAAAAATATATATCTTTGGCTGAGATATCATATAATTAGTGAAACATATCAAAATGCTTAAAAATTAAACCATTTCAGTGCACTGCAACTTCTTTCTTCTAATCTGATTCATTAAAGATAAAACAGATATAAGAACAGTAAAATACTTTTTACTTGGTACTACTATGGAAAAACCAAATGTAATCTTCATCAGTAACAATTATTAACAATTAAACAACATGACACAATATTTCAATGAATTCCAAAATAAGGAGACAGCTCTTTTCCTACTGTTACACAGTAGCATATGAATGAGATATCCATAGAGGAATGGTTGAGTCTCTGTGAGACTAAACAATATAAGATGGTAATAATAAAATTCAACATTTCAAGATTTTTAAAACAGTTTTAAGTTGCTAGGTAGTCCAATGAATCAAACCAATTAATAACACTCTGGGAAATGCATGTAAGAAGCAAAAAGTGGGGTGCATCTAAAAATTTCAATTCATACCGTAGCTCTCTTTCAACTTTTAAACTCATCTACCACAAACATCATGGATGATCATGAGACAGAGGCTTCCTTGGAGGCTCTGTCCTGCAATCATTCTCAGCCTTTTATCATTTGGTATTTACAAAATTCCAAACAGGATGAGCTACATGATTATTATTTTTCTTTTCCTTGTCTGGGGTACTATTTTAAATATCCCCGTAATAATACTTATTCAAATCATGTTGCTGAAATTATTCTTTTCTTTCTTGTAGGGAAGAAAATCCTTTTTCTAAACTATACTTTTTTCCAAAAAACATATTAAGGCACTTTAGGAAAAGAATAAAAAGCATAACACATTTGGCTTGCACTTTTTGTCCACAAAAATCTCACAATAGTTGTGGGCTTAGGTGTACTCGCCCAACCCCAGGGGCTTATATCTGGTGAGTGTGGGCTTGGCACACCCAGGGTCCTGAGCTGGATATCATCATTCTTCTTTCCCTTGGTAATTCCCTTCTACTTCTGACTCTCTCTCTCTCTCAGGGTAATTCAGAATTTTTTTTTTTTTGGCTGGTGCAGAAAAAGCCTCAGGCTTCCTTGCACCATATGGCTAATGATGATGATGATAATAATAATAATAGCATCAACAAATATCTTCTGCCTACCTACATTATTAAGAAATCCAAAACATTTTGAAAAGTTCAAGAGAATGAAACTTGCTCCATTGTCCAAAGGGTAGTTAAGCCTTCTGGACTACTGCCAAAGCCATTACTCACAACTGCTGTGCATCCATAAGTCTATCTCTTTTACATCTTGATGGTTCTACTACATTTTCATCAAAAGAAAAAAGCTCACTTAATAGCATATTACTTTTCTTCTAATCCTTGCATTGATGATTTTGGTAAATCTCAATATACTGAATAAATATTCCAATAACATACTGAATACATATTCCAGTAAATGCCTCTAGTTTTTGATAGAAAGAAATCAGGTCCTGTTCTTAAAACCTTGTCCTTAAGATTAATTTCTGGTGTTAGCTTTTCTGCACTCTTTTACACCAGTGATATTTTTCTTTTCATAGTTTATAATGGGATATGCAGGAATGATGGTATAAATGTCCACGTGTGACTGGCAGTGTGTTAATCCATATATATATATATATACATCTCGGTTTCAATCTTAATGATATCAATTTCCACACATAGTCTGCCATGCCCCACTAACTTTTTATGACAGAAACCCAACTATGTATTGCCTCAGCCTTTACTCATCACAGTTTCCTCTAATTGTTCATTCTACAGTTTCTTTTGCTTCAAAAGGTGGCATGTGTGGAATATCAGGCATGCCTACATGCCTGATATTCCATATCAGAGACTTCCTAATTTGGAATCACCTCTTTTTGAGATTCTTTGCCTTAAAATCTCTATAGCCCATTCTGTTAAACTCATCTGTTGTCTCTATCATTTCTCAACTTCACCAATCACTTGGAACTCTTTGAATTCCTTTCTTTGAAACTCTTCTTTTTCCAGTTTAACTTTCCTAAAAGTGAGTTAATTTTTCTAGGCGATTATAATATTCATAACTCCAGCAGGCTTCAGTTTTCTATTCACTAGAAAACTGAAGCCAGCTGGAGTTATGAACATTACAATCCACTGTTGATATAATGGCTTATGTTATTCATCTATGAAAAAAATTCAATGGAAAAAGATGGTGGAACTAAAGCAGTTGCTCTTAACATGTCTAAGGCTTTTGATCATGTTTGGCATAAAAGTCTAAACAGGTTTCCATCTTATATGGACTAATAAATGTGTTTTTTTTTTTTTTTTTTGCAATTGGGTATTCGGTTTTCTCTCTGACCACTCACTGCCATAATGGCATTCTAACTTCTCCACTAATGCTGGTGTTCTCCATGGTTAGGTCCATTCTCCCACTCTTTTCCTCTTATATACCAATGACCTTCTTCCACTGACTAGAAATTCTCCCAACAATAGTTTTGCTAATGATAGCACACTGCATTCCATATTCCAGGTTTGAGAAACCTTGCTCTGCACAAACAGTTCCAACTACTTGAAAATAGACCACCACACTACTATTCCTTAAATGCCAATCTTATAAAATGCAGTCCTGTCTTATTCTCATAAAAAAGAGTCTATTGATCCTGTGCTCGTCTTCGATGACAGTCAGATTTCTAGACAAGGTCATGTATCTCTATTAGGGAATACCCTGACTTCTAATTTCTCATGGCATAAGCATATCATGAATATTCTTCTTTGTGAATACACTTCTAAACAACTCCTTACACAAATCTCAATTTTGATTTACCATGGACCACCATTTCCACATCTTTACTACACCATTCCTACATTCCCACATAATTACCTCCAAAACCTTTCTCAAGCTTCTAGACTCCATCCACAAGAGGGCAGCCAGGTTAATTAATAACCTCTCTCTCTCTCTCTCTCTCTCTCTCTCTCTCTCTCTCTCTCTCTCTCTCTCTCTCTCTCTCTCTCTCTCTCTCTCTCACAAAGTCTCTCCTTTTCAATAGATACTTCCATGGGTACTGTTTTTCTGAAATGGCATCTGTAATTCCACCACTTTTCTAAACCAGTCTCAACAATCCATTTATTCTACAGCTCGAAACTCACAGAATCAACTTTTTCCTCTTCCATCCCTTTTACTTATGTTTTCTGGAACAATCTCTCTCTCCATATGTATTTCCTGAAAATTACAATCTACAGAGATTTAGGTCTAATGTCAACAAGTATCCTCTGTCTTCTCAACCTTTGACCTATAGGGTGGTAGCAAGTAATACAGGTTCTAATACCTGTTTGTTTCATCATTTTTTTTATTATTATTATTAAAAAAAAAATGTTCAGACCCCTCCATATTTTTTTCTAATACAGTGGATTCCGGTTATTTGGGCCACCGGTTAATCGGGGGAGCCGTTTATTTGGGGCAAATCTTAAAAAACAGAACCCAATCGAGAAAATAGCCAGAATTTACTTCGCTTAATTGGGACAAAATGCCGTTTAATCGGGGCAGAAGACCACAGCACTGAAGATTACCCTACGATTGTCCCCAACCGTACCACGTAGTTCGGTTGAATTTCTGGAGGTCACAACCATAAAACAATAAAAACAATTAGCAGTCACCTGTTTATTGGGCTTTTGTGTTAGTGAAATCTATCATAACTGATAGTAAACCCGATCTTATTGAATTTGCGATAATACCGACAGCTGGAATTCTGTGGATTATTATGGTAAAATGTGTTTACACTTCTATGGAATCTTCAATCATATAAAAAAAAAATAATTTTCAGGCTCTTCTCTTCATTCCTATTTTTAAAGCTTCGGAATTTGTTACTTCTCACTTGCGCGTATCGTGTTGCTTGCAATTTGTGTGTGTGCGGTGTTCTTTGTTATTGATCGCTTATCTTTTTACTGTTTTAAATATTAACCCCCACCACAAATGACATTGAACAGAAATGTCAACTAGTTTAGTTAGTATGTACATATTACAGTACGTATTAATTATTTCGATTATCACATATATTCTTCCGAATTTCACGTATCATTTAATTTTTTAATTGGTAAGGTAATAAAGGGTAAATTTGTACTTAATATATCTTTACTTTTATAGCCTATGGATAATATTCCTCCTATTTTCGCTAATTACAATCGCTGTTTAATAGAATTAAAATTCAATTCACAAACGTGATCACAATGACCAGCGCTTATTACACATCGTGTAGTGATCAGTACTTTAAATGGTGACTCCATCGTAATGTGATTGAACAGTGAACCAATTGTAAAGGGCGGGGGATTAACTGTATTTTTAACTATTTATGTGAAACTTCGGATAATTGGGGCAACCGTTTAATCGGGCCAAAATGCACTAGTCCCGATGTGTCCCAAATAACCGGAATCGACTGTATAAGTAAATTTTAATTTAAGTTTGTACACTCCATCTATCCACCAAAGACAACCCACAAAGAGGATTAAAAATGTGTAATCCCTCTTACTGTTCATTTCACTACAACCATATTGCTCTGGTGATATGCGGTAATCATTCCCGGATCTTTCCGCATCCTCCATATTTGGTGGTCACGGGCTCAAACCCCGGTTTAATCAAGAAGCGTGTGGTATGCACTGCTGCTCATGCCTTGGCTATGGAGGTGCCAACATCTGACGAAGACTTGACACCAAGTTCTATAGAGTGGTCTCTTCTCCCTTCCCTCTAAGTTGACATTTTCTCTCTTTTTTGGCACAACCACCATAGTTCATCTACACTTCATATTTATACATGAAATATGAGGTGTAAACCATCAACATTTCATATTTCCTGTCGATTCCATTACCCACCCACCAAAGATATTAATGTTAGTCCACTGCTTTATCCTCCCCCACCTTAAACTTAGCCATTATGGTCTGGGTATAGTATTTTTAGAAAAAAATGAAAGCAAATAATGAGCAATAGTCAACAATGACTAAAGAGGGATCATATCATGCTGATTTGCTAGTTCAGTCATGACAGGTTCATTCTATTAAGGCACGGCATATAGACTGATAGTAACTTTATATAACTGAACAAAATGAAATGTGCACAAAATAGTTGAACATGTTAACATTGATGGGCTGCAGTCCATATATATTACAGAAATGTGAGGATCAAAAAGTATAAGGAACTGAACTATTATTTGGAAACAATGAAGCTTACTAGCTAGTCAGATAAATCTTCTTCAATGTAATCTTCTTCACACTGTATCAGTAGCATAGCCAGAATTTTTTGTCAGCAGGTACATTCACAAAAATAAAATGTGCCAATTGCCTAATGCTAAAAACAGCCACAATACCAGATTTCAGAGCCAGGGGGTACAATGTACCTACTGACCGTACCGTGGCTACACTGCACTGTATACATTCATTCCAACCATTCTTGATAGACTTCTTTTGGAATTGCTAATTATGTTGCATTCTGAATAATTTCCTCATTCGTTGCAAATTTTAATTTCCCAAGCTTAAGCCCCAAGGAGGCTTAAGCTTGGGAAATCACAGAAATGCAAATTTAATGAATATGGTGGTTAGGGGATGACAGTGATAGACTGCTTTCCAGTCAAGAATTTTGAAGGAATTTCTGGAAGAGAAAGGGGCATTATTGTAATGCAAGCAACAATTCTTTGAAGGTCACTTTTCTGGCCATTTTTTCTGCACTGAAATGTTTTAGCATTAGCATTAGTAGAGGCATATGATGCAAAAAAGCAAGTTTATGTAGCATCAGCCAAAAAAAAAAAAAAAAAAAAAAAAAACGCTCCTATTTCACCCCTATGTTCAATCCAAATACCTGTCCAGCTCAGCCTTAAATTTATTTAGGCTATCAACTTCCAAAAGTAGTATTCCTCATTCATAGTTTGACCAGGGAAGGCAAATTTCTAATGAACAATGGCCCGTGAGCCAAAATAATACAGTTATTTTGAATCACTGGCCATTAACATGCTAACAGGATATTAACATGATATTCACATTTGATTGAGATTGACTTTCTTTTCTGGATTTTTCCATTGAGTGGACTGGGCCTTTGTTTCCAGGTCACAGTTATACACCATCCATTTGTCACAAGTCATGATAGAAGAAATAAAGTGTGATTAAGCAGCAATACCTTGACAAAGTTTGTGACATGCAAGATCTTGACATACTCATCATTTTCTCTAATCATCAGTAAGGATGAAAGGTACAAACGAGGCTGAAATGCATTGCATTCAAAAATCTTGTGTTAAAATTGACTGACATGCCCCACAAGAAATACCAATTTTACTAGCAATTTCAAATTAACTATTCGTGATCAGTTCATGATCACCATCACATAATTGAATCAGTGATTTTTGAAGTTGAAGAGCAGAGCAAGGTTTATCTTTGATGGAAAAGTGGCCATTTTTCTTAAACGTCTCAAGCTGAAAAGTCTTTGAATGACATAGAGAATCTTCTCCAAAAGCTGTTTTTAATGTTTTTGAATTTATGTTTTTTCCTTAATTTGAAACAAAATTTAAAAAATTGTCTGCTAAGTAAAACCCAGTAAAATGTGACAAAACACATAAAATACCTTCTATTCAACATGGGCTAATTCAGACTGACTGCAGATAAATGGATGATTCCTGCATTACTATGTCTAGGTAAATCAAAAACATGTTCGTGACAAGTTGCAATTCACTATGACACCACAATTTCATTATCTCGTTAAGTAATTAATTTTTCATAAAAATGAAATACGGAGGGTTGATTCAGCCTTTTGATAACGATTTTGACATTAATCCTGCTTGTGACGTATGGCATTGCTGCCATACGTCACAAGCAGTGTCTTGTCTTCACAGTTACAGTTTTCATCCCCTTCTTATCAACATTTCTGTTACTTGGGACATCAAATTGAAGGGGGACTTCGTCCATATTTGCAATCTGTTCCAACTCAAACTGATGTGTCTTCCGACATTGAATGACAAAACGATGAAATTCAAGGACCTTCTGCTCATAGTTTTCAGGCATCTTTTGTACGCATGCTTAGTCCATTCCGTTTCATGAACTTGAAGCACCAATTGTGTCCTCCTCTGAAATCAGTAACTTCTTTTTCATCAGCAATTCTTCTTGCCTCATGCTGAACCATCTTTGTGGACACAGGAATTCCAATTGCCCTTTGCCATATCTTCAATTCCCTCTCTAAATCAGCCTGCCATTTTGCTGACTTGCCTCTCATAGCCTTCTTCTGCTGTGGCGTTTTCAGTAGGGTCTCTTCTTCCCGTAGCCAGTCTCTGATTGTTTTCTCAGTTGGAGGGGGACCAAACTTGCGTTCAGCAGCACAATTTCCATTCACTTTTCAAACTGGATCACTTTTAACTTGAATTCAGCACTGTACGAAAATCTTTTCTAAGGCAAATTCTGTGCAGAACGTGGCAAAACGTAACCTAATATACCGGTAACAAGTGCAAAACAATGAGCGCAAAGACAACAAGCGCGAAATGCAAGTAAAAAAATCTACAACCACTGTATAAGACGCACCCAGTTTTCAGACCCTAAATTTTTCGAAAAAGGGTGGTCTTATACATGGGGAAATACGGCAGTTATTTAGAAGAAAATTAATGCCAAGTGTAAATGATAAAACCCAGTTTTTTTGGTTGCAGAGGAAGCAATATTTGCGATGTGCTTAAGCCAAAAGAGAGGTTAGAAGTCATAACCCAAAAGAGATACATGACCTTGTCTAAAAATCCAAGTATCATCGAAGATGAGAAGAGGACACTTTTAGCAAGAAATAAGACAGGACTGCGTTTTAGAAGATTGAAATTAACTAAGTTATCTTTACCCCATTGGTGAATTACCTTCACCAATTCCATAAACACAATTGTTTATGCCAATCAAGAGCAACTGCTTGAATTTCACCAAACTTTTCCATTTAATTTGTCCATACGTGGATAATATAAATTAAACTATCACACCAGTGGATCAACACTGAAAGAATTCATATTGGCGATCACTGATCAGATGGAAGGTTTCTAAATAGTTCAGGTTTTGCAGTTAATGGATTTCTCCATTACTTTAGAAAGACGGAAAGTAAGTGCAATGGGGATGATAACTGGATGGGAGGGATTTGTCAACCTTTTTTAGAAACTGGATGCATATGAGAAATTTTCAAGCAGAAGGAAAAACATCAGTGGAATAATAAAGTGCAAAAAAGGCAACGCAGAACAGGAGTAAGCTCAGGAGCAAAGACTTTGAGAACAAGTAGAAAAATACCATCAGGACTTGGAGCTTTCTTGGCATCCTGGTGAGCTGGTGGAAGATAACAGGAGGCATTCAGTGGAGTGTTTTGAAATGGTAGAATGTGGTTTACCAAGATCATCAACACAAAAGTTAGATGAAGAGTTGGATGTGAGTAAGTTGGCTTTATCTTTAACTGAGGAGGCAATAGAATCATCAGGTTTTAACAGAGGTGTGAGTATAGATGGGCAAATGTGCAGCCAATATCTTTGGTAAGAGACCAGAATGTTCAACTACTATTTGGACAAGAAGCTAGTTTTCTAGATTTTGAACAGGCTAAGTTCTCTTAGACTGTCCAAAATAGAATTTGGACTATTTAATAACTGCTGCTTTGCAATTTTTGCAAACTTCAGCATAGGCAGAAAACCTAGAGACCTGGATTCCAAACAAGGTTTAGATAAAAGATATGATTTTAAGCTGGAGTTTGGAATTAACGATTTCATCCCTACATGAATAATTGTACTAACAGAATCTGAGCAAAAATTTGGATCAGAAGATTTAAAGTAATTCAACCAAGGGGAAAAAAATGAATGGAAATCATGCAGATAATCCCATTTTACATTCTTGTAATGCTAAACAATACAATGCTCAGAATGGCCCGTGATAGTCTCTTCCATTGGTAAAGAGATCATCAGCAAATTGTGATCTGAGCTGCCTAAAATAGCACTCAATTTTCCCAAGGAAAACTGCTTCACTAATAGGAATGTTGGACTTGGTGAAAGTCAAGTTTCAAAGAAAGGAAGACAGAGAGTCCCAAAATGATTAGTGGAGTTGGGAGAACAATAGAGGCATTATATGAATTTGAAAGAATGAGGTAGACAGATTTGAAGCCAGAGAAAATCAAAAAGAGGACACTCCAAATTACTAAGGCTCTGACAAGGAATATCAGAGTCAACATCTGCACAATTACCACCTTTCATGTGAAAGGAATCGCACAACAAAATAATTAGGTAGAGTGAAATAAGCACTGGTTGAGGTAACTGATAATTGGGATTCTGTCAGAAAAGTAAGTGTGGCATGGCTGACTGCAGGTGGAAATGGACATTTATTGAGACTGGAACTGAAATCCACAAATATGTAAAATGAAGTTTTTTTTGGGGGGGGGGGTTAGATCTTTCTGAAGTTAAGTTTGTTCTATTACTCTGACTACTCATGATGTATTCAGTAGTAAAGTAAAAGTAGAGGGACAATATGTTGTATGAAGTAAGGAAATTTTTGGATATGGCATAAACACACAGCAAGAAAATATCCAGCTCCTTGACATAACGTGGCCTATTCAATTTTACATGCAGTAGCCAATTTCAATATTGGCTACTGCATGTCATCTTAAACTATAAACTGTAGGCAGTTAGCTTTGCCTGTATAAGGAATGCTCATGGCTCTTTTATCTTTTGTTAAACAAGTATAAATAGACTAACATACCATTACAAATAGGAGGCCCACTTTACATGGAGCACCACATAGCACTGACAACACAGCTAATATCATCAATCAATTATATTTTCAGCATGAGATAAACTCCAACTTCAGCAAAAAGGGCTTAATGCATCCTGACTCAGAAAAATTATTTGGACTGCTGACATCAATAGGTTGCATGAAACCTACCAGGGGCACTGCTTTGTAGTCAGTGGTGTTGTAGTTAGTAATATGGCCACACAGAGATAAGTCTTAAACAGCTGAGATTGCCAATTCCTTCCAGATGCACTCTCATGCAGAAGCAGTTACAGAATTTTCTAAAAGAGAGCTAAAGCAGTAAAAATAATTCACATTATTTTGAGGCCAAATAACTTTATCTCCTTTAGCCCCACCCACCTGGGACTGCTCTAGCTCCCATGCAAGAAGAACTAAACCTTTATGTTGTAAAGTGTTTTTGCTGTTGTTAAGAGCTTGCTATGTATGCAGCCCACACCTTCTGGACCCGGGCCCAATCCCAGAAAAGTAAAAAAAAATAAAAAAAATAAAGATTTCTTCATAGATGACACTATTAAGAAATAAATGCAAAGCCAGCCAAAATGGAAGACAGAGAAGAAGGGGAGAAGACAGAGAGTGGTAATCAATGGACACTGCTCATCGTGGACTAATGTTATTAGTGAAGTCCCTCAGGGTTCTGTGTTGGGTCCATTATTGTTTTCTGTATTTATAAATAATATTGATGATGGTATGTCAAGCTTAATGTCCAAGTTTGCAGACGATGCAAAGGTTGGCAGGGTTGTTAAGGACTCTACTGACACTATGCTGCTGCAACAGGATCTAGAAAGGTTGAGCAGATGGGCTGAGAGGTGGCAAATGAAGTTTAACATTGACATGTAAAGTACTACATATGGGAAACAGCAACCCCAGAGCAATGTATCAACTCTGTGGTACGACACTGACAGTGGTAGAGAATGAAAAGGACCTGGGGGTAATTGTGCAGGCAGATATGAAGTTCTCTGAGCAGTGCAGACAGGCTGCAAAAGTAGCTCATGGTGTCTTAGCAATAATATACAGGAATTTTTCTAGCAGGGATAAGGAGGTGATTATTTCCTTGTATAAGGCAATGGGCAGGCCACACCTTGAGTACTGTATACAGGTCTGGAGGCTTCATTTCAAGAAGGATGTAGAGCTGCTGGTACGAGTACAGAGAAGGGCAACAAGATTAGTGAAAAGTGCCAAAAGTTTATCAAACTTTTGGGAGTGCCAAAAGTTTATCAAATGCTAACAGGGAGCTAAGTGATTTTGTAATAACCGAGGGCAAAGTGGAGGAGAAATTGTTGAAGTTAACCATAAGGAAGGTACCAGGGGTGGACGGAATCTATCCAGTTATATTAAAGGATGCAGCAAAGGAAGTAAGCAAACCCTTAGCAATAATTATGAGAATTTTCACACCTCCAGTCCAGTGGAGATCCACATGGACTGGAGGTGTGCAAATGTATCACCAATTCACAAAGGGGGTTCAAAAGGTGACACAAGTAACTACAGACCTGCTAGTTTAAATTGTGTTCCGGAAAAAAATAATGGAATCACTGGTTAAAGAAGAATTGCAGGATCATCTAGACAGCACTGCAGTAATAGTTAAGACACAGCATGGGATTGTTAAAGGGAGGCCTTGTCTGACCAATTTGATTGGATACTATGATGTGGTCACAAAGGAACTGAATGCCAAAAATAATTTTGATATCATATACTTGGATTTCAGGAAAGCTTTTGATACTGTTGCATATGGAAGACTGCTGTACAAATTGGAGAGGTATGGCATTAAGTGTAAGTTGCTACAATGGCTAAAGGGATGGTTGAGTGGGAGACGACAGAGAGTGGTAATCAATGGATACTGCTCTTCGTGGACAAATGTTATTAGTGGAGTTACCCAGGGTTCGGTGTTGGGCCCATTGTTGTTTTGTATATTTATCAATGATATTGATGAAGGTATATCAGGTTTAATGTCCAAATTTGCAGATGATACAAAGGTTGGCAGGATTGTTAACAACAGTAAAGACAGTATGCTACTTCAACTGGATCTAGATAAGTTGGGAAAATGGGCTGAGAAGTGGTAACTGAAGTTTAACATTTTAAATGCAAAGTACTGCATATGGGTACCAATAACCAAAGAGAAACGTACCAACTGTGTGGTACTAAACTCAGGGACGTGGAAAGTGAAATAGACCTGGGGGTAATTGTGCAGTCAAATATGAAATTCACTGAGCAGTGCAGACGGGCTGCCAGGGCAGATCATGGAGTCTTGTCAATGATATATAGGAATTTTGTTAGCAGGGACAGAAAGGTGATTATCCGGTTATACAAGGTAATGGTCAGGCCACACCTAGAGTACTCTGTTCAGGTCTAGAGGCCTCATTTTAGGAAGGATGTAGAGTTTTTAGAACAAGTACAAAGAAGGGCAACAAGGTTGCTGAGAAGAACAAAGGGGTACTCTTACCAAGAAAGGCTAAATTCTGCAAATTGCAGAGCCTGGAGAGTAGGCACCTGCAAAGTGATCTGATTGAGGTGTACAAGGCCTTGAATGGATTGAGCAAGCTGAATGCTGATGGGATTCTTCCTCTTTCTCAGACTAAGAACCTAAGGGGGACAGTTTCAAATTGAGGAAAGATAGTTTAAAATAGATATGAGAAAATTTGCCTTTAACCCAGCCAGTAGTTGATTGGTGGAACAGGCTTCCATCTTTTGTTGTGGAAGCTAATAGCCTAAATAAATTTAAGGCTGAGCTGGAAAGGCATTTGGAACGAATGGATGGGCGAAAAAGGGAGGTTTTTTTTTTTTTTTGGCTGATGCTGCATACATAAGCTTGCTTTCTTGCATTATATGCCTCTACTAATGTTAATGCTAATATTCTTTTATCCATTTTGCCTGTTATTTAAAATTTGGCAATAAGAAGCCTGCATCCTGGAAACCCATGCACAATAAAATTGCAGAGCAAATAATGACAAAACTACTTTAATAATTTTACATTAAAAAACAAGTGCCGATGATTTTATATGTAACAACTATGTTAGGCCGGAATGCATCAAAGCAAACAACAACTATGTTTCTCAGTTCACTTCTGCTCAGATCTTTTCTGTTAAAGCAATTAAGACATTAAATTTCATTAATCTCATTACTTCAAAAATTTCATTACTCTGTATGAAAATACACTATAATAAAATCTTATTTATTCACAAAAATATAAATTTTGCAACTGTGGCTTGCTTGTCCACTACACACTCAATGTACGAATGAGAACATATTATGTATGATGGTTAGCAGACTTTCTTTTGCAAATTCATAAGATTTGTTTACTGACCCAATTGAAAGTGTGATGGACACCAAACACAGAAAACATTTATTTGTAAGTCGTATAATAATTATTTACCTAACTGAAAGTCTGATGGTCACCAAACACAGAAAACATTTATTTGTAAGTTGTATAATAATTATTTACCTAACTGAAAGTCTGATGGTCACCAAACACAGAATACATTTATTTGTGTATTCTGGGTTTTCCAGAAATTCGTTCAACAGTTTGCTTCTCTATTAATGTATGGAGAAGCAAACTGCTGAACAAATTTCTGGAAGCTTCAACTTAAATATTATTAACTTTAAATTAAATGTAATTTTATTAGCAAAACTATTCAAGCTTTGCTTGAAGCAACAAAAAAAAAAAAAGAAAACAAAAAGCATTATTGCCTTAAACAATACATTGATGCAAACTCAATTTGAAAAATAAGTTTTGCCAAATAGTGGAGTTCTAGTAGAAATGCAGCATACCTAATTTTTTTAATGTCATTATCAACCCAAAAACCAAAAATTAATATACACTGAGTGATCACTGAATTATGACACCTACCTATTACTTTGTAGGTCCTCCTTATGCCCTCAGTACAGCAGCTATTCGACGTGGCATTGATTCAACAAGATGTCAGAGTGTTTGGGAAGTAGGGCCACCAAGCTGTGTGTAATGCGGTCAGCAATGCAGGTGTGGAGGTGACTGGTGTATCCAGATGCCTGATATAGTGTCCCACAAGTGCTCTATGGGATTGATATCGGCAGAGTTTGGAGGCCAATCGATATGCTGGAAGTCAGAACTGTTTTCCTCAAACCATTTCTGCACATGAAGTGCCTGATGGCTTGGCGCAATGTCATCTTGGAAGACACCATCGCCAATCGGGAAAAAGTGTAACATAACGTGATGTATACAGTCAGCAAGAAGTTGATGATAGCGGAGACTAGTGATACGTTGTTCCACATGCACCAGGGGTCCAAGTTCCTGCCAGTGAAACATGCCCCACACCATACAACCACCCCCACTGGCCTGCACTTTTGATACAGTGCATGATGGATGAAGAGCCTTATGTTGTTGACACCAAATCTGTACACAACCATCCACAGTGTGGAGTAAATAATATGACTCATCTGACCAGCACACTTTCTTTTAGTCTTCTAATGTCCAACTTGCAAGCTCTTTGCACCAGGCGAGTCTTTTACGCCGATGAACCTTGGTTAGGAAGAGGATGCCGTAAGTGTCACTGGACCTGGCGCTCACCTCTAACATCAACCTTTTGCTGACCTTTGCAGTTTTGCTGTCGGGTCGTTGTTTGACCATTTTGTTACCAATCCTGGTACTCTTTAACTACAGTGGCTCTCGAATGCCCCACCAGTTCAGCCGTTTGAGAAATCGAGGCATCAGCTCGTCGAGCACTCACAATCTGTCCTTTATCAAAGTCTGATAAATCCTTCCTTTTACCCATCATGCTCGGAATTTTACTACCTACTGAACCACTGACACCTTATCTATGCTGCTTAGGTCAACTAACACCACATTCTCGTACCTCACATGGTCAACAGATCGTCGCATTCAGTTTTCATAGGGGTGGTCATAATTCAGTGATCACTCAGTGTATATCACTGCTGGTAGTCATTCTGATTGCTGTGTACAGAATTTATAATATAGAATACTATAGTGTTCTAATGCAACAATAATGGCAATACTGTGTTGTGAAAAATATGTATTTCAACATTTTTAGAATCAGTGGATGTGTATAGTTTCATGCCTCCACCCTATATTCTTTTATAGGATGGGGGCATAAATCTCTACATTCATAGGCTTCAAATTTGCATAACCATTGAAGCAAAGAGTGGGATAAGTTTTGCACATATGCATTGCACATTGCACATATGCATATTATTTTATATCAAAAATGAAGTAAGTGTATATATATATTTTTTTAATTTAGAGACTAATAATTTTTGGGGTGGAACTTATGAGGAAACAGTTGAGAAACAAATATTTATCTATAATGTTACATAGATAAAATATCTCATTAATGGGGGGGGGGAGGGAACGAAACACAGGCTGCGGGATCGCCTGGGGGAACACAACAGAGCCCTTAAGACTGCAAATTATCGAGGTTCAGCTGTAGCGGAACATGCCTGGGAAACTGGGCATGGCATTAGTGCTAAAGAAGCCGTGATTGTGGATAAGGCACATGGCTTTTGGAATCGGAAATGGCTGGAGAGTTTAACAATATGTTCGTCTGAGTGCTACAGTCTTAATAGGGATAAGGGCTGTCGCATTCATCCACTCTTTGAAGCCCTTATCCTATGAAGAAATGAACGGTTTAGAGTGGCCCTCCATTTTCCAGTTGCAATGCATGAGAAGTGAACCGTGGTTTGGTTTGGATTTTATTGGCGCATTAGCAACTAAGGCTATAATGCGCCAGTGAACTGTGCACAGACTCCATAGTTCATGTCACAGACCTGCTGAGATGTGTGGTACATATAGATTGTCGGTCATCCTGCAACCAGTATAGCTGATGACGGCAGCCACTGCTCCCAAAAGCTCCTGTACTAGTGGTTTTGAACAACTTTTATCACTTTTAATTTTATATATTTTATTGAATTTTATGCTTGTTATACAACATTTATTTTATTTTGTTTTAATATAACTTGTATAACTATATAATATTTCATCATATAGTTATACAATCAGCACACATATATTTTATTTTATTTTATCATAATAAAGACGTTTTACAGATTCGAGTCAGTGTTATTTAGTAGCATTACAGATGAATTACAGAGTTCTGACTCCACAGGCCTTTTCAATGAATAGATAAAGTATCACTCAGGTGTAAAAAAATACCATTTGCTTTTCTTCGGTATACATTGGGAGGTAGATGATGAAATGCAGAACTATAAGCTGACATTTACTGCCAAGTGGAGTTAATCTCCAGTGAGCAGATAGGAGATAAATTGGTGTATCCAATATAAATGTAAATAACAACAATTTCTTCCTTTCTGTTTACGCATTATCTGCTTTGGAACAGGTTTTATATAGAATAATTTGTTTATTTGTTCTTGTCTCAGGTTCAGTCACTGCTTTTTACCTACCTGTTTAATGAGTTGGCAGTCTAGATACAGTTATTATTAAGCATATTGTGCAAGGAACCTTCAAGTTTTTGCTGCACCAGTGAAAAAAAAAAAAAATACCTGTTTCATTCCCCATGTAGGTACCAATACAGCTCACCTTTAGATCTATCCAATGCTGCCAGCCTTGATCTATCCAAAGCTGCCAGCCTTAATCTATTCAAATAAACTTTGTCCTCATAATTTGAAATTGTCCCCTTCTTATAATAATATGAATGATATCAGCATTAGCAGAAACACATGATGCAAGAAAGCAAGGTACAGTATATAGCATTAGCCAAAAAAAAAAAAAAAAAAAACCTTCCCATTTCACCCATCCATTCACTCCAAATGTTTGTCTAGTTTTAAGTTAACCTTGAACTTATTTTAATTGCTGACTTTCATTAAAACAGATGGAAGTTTGTTCCAACTATCAACCACCCACTGACTGAAGTCGAATTTCCACACATCTATTCTATTGTCTTTCCTCAATTTGAATTTATGCCCCCACCCCCTCAGGTGACTAATCTGAGCAAGAGGAAGAATCCCATTAGCATAGAGCTTGCTCGATCCATTCAAGGCTTTATACACCTCAATTAGATCACCTTGCCGGTGCCTAGTCTCCAGAAGCTACAATTTGCAGAACTTAAGCCTTTCTTGGTAACATCAACCCTTTGTTCCACTCACCAATCTCGTTTCCCTTCTCTGTACTCATTCCAGCAGCTCGACATCTTTCCAAAAATGAGGCCTCCAGACCTGTATACAATACTCAAGGTGTGGCCTTATACAAGGGGAATATCACCTCCTTATCCTTGCTAGCAAAATTCCTGTATAGTATATCATTGACAAGACACCATGAGCTATTCTTGCAGCATTTTTAACTCAGAAAACTTCATATCTGATTGCACAATTACCCCCAGGTTCTTTTCATTCTCCACTACCTTGAGTTTAGTACCACTCAGTTGACACATTACTCTTGGGTTACAATGTCATTGATAAATACCGAAAACAACAATAGTCCCAACACCGAATCGTGGGAAACTCCAATAATAACATTAGTCCATGAAGAGCAGTGTCCACTGATAACCACTCTCTGTCCTCTCCCATTCAACCATCCTTTTATCCATTGTAGCAACTTTCCCTTAATACCATGCTGCTCCAATTTGTACAGTAGTCTTCCATGTGCCACAGTATCAAAAGCTTTCCTGAAATCCAAGTATATGATATCAAAATTAGTCTTATCAAAAGCTTTCCTGAAATCCAAGTATATGATATCAAAATTATTCTTTGCATTCAGTTTCTTTGTGACACATCATAGTATCCAATCAAAAGTCAGACAACACTTCCCCTTAACAAACCCATGCTGTGTCTGAACTATAACTGCAGTCACATCTAGAAGATCCTGCCTCACTTCCTTAACCAGTGATTCCATTATTTTGCTTCAAACAGAAGATAGACTAACAGTGCTGCAATTACCAATGTCACCCTTTGATCCCTCTTTGTGAATTGGAGAAACATTTCAACATCTCCAGTCCGTGGGGACCTCCCCTGAGTCTAAGGAAGCTTTCATAATTATGGCTAAGGGTTTGATTACTTCCTTTGCTGCCTCCTTTAATATAACTGGATAGATATCATCCACCTCCAGGTGCCTTCCTTATGTTTAACTTCAACAATTTTGCTCTCAGTTATTACAAAATCACTTAGCTCCCTGTTAGAGTTTGATAAACTTCTGGACTTCCCCTCCTTAATTAACTCCTCATGTGTGAATGAAGATGCAAAATACTCATTCAGTTTATCAGCTACCTAAGCATGATCATCAATATTCAAAAAACCACGTTAACTGAACCAATCTGATTCATCTCTTTCCTTCTAGAGTTTACATAAGTAAAGAACTCTTAGCTGTTTTTATTTGCATCCTTTGCCAAAGATTTCTTGTAATCTGCCTTCTCCTGCCTAACCTACTTTTACAGACTAGCTTATATCTCCTATAGGCTTCTGTGTTGCTGATAATTTATATGCATCCCATGCATTTTTCTTCTCTGTCGTGAGCCTCATTAATTTATCTGGCATCCATTTAGACCTAAACCTTGAACAGTATTTCTTAGTTAGTATGAAAAGCCTAATACCCTCCAAGATTAAGGCTTCTACCTGAAGAAGGCTTCCTATTTAGAATTCACCATTGGTAAGATCATCAGTTGATCCCACTGTATAGAATTTAAAAACTGTCTGAGACTACTGTAGCCACCTTTACGAAAGCAAAAGCCCTTCCCTTTACCCTTAGATCTTCAAGTAAATCCACCAAATCAGTACACTGTGATCACTGCCACCCATTGGTTCCTTGATTTGCATATTCTTAATTCATGAATAATCACTGCTGATAATCAGATCAAGAGTATTACTCCCTCTTGTCGCTTCTCAAACATGTTGCTGTAGAAAACAGTCATCCAATAAATCCACAAAATTCTTGCTAGTGTGCAAGTGACCAATCCACAAGTTCAAGTCAAAATCTGGAAAGTTAATATCCTCCATTATACGACATTCTGATTTATAACCACAAACTTATAACCACAATGTCATCTGCAAATCGTAAATGGTTTAGGTACTCTCTGTTCACATTGACTCCTTTCTGCGACCAGTCTAATCTTCTGAAAGTTTCCTCAAGGGCAGCAGTAAACAGCTTTGAAGATATTGTGTCTCCTTGTCGAACTTCTTTCTCGATTTTAAATTTGCCACTGTCTTTGTCTAATCTAATAAAGGAGGTAGCACTCTCATATATTTTCTTCAAAATCATAATATATGGGGTATCTATGCCTTGTCTTTCCAGTGCCCGAAACATTGCCTTATGCTGTATGGAGTCAAATGCCTTTTCATAATCCACAAATGCCAGGCATAATGGTGTTTTATATTCATTTGCTTTCTCCATTAGCTGTGATATTACGTGTCGGATAACAAGCTAATTGGTCTATAATTTCCAATTTCTGATTTATCTCCTTTCTTATGCAGCAAAACTATGATTGCATTATTCCACTGCTTAGGCGTCACACCTTTTCTAATGCACTTTGTGAAGAGCCTTGCCAGTTTTTGTGTTATGTCTCTTCCTCCCAATTTTAACAGCTCTACAGTAACTTCATCTTCCCCCGGGGCTTTCCGATTCTTCATTAAATTCAATGCATGTTCTACCTCATCAGGAAGAATATTGGGTATGTCGTATGTGTTGCTACTTTGCAATCCATCTTCCCCACTGCTGGTATCATTCCCTCGCTCCCTGTATAATTCTCTATAGTAGTCTTCTGCTATTTGAATTATGCCTTCTCTGCTGTTTATAAGTACACCATCGCTATTCTTGAGTTTCAGTATCATTTGTCTTTCTGTATTACTGCTCATGGCTGTTGATTTAAATCCCTTGTTTTCCCTTAATGCCTGTTCTACTTTTCTTGTGTTAAATCTTCTTATGTCCTCTCTGAGTCTCTTTCTAATGGCTTTGCATAACTCAGTATACTCAATTTTCTCCCTGTCAGTGTTTTTCTTGCTCTTCATTTGTTGTCTTCGGTTCATCATGACAAGTGTTTCTTGACTAATTTTTTCTTCTTTGGATTTCTGTTTCTCTATAGGTTTCTTGGGCTTTATCACTTTCAGAAAGTTGTAATATTCCTCGTCGATATCTTGGTCCTGAGCAGTCTGCAGAAGCTCAAACTTGTAGTTGTAGTAGTAGTCGTAGGGGCATGTGATGCAAGAAAGCAAGTGTATGAGCTTATGCAGCATCAGCCAAAAAAAAAAAAAATCACACCATTCCCTCCAAATGCCTGTCCAGTACCTCCTTAAATTTATTCAACCTATCAACTTCCACGACAGATGGAAGTTTGTTCCAGCAATTAACCACCCGCTGGCTAAAGGCAAATTTCCGTACATCTATTCTACATCTGTCTTTTCTTAATTTGAATTTATGCCCCCTTAGGTTCGTAATCTGAACAAGTGGAAGGATCCCATTAGAATTCAGCATGGTCAACCCATTCAAGGCCTTATACACTTCAATCAGATCACCGTGCAGGTGCGTAGTCTCCAGCCACTGCAATTTGCAGAACTTAAGCCTCTCTTGGTAAGAGGATCCCTTCATTCCCCTCACCAATCTTGTTGCCCTTCTCTGTACACGCTCAAGTAAATCTACATCCTTCCTAAAATGAGGCCTCCAGACCTGTACGCAGTACTCAAGGCGTGGCCTGACCATTGCCTTGTACAGAGGGATAATCATCTCCTTTTCCCTGCTAGCAAAATTTCTATATATCATTGACAAAACCCCATGACCTGCCCTAGCAACCTGTCTGCATTGCTCAGAAAACTTCATATCTGATGGCACAATTACTCCCAGGTCTTTTTCATTTTCTACCACCTTAAGTGTAGTACCACACATTTGGTACGTTTCTCTGGGGTTACTTCTACCCATATGCAGTATTTTGCATTTGTCAAGGTTAAACTTCAGTTGCCACTTCTTAGCCCATTTGCCCAAATTATCCAGATCCTGTTGCAGTAGCACACTGCCATTACTGTCATTAACAACCCTGCCAACCTTTGTATCATCTGCAAACTTCGACATTAAGCCTGATATACCTTCATCAATATCATTGATAAATATACAAAACAACAGTGGACCTAACACCGAACCCTGTGGGACTCCACTAATAACATTAGTCCAAGAAGAGCAGCACCCATTGATTACCACCCTCTGTCTTCTCCCACTTAACCATCGTTTTATCCATTGAAGCAACTTACCCTTAATACCATTCTGCTCCAATTTGTTCAATAGTCTTCCATGCACAACAGTGTCAAAAGCTTTCCTGAAATCCAAATATATGATATCAAAATTATTTTTTGCATCCAGTTCCTTTGTAACCACATCATAATATCCTATCAAATTTGTCAGACAAGACTTTCCCTTAACAAACCCATGCTGAGTCTGAATTATTGCTGCAGTCTTGTCTAGATGATCCTGCAATGCATCTTTAACCAGTGACTCCATTATTTTACACGGAACTAACTGGTCTGTAATTACTTGTGTCACCCTTCGATCTCCCTTTGTGAATTGGGGATACATTTGCACATCTCCAGTCCGTGGGAATCTCCCCTGAGTCCAAGGACGCTCTCATAATTATGGCTAAGGGTTTGCTTAGTTGCTTTGCCGCCTCCTTTAATATAACTGGATAGATCCCATCCACCCCAGGTGCTTTTCTTATGTTTAACTTCAACAATTTCTCCTCCACTTTGCTTTCAGTTATTACAAAATCATTAAGTATCCTGCTACAATTTGATAACCTTCTGCCATTTTCAAACCTTAATAATTCCTCATGTGTGAATGTAGATGCTAAATACTCATTCAGTTTGTTTGCTACCTTAAGTTCTTAAGTTCTTATCTGTTCTTAAGTTCCAGTACATACTGCTTTTTCTCCTCCTCTGTTATCTCAAAGATCTTTGTATTATTTACTCGAGTCAGTTTTTTCCTTTCCTTTCCTACATCTATATCATGTGTACATCTTACCATTCTGTGATCACTTCCAAGATTTACCTTATTCAGGATGGTAACAGCATTCACAATATATCTTCTGTTAGTGAGGATGAAGTCGATTTCATTAGTTGTTAATCCATTTGGACTCTTCCATGTCCACTTTCTGTTCACCCTTTTCTTGAAAAAAGGGTTCATTACTGACTGTCCTTGAGATTCTGCAAATTCATTACTGACAGTCCTTGAGATTCCACAAGTCTCTCACCTCTTTTATTTCTTTCACCAATTCCGAAATTTCCTATAGTTCCTCTTTCTGCGCTGTTTTGCCTTTTTCCAACCTTAGCATTGAAGTCCCCCATAATAATAGTGTAGTGGGTTTTCTGCTCATCTAGAAGACTCTCAATTTCGGTGTACATTTCTTCAACCTCTTCATCATCATGGTTCGATGTTGGTGCATAAATCATTATAATCTTTAGCTTGTTCCTCTTAGAAATTTTGAGTATTAGTCTTGACACCCTTGATTATGTACTTTTGAATTCCAAAATGTCGTTTTTAAAATCTTTATGGACCAGAAACCCAACTCCACCTTCACTCCTTTCACTGTTTCCATTGGTGTACAGCAGATTTCCACTTGATAAACTTATAAGTGATTCATTTCTTCTTCTTGTTTCAGCCAAACCGATGATATTCCTATTCACATTTTCTAATCCTTTTCCAGCTCTAATATCCTGTCTTCACCGATGAGTGATCGTACGTTATTTAGCCAGTCTTCCATAAGTTCTGCCAACATCCATCCATTTTTTTGTGCATGCACAATAACATCTTTGGGGAAAATTCCATTCTTTGGTATGGTTTTTCAATTTAAAATTAAATATGGTGGCAACTTTTGACCATCAGCAGTGATGCATAGCATCATGGTGATATGCTGCTTTTTGTAGCCCATGCTTATAATCTTGATATCTTTTGCACCTTTAGCGTTGACGTGTAATTTCGAGAATTTGTATTCATTGTAATTTCAAAGAAGACCGGGGTTTCATCAGCATTTCTAATTTGACTAAACTCATAGGTTCTTTTTTACCTTAATTTCATCACCTGCCGCTGAAAGTTAATCAGCTTCTGTTGAAAGTCTGCAGGAATTTTTTGACAGATAGATATTCAGCACCTTAACGATAATCCACTACGATGCATGAATCTGTCGCACCAGCCACGACTGTCTTTAAAAATTATTTTCTCTATTCCGAGGGACTTGGCAATTTCGCCAGCTTTCGATTGCATGGATTGTCGAGTGATGGGCTCGACAATCCATGCGCGTGTCTCCATTACAAAACGTATCACAGCTTCATCAACTTGTGGAAATCTTCCTTTCTTAGGCCCTGTAAAGCATTTGGTTGTTGCTTTGCACGAAAATATGGAATTGTGATCATTTCTCCAACGACAAACATTTACTTCATTAATGTCAACCCACAGCTCTATTTCCATGTTCTTTTACATACACAATAACTTTTTGTTTCAATGCTGCTTCGTAGTGCAATCTTTTTGACATTTTATTTGCAATAAGGGATCAAAATTAATGAAATACAGTAACTCCACTTAAGTACTTTAGAAGATACAATCAAAACTTCCTAGTTTTCGCTGAGTGAGCTCCACTACAATGAAATAATGGTGGCTTCACATTTCAAAAGCACGTGAAATCACCCATGCCACTTTATTCTCTATTGGAATTGGAGAATGCGATAACAGTCAAACTTGAAGACGGGGTTTCCATGTAAAAACAAAACCTGTGGTGCTGTGCAAAGTGCGGGAAAATTCTAAAAAAAACCTGCGATTGTAAAATGCCATCAATTCTAAGATGCACCCCGTTTTTAGAGATGTTTATAGGGGGAAAAAAGTGCGTCTTAGAATCGAAGAAATACAGTAATATTATTAATATTCATTGCTTCTATTGGAATGAGCAGAAGCCTGGAGAGCAAGTTGCTGAGGATTTCTAGAAATGCTGGGAGTCATCATGGAACAAGTAAATACTTGGGCTGTGTTCAGGTAAGAACAGGTGCATGCAGTGGTGAGCTATAGTGGGCTCACGAGAGCCCATTGTTGAGATGATCATTCATTTTACAAATGAAATCCTGAATGCAATTGAGTATCCAGAGCCGAAACTATGATGGGGGCGAGTGGAGCCCCTATCCCCAGCATTTTAATGGTGCAATTGACCAGTTATGTAATTTAAAATTGCTTCATTTGTGATTTTATTACAGTCAGTCCTCTAATGAACTTCTTTATAGTAAATTGTTTCAAATCCACCTTGGTAATTACATTTAAAATAGGTTCTGTTGAAAGAAGAAAATTTCCATGTCACCTCTGGCCTTTAGGCAATTTAGGTAATCAGAAAGCATGAATTAAGGGTGAAAGGGATTACTATTTCGCAATGCTAGCAATGTCAGTAAAATCTATGCAGTCACATACCGAGAAGTCACACCAGTCAATATGCTTTCCATAGCCAGTCAGAGGATTAAGAAGATTCCTGACATGGATAATAGCCTCTGGTCAACTTATGTTGTGGTTCCCCTTTACTCCGACAAACGGGCATATGTTTTTTGGGGAAGTGAATGATCCTCGTCTTCCAGTAAATTTCTCCGTATATGTTTACACGGTCACAGTAGCTGAATATTCGTGTGATTCTGATATTTTGCACAGTATTCAAAGAACTAGTGACAGTAGCAACGTGGGGTGGGGATTGAGGTGACTAAGATATTACATAAACTTTACGAAGATGAAATGTTGGGAGATTTTGAAACTTCATCAAGGCTTTCACTGTACAGAAAATGTTATAAAATATAAAGGCATACAGGCAATAATAATAATAAAAAAAAAACTGTATGTATTATATCACCAATCTCCAAAAATCAGTGCAAATTAAGGATGATTGCTAAAGAACTTGATGTGGAAACTATAAAGATCGGTTGTGTGTTCGGGCCACGATGGGCAGCTTGTAGCTTGCTGACGGCAATTGCGGGTTGGAGGAATTATCCCACTTTGTGCAAACATTTTGAATTAAAAGTTAAATATTCGAGATTATTAAACCAAACTTTTAATATGGAGGACTCAACCTGCAGGAGTACTCTTACCTTTTCAGAAGCTTAACAGAATCACTATGGTAAAAGCAAATAAATTAATTATTCAAACTATCAATGCTATTGCTAATTTGAAAAAGTCTGAAGGAAATTATGAAGTTAAAATTGAGAGCATGTTGAAGTAGCAAGAATTTGAAGGAATAAAAATCGAAAGTAAGAACACATTTACACAAAATTACCTCATTACAAGTTATTAAATGTAAAGTTATTAATGCAACAGAGAGTAATATTAAATTAAATAAAGAAAATAAAAATTAAATAAAGAAACTGAAAAATAATTTCAATTTCTCATCGTCAATGATACCATTGACGATGAGAAATTGAAAGAAATTTTAAACATATTAGTATTAATATTAGTTGAGGCATATAATGCAAAAAGCAAGCTTATACAGGATCATCAAAAAAACCTTCCCATTTCGCCCATCCAGTCACTCCAAATGTTTGTCTAGTTCAGCCTTAAATTTATTTAAGCTGTCAACTTCCACAACAACAAATGGAAATCTGTTCCAGTAATCAACTACGTGCTGGCTAAAGGCAAACTTCCGCACATCTATTCTACAACTGTTTTCTCAATTTGAATCTATGTCCCCTCAGGTTCTTAGTCTGAACAAGTGGAAGTATCCCATCAGCTTTGAGCCTGCTCAACCCGTTCAAGGCCTTATACACCTCAATCAGATCACCTCGCATGTGCCTAGTCTCCAGGCACTATAATTTGCAGAACTTAAGCCTATCTTGGTAAGAGCATCCATTTGTTCCTCTCACCAATCTTGTTGCCCTTCTTTGTACTGATTCTAGCAACTCTACATCGTTCCTAAAATGAGGCCCCGAGACCTGTATCCAGTATTCAAGGTGCGGCCTCGCCACTGCCTTGTACAACGGGAGAAACACCTCCTTGTCCCTGCTTGCAAAATTCCTAGATATCATTGCCAAGACTCCATGACCAGATCTGGCAACCCATCTGCACTGCTCAGCAAACTTCATACCTGACTGCACAATTACCCCCAAGTCTTTTTCACTTTCCACTTCTCTCAGTGTAGTACCACACAGATGGTACGTTTCTCGTGGGTTACTGCTATCCATATGCAGTACTTTGCATTTGTCAATGTTAAACTTCAGTTGTCATTTCACAGCCCATCTGCCTAACTTTTCTAGATTCTGTTGCAGTAGTATACTGTCTTTAGTATCATTAACATCCCTGCCAGCCTTTGTATCATTTGCAAACTTGGACATTAAGCCATATGGTACCCAAAATTGTGGAATAGGAAAGAACTTTTGTCTTGGTGGCAAGACTGTGAAAACCAAATAAGAAAAAATAAAAACTGTGAAAACCAAATAAACTGTCTTCGACAAAATAGATATTTTGTCGAAGACAGTTTATCTTTAAAACCGAGTGAAATTCCCAAATTTCCCTTTCAATTCAGAAAGCCAGAAATATCTTTGAAACCACTGAAGCTGAGCAAGCTTTTAGCATAATGAATAATATTATTAGATAGTATGAATCAGAGCTGTAATATTTCTTGAATATTAAAGTAAACCCTTATTATTTTACAAATATGAATAATATTATATAAATGAATGAATAATGTTGACAATTAAACACATTGCAGATTATCATGACCATACATCTAAATGGAAAACAACTGCTTTAATTTGATCCAGATCATTACTTCAAATCATTCCTCTGTAATCATTGCTCAGCTATTGAGCAAAGCAGAAGATCGAAAACAAATATTAATAAAGAAGTAAATTGCATATGTCAATTTTTAGAATAAAATTTTCTTGAATATTTTTGCAATAATTTCTTTTTCATGTAATCGGTGATTTTTGTGTACCTTTTCCAGAATAGTTTGTTTTTTTAAGTAATATTTGTTTTTAAATTTAGAATGTTTTGTGATAGTTTTTATGTTATTTGTGATATAGGAAATATTTCATGTTATTTTTTATTTGCAATATTAAAATTTTATCATGAAAAAAATGTATCCATTACATTTTCCTAGTTGTTAAAAAACAAACAGATGAATAAAAAAGTTGCATGTGTGCTGAGAATGCACGGTAGATGGTTTATGTGAAAGGCCTTCATGTTTCTTTTAGGTATTTTGATTTGTATATATTGATTACGAAATAAAAGGGCCTTTTTTATTGTAAATATTTTACTCAAAAATTTTTATAATTTCTGGGAGACAAGATACAATGGATTTATGATAACTATAATAAGAGATATATACTTGTGATTGCAATATATCTGTTGTTGTTGTTTGTTATTTGGTTTTTAGGAGCATTAGCAACTAAGGCCATATTGCTCCGGGATATGCGGTGGTCATTCCTTGACCTTTCCGCATTCTCCGTATTTGGTGGTGACGGGCTAGAACCTCGGTCTAATCAAGAAGCGTGTGCTATGCACTGCTGCTCCTTCCCACCTGGCTACGGAGGCGCCGCAACATATCTAAATCTCTCCGGAAAACATTGATTGAAGTGCCAATCTTATAGTATGGACTGGATATAAATCTGTGCCGTGGTCAAGGCTATGACAATACAGCAACCATGGCAGAATTCATGGTGGAGTCCAATCTAAATCCAAGGAAATGAATCGCAAAGCACTGTTTATGCCCTGTTCAAACTACTCATTAAATTTATGCAAAGTGCATTCATTTGTATGTGCTTCGTAATGCATAACCATCTGTGGAACTTTGGAAAACCTTTATTTTTTCTTTTCAGTCTCCCCACACCATTGGGAAATAATGAAAAAGCACACAGGAATGACAGTCAAAAGACTTGCCCAGACAAGGTGGAGCGCACATTATGAATCTGTAAATATGGTCAAAATGTATTTTGAAAAAAAAAAAAAAAAAAAACTTCTGCTCTACAAACATTGTGCAAACCTCAAGAGAATATAGATACCAGAGAGACCACTGAAATTTTATTATCATCCATATGTGATTTTTCTTTTCTAAGTTATCTTTCTTTCTGGTACGGAATTCTACAAGCAGTTAACTTTACACAAAAATATTTGCAAACAGTCGATATAAGCCTGGAAAAATGTGTTGTAAAGTTACAGACCTTAAAATTATTTATTAATGAAGAAAGAAAGAAATAAAATTGTACATGGGGCTTTGAAATGCATATATTTCAAAGCTGACCAAAATTTTCAGTCAAGGAGAAATTTTATGAGAAATTGGCTGACTAAGATGTCACTTACAAGCTGCAAAAATAACTGCTGAGGAAGCAAAACAGTGGATAACTTTGCAGTTTGTAGAGTTTATTATAAAGTGGTATTTTTCAGAACTTATAGCAAATTTATTATTATATTTAAGGTTCTTTTTAACAATTGGGAAATAATGAAAAACTTTAATTTGGAAAAGCTTCCTGCAAAAGAAGCTTTTCCAAATTAAAATAAATTAAAAATTATTGCCACTCATCAATGGGTTAGACTAGATTATCAAATATAGTATATTATCTATTGAAAATGAATATGCCAGAAAAATTAATTTTGATGAGGTTGTCGATAAATTTCCCAAAATGAAGACACGAAAATTGTAACTATAAATCTTTTCTGTTATTGATTTTCGCATTTTGTATCTCTTTTTTCCTTTTTGTTATTATATTAAATACTATGTAAATACCCTATTCTTTATTCATTGAATTTTACATTCCTAATTTTTACGTTAATATTTAACGTTCCTTAGTTTTCTATGATTTTTTAAAATCGATAAAGTTTTAAGACTTTTTTTTTCCAAGTTGATAACATTATTCGGGGGGGGGGGCACCAGAAGGATTCACCCAGTACGTAAAAGACTGTAGCTATGCCACTGTTATGCTGTAAGTTAAGAAACATAAAATCTAAGGCAGTGCACTGGGAAAGCAAAAATCAGGGTAGGAGTGTGTTATAGGCCTAACGACTGATGAATACAATGAAAAATTATACAGAGAAAGAGAGTGGGCACTTAAATAAGAATGAGTTATGAGGGATTTTAAATTCGCAGATATTGACTGGAATTTGTGGGTGGGTTACTCGCACATTAAGACTTGTTTAATTTAATATGATTGTTTTTTTCTACAGTAGCATATTCAAGAGGCAACCAGGGGAGTAATAATCTTGATCTGATTATCGGCAGTGATTACAGTGTACAGATGTGGGATTTACTAAAAGATGCAACTATCAGGGGTAAATAGAAGGTTTTCATAAAGGTGACTACGGTGGTCTCAGACAGTGTTTAAATTCTATACAGTGGGACAAACTGATCATGTTACCAACAGTAAATTCTAAGTGGGAAGCATTCAAGGAATTAATCGTGGAAGCTACTAAACATTTCATACCTATTATGTATGAAAAAAATGCATGCATCCCATACATTTTTCAAGGTTTAGGCCTAAATGGTTATCAAATGAACTAATGAGACTTGTGACAGAGAAGAAAAATGCATGGGATGCATATAAATTATCAAGCGACTCAGAAGCCTATGGCAGATATAAGCTAGTCTGTAATCAGGTCACAAAGGAGGTTAGGCAGGCGAAGGCAGAAAGCTTCGTGAACAATTATATACCTTAATCAATATCATTGATGAATACACAAAACAACAATGGGCCCAGCACTGAACCTGGGGAACTCCACTAATAACACTTGCCCATGAAGAGCAGTGTCCATTGATTACCACTCTCTGTCGTCTCCCACTCAACCATCCCTTTATCCAATGTAGCAACTTACCCTTAATGCTATACCTCTTCAATTTGTACAGCAGTCTTCCATGTGCAACAGTATCAAAAGCTTTCCTGAAATCCAAGTATATGATATCAAAATTATTTTTGACATTCAGTTCCTTTGTGACCACATCATTGTATCCAATCAAATTGATCAGACAAGACCTCCCATTAACAAACCCATGCTGTGTCTTAACTATTACTGCAGCCTTCTCTAGATGATCCTATAATAGAAGAAGAAGAATTCTTTATTATATACAGAAAGCGCTTCTGAAATACTTCTTTAACAGGTGACTCCATTATTTTTCCCGGGAACACAAGTTAAACTAACAGGTCTATAGTTTACTTGTGTCACCTTTTGTGAATTGGCAATACATCTGCACACCTCCAGTCCATGGGGACCTCCCCTGAGTCCAAGGAAGGTTTGCTTACTTCTTTTGCTGCCTCCTTTAATATAACTGGATAGATCCTGTCCACCCGAGGTGCCTTCCTTATGTTTAACTTCAACAATTTCTCCTCCACTTTGCTCTCAGTTATTACACAATCATTAAGCACCCTACTACAATTTGATAACCTTCTGGCATTCTCCTTTCTTAATAACTCCTTATGTGTGAATGTAGATGCAAAATACTCATTCAGTTTATCAGCTACCTGAGCATGATCATCAATAGTCAACCAATCTACGTTAAGTGGTCCAATCTGATTCATCCCTTTCCTTCTGGAGTTTACATAAGTAAAGAATTTTTTGCTGTTTTTCTTTACATCCTTTGCCAAAGATTTCTCGTAATCTGTCTTCACCTGCCTAACCTCCTTTGTGACTTGATAACAGACAAGCTTATATCTGCCATAGGCTTCTGTGTCACCTGATAATTTATATGCATCCCATACATTTTTCTTCTCTGCCCCGAGCCTCTAATTCATCTGACATCCTAGTAAGAGACTTGACATAACCTTAGACAAAGTGACAAGCAACAGCTTACAGAAAAAATTAAATATAGATATAAAACTAAACAATAGTGGCACCTGGAAATAGATTTTCAACCAGAATCTTAGATCTTAGATTCTAGTTGAAAATTTATTTCCTGGTGCCACCGTTGTTTAGTTTTTTATCTGTATTTCATTTTTTCTTATAGTCATTGCTTGTACCTTTGCCTAAGCATTTTATCAAGTCTCTTACTCTCTTTTTTTTTTTTTTTTACTAGGTTTTCAAATCTCTTTACCTTAACTGTATTAGACTAATATGTTATGTCTCTAGAAATTTCTGTTATCAATTCTAGTTTGAATTTCTTGTTTTTATAGTGTAAACTGTAAAGTTCATAAGCCATTTTCTAAACCCCCCCCCTTTTAATCCTTGCAATTTTTATTTTGTTTACAAAATTTTATTCTTATTATTATTTATGTTTACCTTTTTACCCTTTGGCTTGTGGTTTAAATCAGAAATGAAGACACATGTCTTCATGACATATTGCTTGTTATCCTAGCAGTTGACACCTGATGAGAGGCTGGTTTTGTAAGTTGTGTAGCGACATCTTTATTTTGTCAATTTAGTAATTATTTATTTCTTATTATGCATATTTTATAAATTATTTTCTATCTCCTTTCCTTCTATCATTCTCTATCTTTTTCACTTTCTTTTTTTTTTGCTTTATATATTACAATCCCATTGTATGAATACCATTCAGCTCCTTTATTAGTAATGCTTTTGAAGTTTCGTTTGAGCAAAATAATTCTGACAAAAACTTCACTATAACTATTATTTGCAAAGTTTACTATGCCTAAAATTTATTGGTTACATATGTGAAATTATTACTGACACTATGAATTACACTCATTTAAGTTTAGTCATGATCAAATCTTATATGAGTGTCATTAATACTGAGCTTTATAGAGGAAATGCAAATATTAATAAAAATAATATGCAAATAATAATTAAAAATAATAATTAATATGCAAATACAAAATGAATGCACTGGAATACTAAATTGTTATGAATAAAGTCAAATGAGAACTAACTGAGGATGCTATTGTAGAAATAATTCCATTTCAACAAGCCATAATGGCAGTAAGCAATATTAAAGGCAGTAACAAAGGTTACTGCTTAGCATATTATTTCTTTTCACTAAAGGCCTCCATAGCTGAGTGGGCAGGAGCGGGAGTGCAGTAGCACACGCTCTTTGAGTAGACCGGGGTTCAATCCCTGACTGCTGAATACGGTCGATCTGCCAACCTGCACTGGACCAGCGTGGCAGATTATGGTCCATTTCCCTCAGCATGAATTGTTGAGGAGGCTTCCATTCTGCAGTGGGTTGTAATGGCTGCACTTTACTTTTTTTTTATTTTTTTATTTGTACTTGTGCTGTGCTCTCTGCGCACGCGTGTGTGAGTATAGCAGTAGTAGTAGTAGTAATAGTGGCATATGATGCAAGAAAGCAAATGTATGAGCTTATGCAGCATCAGCCAAAAAAAAAATTCACACAACCATTCCCTTTAAATGTATGTCCAGTTCCTCCTTAAATTTATTTACGTGTGTGCACACGCACGCACCCACAACTAGAAACTTCATAATTACAGATAATAAATTGCAGTTAAATATTATGAACAATAATTTATTCATGTGTATAATAAATGAATGAATAAATAAGCTAAATTTTATTTTTCTATCGTTGGCACCTTTCATTTATTTAGCTTGGCATTTCGTTAAAAAAGACACCAATGACAACAAAATAAAATTCAAGTGTGCAAAATGAAGGTTGACCTATGGTTTTAAACTAAGGAATTTACCTGAGGTGTAAAGGCAAATATTTTATCTTGCAGGCTATACAGTTTACTTGTGCTCAGTAATCCAACTTCCCTGGAATAACGACCTGATAATGTTAGTTTCTTGTTATAGCCTAAAAATTAAAATCATATATTCAGCATGCTTTAAATAAATTGTATAAATTCAAAATGTCAATTAGCTGAAAACTCCTTTCTCTCTTTTTTTTTGATCAATGTGTTTATGAATAAAGTGGACTTTCCTAAATATGATTAACAACAGCATATGCTGTATGCTTTATACTTTTAATTAGTTAATACATTAACTATAGGGGATACACTTCAGCATTTTGTTAACTGTTGATGCTATTGTGCAACATCAGTAATAACGAATTTCTTTGTCAGTATTCAACAGTATTCACAATCAACTGTTGTGTGTTTGTAACATTACATAGGTTTTTTACTTTGCTTGTGTTGTTTGAAAATGTTTCTTCTTTGGATACTATAAACACAACTGATAATGAAAGAGGTTCCGCAAGTAGTAAGAGGACAAATATTCAAAATATTAAAAATTGTAAGGCGACAAATATTCAAAATAAATAATATAAAATATGCAAAGTCCTTCGGGGTAGGATAAACTAGGACCTCTTCTGGGGTGTGAGACCTGCAAATCCCTCCCAGGGTGGGATTAACTACGAACCCTGCTGACAACTTCAAGTGTGGGATATCTATTCACCTGTACAATAAAAGGTGAGTCAAGTGTTACTGCCACCTTTGGGTGTGAAATACAGTTTGGTCCATTCAGAAGGGGGCAGTTAGGTTAATTAATGACTGCTCTCTAACACAGTCTCTCCACTCGCTGTCTCATAGATGTACTGTTTCTGCTGCATGCCTTTTCTACAGATACTTCCATGGGCACTGTTCTTCTCAATTGGCTTCTATAATTTCCACTCTCTCTTTCAAAACAGTCTGAACATGTACTACCACACCAAGATCCATTTACTGTCCAACTTCAAACTCACAGAACCAACTTTTTATCTTCCTCGTTTATTCATTCAACTACCGTTTTCTGGAACAACCTCCCTTCGTATGTGTTTCCTGAAAATTACAGTCTACAGAAGTTCAAGTCTAATGTCAACAAATATCTTCTTTCATCTTCTCAACCTCCAACCCAAGCACGGTACTAAGTACTATAGGTTCTAATACCTCTCGTGTTTGGGGTTTTCATAAAAAAAGAAAAAAAAAAAAAAAACCTTAAACAGGCAAACATATGTACCCTTATTTTATGCAAGTGCTATTTAGCTATGCTCCTATAAGTGCTTATGCTCCTATAAGTAGCCATAGTGATGAAGTTGAAGAATTTTAAGATGTATTGCATCTTTACAAGCAGGATGACTACCACTATAAAAACTTATTTGATTTTAATGTGAGAATTGGTTAGATCTAAAATGGAGAAAGATCTGTTGGCCTGTATGGAACCAGAAAAGGGGTGATAAAAGCACCCTACTAAATGAATTTGCAGAGGAAAAAAATTTGTTCATCGCAAACTCATTCTTCAAGAAAAAGCCCAATGAAAATGGATATGACAGAACCCTTTTGAAAATACTAGTGGAATTAATTTCATACTGACAAACAATAAAACAATATTCACAGACTTAAAAGTCATGAACCATTTTATTATTGGAAGTGACCATCGATTGCTGAGAGCAAAAATCAAAATTGATTGCAAGAAAGAACAAAATATATTGGTCAAGTCAATTAAAGCGAAGAAGATCAGCACTAATTAACTATTAAGAGGTTGTCAAAACTTTGAACTAGACCTGTCCAATTATTTTTGTGTGCTGCAAGACCTTCCCAACACACAGACATTTAAACTGATAATGGCAAAGTCATAGTCTATTGTAGACACTGCCTATGCCATTGCACCTACTATAAAACAAGAAAGACCAGAATATCACAAATTGCCATGATGAAAAAGCAACGAGAAAGGAAGCAAAGTGGTAACAAAAGAAACACGGCAGAGTATGAAGAAATTAGCATTAGTAGAGGCATATGATGCATTTCCCATTTCACTGATCCATTCATTTCAAGTGTTTGTCTAGTTTTGTCTTGAATTTATTTAAGCTATCAACTTCCACAACAACAGATGGAAGTTTGTTCCAGCAATCAACTACCCGCTAGCTAAAGGCAAACTTCTGCACATCTATTTTAAAACTGTCTTTCCTCAGTTTGAATTTATGCCCCCTCAGGTTTGTAATCTGACAAGAGAAAGAATCCCCTCAGCACTGAGCTTGATCAATCCATTCAAGCCTTATACACCTCAATCAGATCGCCTCGCAGGTACCTAGTCTCCAGAAGCTGCAATTTGCAGAACTTAAGCCTTTCTTCATAAGAGCACCTCTTTGTTCCCTTCACCAATCTTATTGCCCTTTTCTGTACTTGTTCTAGCAACCCTACATCCTTCCTTTCTAAAATGAGGCTTCCAGACCTGTACGCAGTACTCAGGGTGTGGCAACTCCATAGCCAGGTGGGCAGGAGCAGCAGTGTGTAGCACACGCTTTTTTGATTAGACCGGGGTTCAAGCCTGTGACCAACAAATACGGAGGATGCAGAAAGGTCAGGGAATGACCAACGCATATCCCTGGAGCAATATGGCCTTAGTTGCTAATGCTCCTAAAAACCAAATAACAACAACAACTCAGGGTGTGGCCTGACCATTGCCTTAAACAAGGGGATAATCACCTCCTTATCCCTGCTTGCAAAATTCCTGTATATCATTGACAAAACCCCATGACCCACTCTGGGAGCCTGTCTGCACTGCTCAGAAAACTTGACATCTGACTGCACAATTACCCCAAGGTCTCTTTCATTCTCCACTGCCCTGAGTGTAACACCACACAGTTGGTACGTATCTCTTGGGTTACTGCTACCCATATGCAGTACTTTGCATTTGTCAATGTTAAACTTCAGTTGCCACTTCTCAGCCCATCTACCCAACTTTTACAGAACTTGTTGTTGCAGCATATTGTCATTATTGTTATTAACAACCCTACCAACCTTTGTATCATCTGCAAACTTTGACATTTAGCTTGATATACCTTCATCAATATCAATGATAAATATACAAAACAACAATGTGCCCAACACCAAACCCTGAAGGACACCACTAATAACATAAGTCAACATAGAGCAGTACCCATTGACCACCACTCTCTGTCTTCTCCCACTCAACTATCCTTTTATCCATTGTAGTAGCTTGATCATAATGCGATACTGCTCCAATTTGTATAGTAGTCTTCTATGTGCAACAGTATCAAAAGCTTTCCTGAAATCCAAGTATATGATATCAAAATTATTTTTGGCATCCAGTTCCTTTGTGACCACATCATAGTATCCAATCAAATTGGTCAGACAAGACTTCCCTTTGCCAACCCATGCTGTGTCTGAATTATTCCTGCTGTCTTGTCTAAATCAACCTGCAATCTTCTTTAACCAGTGACTCCATCATTTTCTCTGGAACAGAAGTCAAACTAACAGGTCTGTAATTACTTGTGTCCCCCTTTGTGAACTGGAGAAACATTTGCACATCTCCAGTCTGTGGGAATTTCCTCCCAAAGTTCAAGGATGCTCTCATAATTATGGCTAAGGATTTGCTTACTTCCTTTGCTGCCTCCTTTAACATAATTGGATAGATCACATTCACACCAGGTGGCTTAATTATGTTTAACTTCAACAATTTCTCCTCTACTTTGCTGTCAGTTACTAATCAGTAACTTCTTCAAATAATTTTTTTATTTCTACTATTTAAATTAAAATAATTCTTTAATTTACATAAATTCAGGAATACCCATTATGCCAAAAAGGAAGTCTAAGTTTATGGATGACTTGAGGATGAAATATCCAAGTTTTTGAAAGGGAAGAGTAGATGAGGAGGCGGAATGCATCATTTACGGTCCAGAAAGATACATCTCGGTTGCTAACAAGGGTTCATGTGATTTGGACATCCATGAATTCAGAGAAATATAAGAAGAATATTAGATTTGAAAAACCTTGCAGCAAGGTAACAGACTTTTTAGTAAATGCCTCTAAAAAGCTTGATGCAAGAGTTTCTTTTGCTGAAGGAACCCTTGCCTTTCATACAGTGGCACATCACCACAGCTATAAATTGATCTCTTGTACAGCAGAATTATTAAAGTCGATATGCTCTGATTCAGATATTGCTAGGAGGATTATCTTGTGCAGAAACAAAGACTGAAGCTATAAACTCTGTCTTAGCAGTCCATTCAGTTGAAGAAGTTGTTAAGTCCCTGCAGAACGTACAGTGTTTTTGGAGTTTCCACTGATGCCACACTAATCATGGATTTCTGAAAATTTTCCCTATTCTTGTGCATTATTTTGACTAGAAAAATGGTGACTCAAAGGTTAAGCTAATAGAATTAAATAACAAGTCAGATGAGACCACAGCTACTATTTCTGGCTATGTGTATGAGACCTTGTGTAAAAGTGGCCTGGATAAGAAATGTATTGCATTTGGTGGAGATAATTGTAACACCATGTTTGGAGGAGTATGGAGATACAATGGGAATAATGTATTTTCAAATTTACAAAGATTATTTGGTCAATCACTAATAGGAGTGGACTGCCCTGCCCACATTCTGCATAACTGTATCCAGCCTGGAGCAGATGCAATTGATATAGATATTGACTCCATTGTTCTAAAAATTTTTCATTATTTCAGTGTCTACACTATACGTGTTGAAAACCTAAAAAATTCTGCAAATTTACAGAGGTTACCTATAAAAAACTTCTGTTTCATAGCAGAACACATTGGGTCAGTCTTCAATTAATATATAATGAACATTGAAAGGAACGACAATTCTTTGATAGACTTTATTGAAGCTCTTGCTTCCATAAGGGATATTCTGTCAGAAAGAAGTAAATGTCGTTCATTTCCCTCAAAGTGAAGTAAATATTGGAGAAGAGGCAAGAAGAGGGATATATAGAGAAATGTGGAGTTTTCAGAAGAAATATCCAGAACGTATATTCATCATTCACTGAATACTTGGACATGTGGTTGAAACCACTAGAAGAAGTTTCTTCATTCAGGTGGATGTCTTTAAGAGAGCCAATTGAATGGGATAGTGTGGTTTCAACAATTAGGTACCTTCATACAAAAGGAGTGTGTCTGTAGATGATGTGAAGTGCTTTGATCAGTTTTGTAATTTAAAAAAAATTGTAGCAAAAATTAAGGATACTGATGTTTCTGTTCCTTGTAAAGTAAGATGGGCTAATTATTTTAGCCACTGTAAGAATGAAGAGTTTTTTTCAGAGCTGTTAATAATTCCTCAATTTTTCTTTTCCATACCACCACATAATGCATCTATTGAAAGACTGTTTTCAATAATGGAGATGCAATGGTCTAAGGATAGAAACTCATTTACTGTGGATTTTATTAAAGGACTAATGCTTACAAAATTCAATTTCAGTGACACGCTGTGTAAAGATTTCCATTCATATTTATCCAAAAACACAGATTTACAGAGAAAAATTGCATCAGTGGAAAAATATAATAAAAGAAATGTAAAGAACAGCAAATAAATTATGCTGAGAAAAATTAAAGTATTTTTTATTCCATAAGTAAATTTTTTGTGTATCATTTTTTACCATTCTTATGAAATCTGCATAAGAATGGTAGGCACCTCCATAGCCAGGTGGGAAGGAGCAGCAGTGCGCAGCACACGCTTTTTGATTAGACTGGGGGTCGAGCCCGTCACCACCAAATACAGAGGATGCGGAAAGGTCAGAGAATGACCACCGCATATCCCGGAGCAATATGGCCTTAGTTGCTAATGCTCCTAAAAACCAAATAACAAACAAACAATAAGAATGGTAAGTGTGAATTCTGTTAATTTAAAGGACTTGAAATATTCAATTAAAATATTTAACATGTTATTACTTGGCCAGTGACTGTGTTATTACCCTATTATCATAATAAACTGTTATTAAAGGCATAGGCATTTTTGAAAAGACTAAGAGAATGTAAGGTGTTTTGATACAATAGGGAAAGGTGTTCTCAAAAGTCTAGATTTTTCTGCCCAAATATCCTCATTTTTAATTTTAGAGAGGTGGCAGTCCTACTTCTCAACCCCATTGGTTTCTCCCCCCCCCAAGGTTTACTGCACTCAGGCAGGATTTGTTGACTGACCACAGTTCAAAAACTTTGATCCCCATATATTTCCATTGTAAGTAATATAACCTACAGTTACTATTGAAACTATCCATATAAAGTCTGGCCCCTTCTGGATTATACAAAATTCTTAATTTTTAAAAAATTCTGATCCAATAACACTCACTTAACTACATATTATCTGTCCTAAAAACAAAAATATGTATCCTCAATATGAATAGAAAAGCACATACTTCACTCCATAAAACAACATTTTTCCCAAACCACTGAAATTAATTTCCAATGCACTATGAGGTTTAAAGTCATCTTGTTGGGAAGTTGTATATATGTAAAGTTATCCCACTAGGTGTAAGTTGGTTGTTATGTTGTAGAAAGGTTATACCAGTCCTTGCCCAATGGATAACATAATGATTATTTCATATTAAATTTACAAAAAGCCAGATATTCTGATGCTGACTTTACCTTTAAGTTTCTGTGTTTCATCTTGCATTTTTATTTTATTTTAATTTTTAATAGTTTCTTTTTAAATTGTGTTGTCTAGAAAATCCCTACCCTCGGGCTGTGATGGTATGGTGCAATAATGTTTTTGATAATAAAGCTTTACAATAATAAATCTTTATTTATTTTTTTTTTTTTTGTATTTTTTTTTTATAATAAATACAAGTGTCTATCATCAATTATATAGTATGGCAACATACAAAAGTAAATGCATACAAATCAATATAATTATGGAACAACCAGCCAAATTTAAAAATCATGAAGTGGGGGGGGGGGGGAGAGAGAAAGAGAGAGAGAGAGAGAGAGAGAGAGAGAGAGATTAAGGTAAAGGGAGTTCCAGTTGACATTCATCTTGTGCACACCAGTGAGTTAAGGTAAAGGGAAGGTTTAAATATCTACGCTCTACTAAACACATAAAACACAATGTATGTAAGTTAAAAATATCTGATGAATCTCTTACCTAAGTAACTATATATATGGCTGAGAACTCTAGCAGGTTGAACTTCAATGGGTGACACCTCAGAAATAGTCTGGACATGTATATCATGATTTTTTAACTTTTCCTGAACATAGTTGTCTTCAGCTAGGATCACTACTATAATTTTTATAAAATAATAACTTAATGAATGTCAGAGAAGCAAGACTGTTATAAAATAATAATAAATGAATTCAAAATCTAATAAAGATCCTGAACTGTGTAAACCACAACATACCAAAACAATTTTCTCTCCACACTTAAAAAAAAAGCTGAAACTATTTCATAGCAATATATATTATGTTAAATCAGTTAAAAAAAAGTAGGTGAACATTTTTTGTCTTCTCTTGCATTTTTTGGCTCGCAGGATTTAAATTGCCAAGTAAATGTAACAGTATTAAAGCTCACAAAACAAAATTTGCCTTCATCCAAGCTGTTGTCTAAAAAAATTACTGAAAAGTTAATTTTATAAGACGTCATGCAAAGCTGTCATGCAATAGATGAAGTTAAAATGCCGAAATTATAAAACATCAAATGCTGTTTTGGCATTTCAAAATAATTATGATAAGTCAGAGGAGTTTCTCATTCTTGTCCATATATTGAACATTTCTTATGTTATAATTTCAATGTTCTAAATCAGATGGATTTATATTTTCCAAAATAAAGGATAATTTTTAAAGCTTTTTTAAGCTTTAATTTTTAGCTGACAAGGCTAGTCAAGGGAGTCAGAAGTGTTCCAAGCCGCTGACAAGGGAGTCAGAAGTGTTCCAAGCCGCTAAGTGGATTTTCTTATTTATTGATTTGAAATTATTGTTACTCTAAAACTTTTGATTTAAATTTAGTAGTATAGCATTATTTTGTGATTTTTCTGATTAATATGGTGTATTTATTCTTTACTCGGCCTTGTAATTGCATTAAAGTATCGGTAAGGGTATCAAATCCGCATGTTACATGCAGCTCCGCTGAACGAGAAGTTTTTTAGCCATATTTAGCCGCTTTATTGACCAATTGTTACATCAAATTATTTTCTATAAGTAGCTTATAGACCTAGTCAGGATCCTTAGTTTATTCTGAATTGAGACAGTGCGATTTGGAAGTTAATTAATATTTAAGTGTCCATAGAATTACCTTTTGTAACTTGCTGCCATTGTTATACATCACAACGCTATAGCCCGAACTATATAACGTAAGCTTAGTATAGTACAGTATATAATATAATATTGTCAATTAATCAGTAAAATCTATTAATTTTGTTAAATTTCGTTGTTAATTAAATTGTACTTTTAACTAAATACATATAACAACTTAGATTACTAACGTAACATAATTAATTAATACATAACTTGATACGGAACTCGTAGATAATACTCGATACTGAAAAATATCGATACTGAATAACAGAAAGGAGATAAATCAGAAATTGGAAATTATAGACCAATTAGCTTGTTATCCCACATCTTCAAGTTGTTCAGAAGGGTCATTACTAACAGATTACAAAGAATACTTGATGAGAATCAACCGAAAGAGCAAGCTGGCTTTAGGACAGGATTCTGAACTACAGATCACCTTCACATAATATCACAGATAATGGAGAAAGCAAATGAATATAAAACACCATTATGCCTGGCATTTGTGGATTATGAAAAGGCATTTGACCCCATACAGCATAAGGCAATGTTTCGGGCACTGGAAAGACAAGACATAGATACCCCATATATTATGATTTTGAAGAAAATATATGAGAATGCTACCTCCTTTACTAGACCAGAAAAAGACAGTAGTAAATTTAAAATTGAGAAAAAGAGTTCGAAAAGAAGACACAATATATCCGAAGTTGTTTACTGCTGCCCTTGAGGAAGCTTTCAGAAGATTAGACTGGTCGCAGAAAGGAGTCAACGTGAACGGAGAGTACCTAAACCATTTATGATTTGCAGATGATATTGTGGTCATAAGCCATGATCCCTAAGAATTAGAAGAAAATCTTAATCAGCCAAGAAACTACTGTTATAGGCAGGGTAAGAAAAATTCATAGCAGCATTTTTTTTTTTTTTTTGTAAGATTCTATTAGACAATACTCATGAACAAATTGGAAAAGTTGTAAAGGGGTTACAGATTTTATATCCTGCAGATTTGATAACATATCGTTTTTTTAAATATCTGTTGAAATATCAACAGATATTTGAAAAATTGTGTTTGACCTCCAGTGGTTAGCTCTGAAGGGCAAACCAAAAAGCTCAGAAGTGTGACGTCACAAATCGGGCCATATTTTATAGAAGTTTGTAATTGGAGCTTCTCTGTTATATTTGAAATTTGTAAAACACTGTTCCACCCTGATATTTTTTCCCGTAAGTGAATAAAATATAAATCCGGAATTTATAATTTTTTTCAATCTCACAAAAAAATCACAAAAATTTCTGGAATCATAAGCAGCACTACAAGACTAATGCAGTATTTCTTTTAATAAAATTTTTATTTTTATTTTAAACAAAGAAAAGTTGACCAGAAGCTATTATCTGTGCTGGGAATATGCCTTAATCTTTTGATTGGTTATAGAAACAGTTGACTAGAATGACCTCAGTATGTGAGATAGGCTGCATATGTTTTACGTTCCACTTACATTGTGGAAAGGTAATCCCTTTAACCCTAAACAAAGCATACAAAGTTAGGACTCTCCTAATTCGTTTGTTATATGGAAGTTTTCTTCATTCTACAGAAACTTTTAAATGTAATTACCAAAGTAAATTCAAAAATTCGCTACAAAGAAGTTCATTAAACACAGGTCCAACCTAACTGTAATTAAATAAAAAATGAAGCAAATTTCAATTATATAACTGGTCGAATGTGCTCTTAAAATGCCTCACCTGGGCTCGCACCCCACCCTAGTTCCGGCTCTGCTCATAGAAGTAAGTTATTGTCGGTGACTCCATTGTCAGGGAGGTAGGTAATATATTTTGAAAAAAAGGATAGGTGAAACGGGACTAAGGTATGTCTGCCAGGGGCAAATATTAATGATGTTGTAGAGCAAATATCATCTTTTAAGGGCACAAAAGGTCATATTGTTGTACACATTGCCACTAATGACCTTAAGAGTAGAGATCTGCAGATTTACTTATCATATACAGGTCAATGTTGAAAAAAAAGTTGTGAGTTAGGGTTAAATTTGAAAGTGTCTGCAATTCTTCCCAGACACGACAGGAGGGAATACATGATGAGAGCCCTGTCAATCAATTTGGCCCTGGAGAGATTTGCAAGGCTCATGGCAGAAATTTTTTTTCAGCATGGTCTATGCTTGTTAACAGGACAGACTGCTTCTACAGGGAGGGAATACACTTAAATAGAAGGGGGAAAGAGTGTTGCTGATGCTATCTAGGCAGTACGTAGTTTGGAAAACTGATAGATTGGGGGGTTCATAGACTAAAGATTAACAGTAGCTGCAAGCAAAGGTGAAAGTGATTCTTGCGCTGCTTCTATTAGAATGACGAGTGGCCTGGGGGGCAGGGTGCTGGGAATTTCAGAGACTGGTGGGAGTCATCATGGAAAAAATAAATACATGGGCTGTGTTAGAGTAACTAAGAGTAAGAACAGGTGCATGTATATTTCCACGTATATTTCCACACCAATACTAGGAGAATAGTAAATAAATTTGATGAATTTGAAGTGTCAGTTAAGACATTCAAGGTGGATATTTTTGGGATATCAGAGACGTGGTGCCACTCAGATATAAGGGATGCAGAATTGGAATTTGGGGAGTACAATGTGTACAGAAAGGATAGGAAGGTACAGAGGCGGGGCATCCCAAGTGTGCAAGGGGTGCACTGCACCCGGTCGCCAATGTTTAATGGGCACCTGAAAACCTGAAAATTACATAGATATATGAAGAAAATTTTAAAGGGGGCACCAGATTTCAATTGCCACCTGGGTGCCATATACTCTAGAAAAACCATTGGAAAGGGAGGAGGGATTATGTTGTTAGTTAAGAAACACATAAAATCGAAGTTATTCGTTATTATTTGGTTTTTAGGAGCATTACCAACTAAGGCCATATTGCTCCGGGGATATGAGGTGGTCATTCCCTGACCTTTCTGCATCCTCCGTATTTGGTGGTCATGGGCTCGAACTCTGGTCTAATCAAGAAGAGTGTGCTACGCACTGCTGCTCCTACCCACCTGGCTGCGGAGGCACCATATAAAATATAAAGAAGCACATCCTGTTGACATAGATGGACAGTGCAATGTTGAGTCAGCCTGGTGTGACATAAGCACAAGGGGCACCTCCGTAGCCAGGTGGGCAGGAGCAGCAGTGCGTAGCACATGCTTCTTGATTAGACCGGGGTTCGAGCCCGTGACCACCAAATATGGAGGATGTGGAAAGGTCAGGGAATGACCACCACATATCCTTGGAGCAATATGGCCTTAGTTGATAATGCTCCTAAAAACCAAATAACAACAACAACATAAGGACAAGGAAACCAAAAATGAGTGTAGGAGTTTGTTATTGGCCTAATGATTCTGATGAGTACAATGAACGATTATACAGAGAAGCAGAGTGGGCCAGTAAATAAGAGTGTCTTATAATGGGAGATTTTAACTTCCCAGATATTGAATGGAACTTTTGGATTGATCACTCGCACACTAGCAAGGGCTTTTGTGAATTTATTGGATGACTGTTTTCTACAGCAACATGTTAAACAGGCAAGAAGAGGGAGTAGCACTCTTGATCTGATTATCAGCAGTGATTATTCATGCATTAAGAATTTACAGATAAAGGAACAACTAGGTGGTAGTGATCACAGTGTACTGATGTGGGATTAACTTAAAGATGTAACCACCATCAGGAATAAATGGAAGGGTTTTGCTTTTGCAAAGGTAACTACAGTGGTTTCAGAGATTCTTTTAGGTTCTATACAGTGGGACCAACTGATGATGTTACCATCAGAAAATTCTAAATGGGAAGAATTCAAGGAAGTAATTTTGGAAGCTACTAATCCATTTGTTCCAACTAAGAAATACTGCTCTAGGTTCAGGCCCAAATGGATGTCAGATGAACTAATGAGACTCGTGGCAGAGAAGAAAAATGCATGGGATGAACATAAATTGTCAGCAGACATAGAAGCCTATGGTAGATACAAGCTAGTCTGTAATCAAGTCACAAAGGAAGTTAGGAAGCGAAGGCAGATTAGGAAAAATCTTTGGCAAAGGATGCAAAGAAAAACAGAAAAAACTTCTTTACTTCTATAAACTCTAAAAGGAAGGGCATTAATCAGATTGGTCCACTTGATATCCATTTGACTGTAGATGATTGTTCTCAGATAGCTTCCTAATTAAATGAGCATTTTCCATCTACATTCACACACGAGGAGTTATTCATGGAGGAGACCTACAGATGCTTATCTAACTCTAACAGGGAGTTAAATGATTCTGCAATAACTGAGAGCAAAGTGGAAGAGAAATTGTTGAAGTTAAACATAAGAAAGGCACCTGGGGTGAATGAGATCTTTCCGGTTATATTAAAGGAGGCAGCAATGGAAGAAAGAAAACCCTTAGCCATAATTATGAGTGTATCCTTGGACTCGGGGGAAGTCCCCATGGACTGGAGATGTGCAAATGTATCTCCAATTCACAAAGGGAGATCAAAGGGTGACATGAGTAATTACAGACCTGTTAGGTTGACTTCTATTCCAGGGAAAAAGAATGGAGTCACTGGTTAAAGAAGCATTGCAGGATCATTTAGACAAGAGAGCAGTAATAATTCAAACACAGCATGGGTTTGTTAAAGGGAGGTCTTGTCTGACCAAAATAATTTTGATATCATATACTTGGATTTCAGGAACGCTTTTGATACTGTTGCACGTAGAGAGATATGGCATTAAGGGTAAGTTGCTACAATGGATAAAGGGATGGTTGAGTGGGAGACGACAGAGAGTGGTAATCAATGGACACTCTTCGTGGACAAATGTTATTAGTGGAGTTCCCCAGGGTTCGGCATTGGGCCAACTGTTGTTTTGTATATTAAACCTGATATGTTTGTTTGTTGTTTGTTATTTGGTTTTTAGGAGCATTAGCAACTAAGGCCATATTGCTCCGAGGATATGCGGTGGTCATTCCCTGACCTTTCCGCATCATCTGTATTTGATGGTGACGGGCTCGAACCCCGGTCTAAATCAAGAAGCGTATGCTACGCACTGCTGCTCCTTCCCACCTGGCTACGGAGGCGCCAAACCTGATATACCTTGATCAATGATATTGATCAAGGTATATCAGGTTTAATGTCCAAGTTTGCAGATGATACAAAGGTTGGCAGGGTTGTTAACAACAGTAAAGACATTTAAAAAAAAAAAAGGTAAACTGCAGCCATTATCAACCCACTGCAAAATGGAAGCGTATTGAACAATTCATGTTGAGGGAAATGGTCCATAATCTGCCATGCTGGTCCAGTGTGAGTTGGCAGATCGATCGTATTTAGAAGTCAAGGGCTTGAACCCTGGTCTACTCAAGGAGCATGTGCTACTGCACTCCCACTCCTGACCACTTGGCTACGGAGACTGCTACTTCAACTGGATCTAGATAAGTTGGGCAAATGGGCTGAGAAGTGGCAACTGAAGTTTAACATTGACAAGTGCAAAGAACTGCATATGGGTAGCAATCACCAAAGAGAAACGTACCAACTGTGTGGTACTACACTCAGGGAAGTGGAAAGTGAAAAAGACCTGGGGGTAATTGTGCAATGTAATATGAAGTTCACTGAGCAGTACAGACGGGCTGCCAGAGCAGGTCACGAAGTCTTGTCAATGATATATACAAATTTTGATAGCAGGGACAGGGAGGCGATTATCCAGTTATACGTGGCAATAGTCAGGCCATACCTGCAATACTTGTATAGGGTCTGGAGGCCACATTTTAGAAAGGATGTAGAGTTGCTAGAACACGTACAAAGCAGAGCAACAAGATCGGTGAGAGGAACGAAGGAGTGCTCTTATGAAGAAAGGCTTAAGTTCTGCAAATTGCAATGCCTGGAGGGTAGGTACCTGTGAGGTAATCTGATTGAGGTGTTTAAGGCCTTGAATGGCTTGAGCAAGCTGAATGCTGATGGGATTCTTCCTCTTGCTCAGATTAAGAACCTGGGGGGGGGGGGCAAAGATTCAAATTGAGAAAAGACAGTTGTTGAACAGATGTGCAGAAATTTGCCTTTAGCCAGCAGGTAGTTGATTGGTGGAACAGACTTCATCTTTTGTTGTGGAAGTTGATGGCCTAAATAAATTTAAGGCTGAGCTGGACAGGCATTTGGAACGAATGGGGAGGGGGGAGTTTTTTTTTTTTTTTTTGCCTGATGCTGCATAAGCTTGCTTTCTTGCATCTAATGCTAATGACTCTGGGGCACTCGCTTCTGAATCTGATTTTCCATCCATATTATTAACAGCTGTTCCATCTTTGATATAGCACCTGAACGCTGTTTTGTGATCACTATTGATCTTAAGTATGTTGATCCTTTGATTGTCCTTTAAAATAATATTCCCTGTTGAAGTAGCAAGACCTAACTCCCTTGAAATAGAAAACAAACTTTCTTTTGCTTCTTAATTAATCATCTTCATTTCTAAATCAATTTTGTTTTGTTTCCTGGCACTATCATCATTTGCACTCTTCCATGGTCGCTTTCCCTTCATCATTGTAATATGTAAATAGGAATGAATAGAAGTTTCTGAAAATTTCTTTTTTATATGATTGAAGATTTCAGTGAAGGAGGACACATTTCTCCATAATAGCATAAAAATCCACACAATTGCAGTTATCGGTATTATCACAAATGGAATAAGATTGAGTTTACTACCCATTTATAATTAAATTCACTAACAGAAAAGCCCAGTAAACCAGAATGTGCAAATTGATTGTGTTTTTTATGGTCGTTACTTCCAGAAATGTGCTTTAGAAAAATATCACAACACAAAGGCATTCAAAATTGATTCGTATAACGGGAACATAACGATCAAATTGAAGTGAAATTTCCATTAAAAATGTGACCTTTTAGAGGGATAAATAGCTTAGTAATATAGCTAAATTTTCAACTTCCAAAGACTTGGAATGAATTATAAAAAAAAAAAAAAAAACCAATGTGTTATTGGATTCACATGATAATTTCGCGATACCTCTTTTTTCCTATGTAATGCAAAATACGTTTTCATGATTTTTTTTTTAAGTTTGCACTGGCCGGCAAAAAGTTAGCTAAAGTCGAATTTCTGTAAGTCGAATATTACGTAAGTCGGGGAGTTCCTGTATTTGTGTACATACTTCCTAGGATTTCGACTTCTGATAACTGTGAAGTACAGTTGCTGGATTACACAAGTGTAAAAACAAAATACGTTACTGTTGATAAACAATCTTATAAAACATAATTTTCTTCATAAAACAACAACAAACCTTGAACAACAACATCTGGCTTCTTCTCTGAACTCAATCTCCTATTCAGTGGATCTAATTCACCTGGAGCCAAAAAACCCTAAATAAAAAAAAAAAACAGAAAAGAATAGCAGGGAAAAAATAGCATTTAATTTCTAAATAAATTGATTTTATTTAACATTGATATTTACATTGGAACATTTATTATACATACTTGTTTAACTGTGCACTTGATTATCCAGCAGGGCCTTCATTTCTTTAGTGTTATTTGACTTTTTTGCTTTGAAAACATTATTATTTATTTTTCTATTTAATTATTTCCCCCCTTAGAAAAAAAAATGGTTGAAAATGTTACTGTGCACGAAGAGCAAAACAACAGAAATTTCAGTAATTTATTTATTTATTTATTTATTTTTGTGTTTATAAAATATATATCTCACGGGTCCATAATGCATGAAGTTCTCTGTGCACCTTATGTGATCAATTTTGTTTAAATGGCAGTAGTCATCCTGTTTTTCTTGCTTTAAAATATGCAAAGCTAAGTTTCATATGTAAATAAATTTCTCTTATAGGGTAAGTACAAACACATGCAGATAAATATCTATTCTGTAAAACAATTCTGAATTTCTTGAGAATAAATTGTATTTTCTGATTAACTGTGTTTTTAATGGGTATCTTGCTCTTTAATATGGATAATGTGGGCTGATGATCTGGTTACGAAGATATTACCACGTTTGCCAAGATTTTTGCAACTCCAGCAAGTGCTAAGTTTTTATATATATATATATCAGGTTGTTTTATTGACTTAATTGTTATACAAAATTACTTTCTATAAGTAACTTTATAGTGCTGGTCAAGCTCCTTGGTTTATTTGAATTTAGAAAGTTCATACTTAACTTAGATCTTACAGTTCGTAACTTGACACCATTGTTATACGATACGTAATAGTGTAACGTAAATCTCGAACTTCATAGCACAAGGTTTAACGCAAAACTAAATAGTGAAATACATAGCATTGTATTAGAAATCTGTTAGCTTAGTATAGTACAGTATTATCAATTAATCAGTAAAATTTATTAATCTTATTAAATTTCATTGTTAATTAAATTATACTTAAATGGAATCAACCCAAAATAGAGCAGCAAAACAATGAGCACAAAGTAGCAGTAGTACTGTGGCTCGTGGGAGAACCAAAGGGGGCGATTCTCCAACACATCTCAGTCTAAAAAAATGTGCAAAATGTGAAATGTTTGCAGACCTCTCTAGAACAGTACATGATCTAGCCAAGGAGAATGTCTTTATGTGTGCTAGGTGCAGAGACTGTGAAGAAATTAGGTACCGACTCAGTGTTCTGATTGGCGTCTATGAGAGTTTGAGGTGTAGGGTAGATGCCCTCGAAGAAATTAATGTGAGGGCCCATCAAGCTCTCAGCTGCCCAACTCACTCCTGTGCATCAGACAACACAGTGGCAATCTCCAAGGCAGAATGCACTGGTCCCAAAGGAAGCAGTTATTATTGGTGACTATATTGTCAGGGAGATGGGGAATATATTATGCAAAAAGGATATGTGGAACAGGACCAGGGTATGTCTGCCAGGGGCAAAAGCTGATGACGTAGGGAAGATATTATCTTTTAAGGGCACAAAAAATAATACTGTTGTACACACGTTACCACTAATAATCTTAACAGCAAGAGATCTGCAGATTTACTAAATAAGCACAGGTCAATGCTGAAAAAAAGTTGCGAGTTAGGGTTAAATTTGAAAGTGTCTGCAATTCTGATAAGACATAATAGGAGAGAGTATATGATGAGAGCCTTGTCAATCAATTCGGCCCTGGAGAGATTGTGCAAGGCTCATGGGTAAGACTTTTTTTTTCAGCGTGGTCTGTGCTTGCTAACAGGAGAAACTGCTTCTATAGGGATGGGATACACTTAAATAGAAAGGGTGCAAGAATATTTGCTGATGCTAACGAGGCAACGTTAGGTGGGTCACATAACTGCTAGCTTCGGGGAAGGGGGCTTCACACACAAAAATTAACAGTACATACAGGCAGAGGCAAAACTGATTCTTGCACTGCTTCTATTGCAATGAGCAGCAGCCTAGAGAGCAAATTGCAGGGGATTTCATAGACTGTTGGGAGTCATCAGAGAATAAATAAATACATGGATTGTGCTAGGGTAACTAAGAGAAAGAACACATGGACGTATACTTGCATGCAGAAGTACAGTAAATAAATTTGATGAATTTGAATTGCTGATCAAGGAATCAAAGTTAGATATTGTTGGGATATCAGAGACATGGAGTCACACAGATATAAGCAGTGCAGAATTGGAATTTGGGGACTACAATGTGTACAGAAAGGATAAACAGGGTAGGGATTATGCAGTTAGTTAAGAAACACACAAAATCTAAGGAAGTGCATCCAGTTGCCATGGGTGGACAGTGCAATGTTGAGTCTGTTTGGTGTGACAAACATTGGAAAGGCAAAATGAGACTGGGGGTGTGTTATAGGCTAATGACTCTGATGAGTACAACAATAAATTGTACAGAGAAATAGAGTGTGGCAATAAATCAGAATGCCTTGTAATGGGGGATTTTAACTTTCCAGATATTAACTGGAACTTGTGGGTTGGTCACTCATATGCTAGCAATACTTTTGTGGATTTGTTGGAGGATTGTTTTTTAACATGTTCAAGTGGCAACCAGAGGGAGTAATACACTTGATCTGATTATGAGCATTGATTATTCATGCATAATGAATTTACAGATAAAGGAACCACTAGATGACAGTGATCACAGTGTACTGATGTGGAATTTAATTAAAGATGTAACTACCATCAAGGGTAAAGGGAAGGGTTTTTGTTTTTGTAAAGGTGACTACAGTGGCCTCAGATGGTTTTCAAATTATATAAAGTGGGATCAACCGATGATGTTATCAGTGGTGAATTCTAATTGGGAAGCCTTCAGGGTCTTAATTGGGAAGCCTTCAGGGTCTTAATCTTAATCTTTTCATACCAATTAAGAAATACTGTTCATGGTTCAGGCCTAAATGGATGTCAGATGAATCAATGAGGCTCGTGGAAGAAAAGAAAAATGCATGGAATGCATATAAATTATCAGGCAACACAGAAGTCTAGCACAGATATAAGCTAGTCTGTAATCAAGTTACAAAGGAGGTTAGGCAGGCAAAGACAGATTATGAGAAGCCCCAGGGGCTCGCGTCTGGTGAGTATGGGCTTGGCACACCCAGGGTCCTGAGCTGGATATCATCATTCTTCTCTTCTTGGTGATTCTTCTCTCTCTCTCTCTCTCTCTCTCTCTCTCTCTCTCTCTCTCTCTCTCTCTCTCTCTCTCTCTCGGGGTAATTCAGAAATTTTTTTTTTTTTTTGCTGGTGCAGCATAAGCCTCAGGCTTCCTTGCACCATATGGCTAATGATAATAATAATAATAATAATAATAATAATAATAATAATAATAAATCTTTGGCAAAGGGTGCAAAGAAAAACAGCAAAGAGTTCTTTACTTATGTAAACTCTAGAAGGAAGGAGATTAATCAAATTGGTCTGCACTTAACATAGATGGTTTGACTAATGATGATACTGCTCAAGTAGCTGATAAACTGAACGAGTATTTTGCATCTACATCACACAAGTTATTCAAGGAGGGGAATGCCAGAAGTTTATCAAACTCTAATAGGGAGCTAAGTGATTTTATGATAACTGAGAGCAAAATGGAGGAGAAATTGATGAAGTTAAATTAAAAAAAAAAGCACTTGGGACAGATGAAATCTATCTAGTTATATTGGAGGCAGCAAGGGAAGTTAGCAAACCCTTAGCCATAATTATGGGAGCATCCTTAGAGTCAAGGGAGGCCCCATGGACAAATGTATCCTCAATTCACAAAGGGAAGGGGTGTGCATGATGGGTGACACAAAAAATTATAAAACTGTTAGTTTAACTTCTGTTCTAGGGAAAATAATGGAGTCACTGGTTAAAGAGGTGATACAGGATCACCTAGACAAGACTACAATAATAATTCAAACACAGCAAACATAGCATGGGTTTGTTAAGGGGAAGTCCTGTCTGACCAATTTGACTGGACACTACAATTCGGTAACAAAGGAACTGGATGTAAAAAATAATTTTGATATCACATGAACATTCGGCTTATGAACATTCGCTTTAACGAACATCAAAATTCATTCACAATTTCTTAAAGTCACCAATAGATAGAGTTCCTTATAAAACGAAATGCCAAATGTATAGTGAACATAATTGTAAGAATTAAATAAATAAACTTTTTAAAAAATGTATTTATTACAATAATTATCAGAAAATTATTATATGATAATTAAACTGAACTGCTTTTGGTTAATAAAACTAATCTAGCCAGTAAATAAAGGCGCCTCTGTAGCCAGGTGGGCAGGAGCAGCAGTGCGTAGCACACGCTTCTTGATTAGACCGGGGTTCGAGCCCATGACCACCAAATACGGAGGATGCAGAAAGGTCAGGGAATGACCACCACATATCCCCGGAGCAATATGGCCTTAGTTGCTAATGCTCCTAAAAACCAAATAACAACAACAACCAGTAAATAAATGTTGGTTTACATGCCGCATCACGTAGAATGTTTTCTCGTGGGAAAGAAATCTGTGATTCTCCTATTATAATATAATAGGATCATCACTTGCTTTTCCTAGGTTATCTTGGACGGTCAACCGTTGGTTCACTTAGGGTCTGGAAAAGGGAGGCTTCACCATCCCTTTCTCTTCCAGTCACAAAGATATCTGAAAGGGATAATAGCAGCACTACGAACACACAGCAAAAAATGTGCCCGACCGATCTTTCATGTTGCAAACAACAAACATTGTCAGTTGTTTTATAGACACTGTTAAGTCACTGTTCGGTCCTTGAGGTTGTCACAGATATTCTCTCAGATATGCCAGACAAGCTGTTCTTGCTACCTGGGAGTATAAACGCTGATGGAACTGATATTCGGGTGACACTCAAGTCAAGTGGACCCAATTTCGGCGAAGTCCGGACGGTCTATGACAGCCAAATCCTCTGCTTGCACCTTCACGATGGTGGGACTGTTAGTAATCCTGGGTATAACCTCTAAGCACAAGTATATGGTGGGTGACCACCCAGGTGTGAACCAACGTAACCAGGGGTCGAGGTGTGGCGCCCACACCACATGGAGGAACGCCGCCCCTCTATGTTACCAGGCAGTAATAGGTGGTAGACGACTCTCATCAACTGGTGAAATACCACCACTTTGCTTATTGGAGGCTTGAAGTGGTGGAACCCATGTTTAGTCTCTAGAGCTAAGTTCCGGTCAACCCTTCCCTATCTCTTCCATCATGCAGTATGATTGATGATTTTTGAGGTTATGATGAATGTCGTGGCGAGATCCAATATTCCTTACATTTCGAGGGTACAGCTCTAAAACGGTGTTCGCAGGCCAGCCGCTAGATAGTACACCGGACCAAACCTATTGGTAACTCTCTAGGAGGCTTCCGGATCAGCTAGTGTATAATCTTGCTAACTCTACTCTGCCAGATAGTGACTGGAGGGAGTCCAAGTAGTGTGTATGCGGGGAGCATTGCCGAGGCCATGTTATGTCAAGGATCTGGGTATATTCTTACCACATGTACGCCATATCCAAAAATTTCATTACTTCATACAGCATGTCCCACCCACTTTTTCTTACTATTGAATACACCATGAATTGTCAAAATAATAGAGCAAGCTTATCTGTGAAAAGATCTAAACCTCCCAAGGACCTCCTAACTCATTTCACAAATATACGTGGTCTCAATTCCAATCTCAACGATGTCCATTTTCACTTGCAGTCTTCCAAACCCCATGTACTTTTTCTGACTGAATCTCAGTTATCAGTTGATTCAACAACTGCTCATCTCAGATGTCCAACCTATTTGCTGTATGATTCTTTCGCCTCAAAGGTGGTACTTGTGCATATGTCCGTTCTGATATTCCCTGCCAGAGACTTGGCAATTTGGAATCTCCTCTCTTTGATCTTCTCTGGCTTAAAATCTCTCTACCTCATTGTGTCAAATTCATCTGTTGTCTCTACCGTTCTCCCAACTCCACTAATCACTTGGAGCTCTCTGACTTCCTCTCTTTGCAACATGACTTTTTCCAGTCCAACTTTCCTAACAGTGAGGTAATTTTCCTCGGTGATTTTAACGTTCACAACTCCAGCTGGTTTCCGTTTTCTAGTCACACCGACCAAAAAGGTCGAGATGCTGAGGCTATTGCAATTACTAATGACCTAGCACAGATTGTTCATTTACCTACAAGAATACCAGACAATCCTAATCATACAGCCAATGCGCTTGATCTTTTTCTCACGAACAACCCTTCTAAGTACAAGGTCGAAGTGAGAGGTCCTTTAGGCACTTCAGATCACAACTTAGTGATTGTCTCTTCTCCAATGGAACCTTTATCTCATGGCTATTCCCAACCTCATATTGTTTGACATTACAACAATGCAAAATGGGATGACCTCCGAGATTTCTTTTCTTCTTTTCCCTGGTCTGATTACTGTTTCAAAACTTCTGATGTCAACGTTTGCTCAGATCGTGTCAGTGAAATTATTCTTGCAGGAATGGAATCCCTTATCCCACACTCCACTTTAAAATCTCGTCCTTTATCTAAACCTTGGTTTTCCAATAAATGTGCTAAGGCTGTCCAAGAGAAGAATGTTGCATATCGTAATTGGCTTGTTTCTAATTCTTCAGTTTCATTTTCTGCCTACACCAAAGCCCGCAACAATTGTAAAGCAGTTATTAATCAGTCCAAACTAGAGTTTGAACAGGCTAAGAGTAGAAAACTTGCTTCTTGGCCCAATGGTAGCTGAGCATTCTGGTCTCTTGCCAAAGCTATTGGCCGCAACTTTTGCCCATCTCTGCTCCCACCTCTGTCCAAACCAGATGGTTCTGTTGTCACTTCAGCCAAGGATAAAGCTGACCTGCTAGCATCCCATTTTTCTTCCAGCTCATGTATTAATGATCTTGGTAAAACACCTCCCACCATTCCTATCACGCTCCATTCAATGCCTCCTGTGGTCTTCTGTCAAAAGGATATCAGAAGGATTTTGATGAATCTTGATGCTAAGAAAGCTCCAGGTCCTGATGGTATTTCTCCACTTGTTCTCAAAACCTGTGCTCCTGAACTTACTCCTATTCTTTGCCGCCTTTTTTCACTTTCTTATTCCAAAGGTGTTTTTCCTTCTGCTTGGAAATTTGCTCATATCCAGCCAGTTCCTAAAAAGGGTGACAAATCCCTCCCAATCAATTATCGTCCCATTGCAATTACTTCTACTCTTTCTAAAGTAATGGAGAAATCAATTAACCGCCAACTCTTAAACTACCTAGAAACCTTTCGTCTGATCAACGATCGCCAGTATGGATTCCGTCAGTGTCGATCCACTGGTGATATTCTGGCTTATGTTACCCATTTATGGACTAATTCAATGGAAAGGTTCGGTGAAACACAAGTAGTTGCTCTTGACATCTCAAAGGCTTTTGATCGTGTTTGGCATAAAGGTCTTCTAAACAAGCTTCCATCCTATGGTTTGCCAACTGTTTTTAGTAATTGGTTATCCAGTTTTCTCTCTGATTGCTCACTGAGGGTGATGGTAAGTGGCTCTCTGTCTTCTAACTTCTCAACTAATGCCAGTGTCCCCCAAGGTTCAGTTCTTTCCCCCACTCTTTTCCTCTTGTATATCAATGACCTTCTTCCATTGACTGGAAATCTTATCCATAGTTTTGCGGATGATAGCACATTGCATTCCACTTTCCATTTTGAGAACCCTTGTCCTGCTCAATCAGCTTCAACTTCTCGAAAATCTGCTACCAATTCCTTAAATGCCGATCTTCAGGTAATTCTCCAGTGGGGCAAAGACAACTTAGTTGATTTCAACCCTTCTAAAACTCAGTCTTGTCTTATATCTCGCAAAAAGGATTCTTCTGCTCCTATGCTTCTCTTTAGTGACACTCCGATTTCTAGGCAAAATGATGTATCTCTTTTGGGGATTACCCTGACTTGTAATCTCTCTTGGCACAAGCACATTACAAATATTGCTTCCTCTGCATCTAAAAAACTTGGTTTTCTCTTTTCCAAACAGCTGCTCACTCTGTATAAATTGTAAATCCGCCCTGCCATGGAATATTGTTCCCACATCTGGGGTGGTGCCCCCAAAACCTCTCTCAGGCTTCTTGATTCCATTCAGAAGAGGGCAGTTAGGTTAATTAATGATTCATCTATAACAGAGTCTCTCCACTCGCTTTCTCATAGATGTACTGTTTTTGCTGCATGCCTCTTCTACAGATACTTCCATGGGCACTGTTCTTCTGAATTGGCTTCTATAATTCCCGCTATCTCTCTCTCTCTTTCAAAACAGTCCGAACACGTGCCGCCACCAGTCAACATCCATTTATCGTCCAACTTCAAACCCACAGAACCAACTTTTCATCTTCCTCATTTATTCATTCAACTGCCATTTTCTGGAACAACCTTCCTTCACACATATTTCCTGAAAATTACAATATACAGAAGTTCAAGTCCAATATCAACAAATATCTTCTTTCGTCTTCTCAACCACCAACCCAAGCACGGTACTAAGTACTATAGGTTCTAATACCTCTTGTGTTTGGGGTTCTCAAAAAAAAAAAAAAAAAAAAAAAAAAGTGTAATTCTGCATTTGGTGACTTAAAAATATATTTTTAAAAATTTAAGCAATCATGGGTCCAAAGCGAAATAGTAGTTCTGGTGCTGATAGTGTTAGTAAAAGAAAATGCAGTATTCATTTAGAAACAAAGCTAGACATCATGAAAAGGACAGAAAGAGGTCAGAAGCAGGAGGACATAGCTAGTCATTATGGTGTGAATCAATCGAGAATTGCAACAATTATTAAAGATAAAGAAAGATTACTGATTACTATTCATTACTACTCATTAAAACACGAGGAAACAACTCCTGCTTTAATGAGTAGAACAGTAAAAAATGGAAGTTTTTTGTTGCACAAGATGTAAAAAATAAAAATTAACAAGAACGACATATATATATATTTTTTATTCTTTTCATATTTTATTTTGCATTACGTATCATATACAGTAAACCATAAGGTATACATAAATCAGTGGTCTCCAAACATTTTTGGTCGTGCACCCTTATTTTACTTAAAAGGACTGGTGCACCCCAGAAAATGTTCTCAAATATTTTGACCAAGATACATTTTCAAAAATACTTTGCTACCAAATTAAAGATATGAGTAATTATTGTTAATATATATGATATATATTATCAATTTATTGCTAAAATATCACATAATCAATAAAATAACTATTGATAATTGTTTATATAACAAGCAGAATTAATAAAAGAAAACAAAGTTATTGACATATAACAAGTGGAAACATTTTTATGAATACAATGCTTGAATTTTAGTTTAGTTTGATTATTAGCAACATCTTTTGCCAGCTTCCATTTCTTTACAAAACTTCTCAAGAAACAATATTTTCAGTGTAGATTTTCCTTTGAAGTTTGAGTCTATTTGTACATATTGTGTCATATTACACAATCATTTAGGGCTCATTTACAGGAGGCATGCAAGGATCTATGGTCATAACAATTTGTTCTGACTTTGAACAACTAAGAAATATGTAGCATATATTCTACATGAATAATAGAAGAATATCATAAAAATGACGGAAATTGATGAGGAATATTGTATCTGAGGAATATCAATAAGAATATTATCTGAGGAAGTTATTGTTGTTATTTGGTTTTTAGGAGCATTAGCAACTAAGGCCGTATTGTTCCGAGGATATGCAGTGGTCATTCCCTGACCTTTCTGCATTCCTCCGTATTTGGTGGTCATGGGCTCAAACCCCGGTCTAATCAAGAAGCGTGTGCTACGCACTGCTGCTCGTGCCCACCTGGCTATGGAGGCGCCTTATCTGAGGAAGGTAAAACAGTTTTGAGCTCATGAGAATGAATAACCTTTTGAAAAATTTTGCAGTTTTAGTAAAATGACTAGGACTATAAATCACTTTATGGTCATTTTCCTTAGTCATGTTCATTAGTTTATTTTTAAATCTGGCTAGAGATTTTAGAGGATACAGCTTAATATAAGTAGAACCTTTGTATCAGTGATTTGGTGAAAATATTGTATCTCGTCACTTGTATTGTAGTGCATGGTAGGGAAATTCTAGTGTTTTCATTGTAATAAATAGGTATCTGGAAAGTAAAAATCATGTAGGATGGCATTAACAGATAATTTTATTACCTATTATAATTAACTTATAACTTTACAAGTGTAAAAAAGGTATAGCATAATACATATACCATAAAATCAATAACATAATGCATATAATGCAAACTCAATATCATAATATATATATATATATATATATATACACACAGAATTTCTCAAAAGTCACTGCATATTTTGGTGAAACAGTGTGATTATTAAATAAATTTCGTTACGACAAGTATATTTATTCTTTTTTTACATAAAAAATAAGTATTTGTAATGTGTTAGAGATGTTATTATAATTTTTATTACTTTTTTAATGTTTTCTTTTCAGGCCTATAATTCATAATGAATGTTCAAGAGTGAATTTTTGTTGTAACATTCCACATCAAAGGAATGAAGTTTTGTGAAAGTAGAGTAAGATTTTCAAGTAGATTTTATAGTCCCAGTCCTACAGACAATGCAATTTGTGCACTGGTGAATAAGTTTAAAAGAACTGTGTGTGTGTGTGTGTGTGTGTGTGTGTGTGTGTGTGTGTGTGTGTGTGTGTGTGTGTGTGTGTGTGTGTGTGTGTGTGTGTGTGTGTGTGTACAATGAGATGTGTATGCCCAAGGACAGCATGTGAAAGCATTGAATCAATTCGACAAATGTTTGAAGAGGACCCAAAATTATCAGTTAGGGAGGGACCTCGAAGACTGAACACACCCAAGACAGTTCAAAGAAGTTTGCATTCGACACTGATGAAAAAGCCCTACCACATTTAACTGTTGCATGACCTGCACAAAGAAGATTTTCCAAGTCAAGCAGCAATGTGTGCAGAACTTGTCGATCAAATCCAAAATAACAGCTTACTGGACCACATCTTGTTCAGTGATGAGGCAACGTTTCACATTTGTGGCAAAATGAATCACCAGAATTGTTGTATCTCCACTAAAGTAAATGTGTGGCTTGGAATGACAAAGTCAAAAATTTATGGACCTTACTTTTTTGCAGAAGCAACAATCACAGGAATTGTGTACCTTGATATGCTTCAGCAGTTTATTGAATCCCAACTTCTTGATGATGGTGTTATTTCGAGTGTAGTGTTTCAGCAGGATGGGGCACCATGTCATTACGCTCTAACCGTCCAGGAATACCTCAAACAGGCACTTTTCAAATCGGCAGATCCGGCATACAGGACCTAGACCTTGGGCAGCACGGTCTCTGGATTTAACTCTCTTGGATTTTTTTGCTTGGGATTTCGTAAAATCAAAGGTTTATCGCAAGAAGGTTCAAAATTAACCTGATCTTAGACAACACATTTGGGAGGCAGTACATGAAATGCTTGCAAATGCATTCTGCAACATGGCTGAGTGATTTGAAATCTGCAGGGACACTGAAGGGGCACATGTGGAAAACAATAATTAAATTCTTGACCTTTGTATGTTATAATTTTTTCTCTGTTTCAAAATTGGATATTGTGTAAAAATAAACTTGTAATTATGCTATTAAGTCATTCATCTGAAATTCACTGGATTTCACCAAAATATGCAGTGTCTTTTTGGGACACCCTATATATTTTACCATATATTTAATAATGTAAACTTCATAGTGTAATGCGTATTACTGCTGCGTAACTGGTGCATAGTGTTATTAGTGCATTTAACTAAATTAGTTTAGTGTAGTATTCTCCATTAAATTGAATTTGAATGGAAATTATACCCCAAATCAGAGAAGCAAAAGAAAGTGGCTCAAAGTAGCAGGAAAACTGAGAGGGTGGAAGCAGTTGTCCTCTAAATCAAGACATTATGAAATATATTACTTGTTCAATGTTTGCAGATAAATTTGCAATGGAACATGATACCTCCAAGATTGTGTGTGCTCGATGTAAAGAATGTGAGGATATTATGCACCAACTAAGTGTTCTGATGAACTTTTATGAGAGTTTGAAGAACAATAAAGAACCCTAGGGTTGAATACCCTCAAAGGAATTAAAATGGGGGAAATTAAGTTCTCAGCTGCCCAACTCAATGCCAGAACTCACACTTCAGCATAAGGAAACACAGTGACAATCCTCAAGGCAGAATGTGCTGGTCCCACAGGAGGTAGTTATTGTCTGTGACTCTATTGTCAGAGAAACAGAAAATATATTTTGCAAGAAGAATAGGTGGAATAGTACCAGGGCATGTCACCAGGGGGAAAAGTAGATGACATTGTACAGCAGATATCATTTTAATGGCACAAAAGTGATATTGTTGTTGTTGATATACACCCTGGCACTAATGACATTAAGAGGAAGAGATCTGAGGACTTAATTAACAAGTACAGAGCAATGTTGGGAAAAAGTTGCGAGTTAGCATTGAATTTAAAATTGATTGAAAGTGTCTGCAATTTTGCCCAGACATGATATGAGTAAGTACATGTTGAGAGGTTGTCAATCAATTTGGCCCTGGAGAGAATGTGCAAAGCAAGGGGTAGAATTTTTCTCAGCATGATTTGTGCTTGTTACCAAGGAAGATTATTTTTAAAGAGATGGGATCCACTTAAATAGGAGCATGCAAGAATATTTGCTGTTGCTATCAAGTGCAGTGTTAGGTGGATCAGAAAACTGCTTCTACTGAAACATGCAGCAGCCTGGAAAACAAAGTATCAGAGATTGCAAGGCCTGCTGGGTGTTATCTTGAAAGAAGGAAATATATGGGCTATGTTAAAGTAGCTAAGACTAAAAGATGCATGTACACCAATGTTAAGAATAGTTTATTCGAAGTGCTGGTCACGTCACCAAAAACAGACACTGTTGAGATATCAGAGATGTGGTGTCACTCAGATATAACAGATAAAGAATTTGAATATGGGGGAGCACAATGTATACAGAAAGGAGATACAGACTATGAAATCAGTTAAGAAGAACATAAAATTAAGGCAGTGCAATATTTGAGTCAGTTTGGTGTGGCATAAGCACTGGGAAAACAAAAATGAGAGAAGGATACATTATAGTCCTATACAACTATACAGAGAAATCATCATCAATCAGCTATTTTAAATCCACTGCGGGATGAAGGCCTCTCCAGCAACTTTCCAGTTCCATCTGTTTTGTGCAATGGCTATCCATTTACTACTCACCAACCCTTGAATTTCATCTGCCCAGATCATCAGGTTTTTCTTTTAGCTCCTCTTGGGTACCATTCTGTTATTTTCTTAGTCCATCTGTCATCATGTCTTAGAGCTATGTGTCCTGCCCAAGTCCATTTCAGTTCTTTAGTTTTGATAAGAATACCCTTCCCTTGTGTTTACTGCCTAATCCATGTGTTTCTCTTCTTATCCAAAAGTCTGATTCCTAATATAATTTGTTCCATTCTTCACTATGTAGTTTTCAGCTTCTCTTCCATTCTTTTGGTGAGTGCCCAAGTTTCACTTCATTAAGTCATGGTGGAGCGTATACATTTGTTCCTTATTTTACATTTCAGACAAATTGGGATATTGCTCCTATGTGACTATATTTCCTGAATGCTACATCCGAAATTTATTCTTCTCTTCACTTCCAAGCCATTTATTAATTGTTACAGCTAATGACCTGTCCAGGATAAGTACATGAATCCACCTTTTCAATTTAATTTCTACTCCAATGATTATATCCCTTTCTGTGGCATACAGAGAAATACAGTGGGCTAATAAATCAGAATGGCTTATAATTGAGGATTTTAACTTCCCACATATTGAATAAGAACTTGTGGTCTGGTCAAACTAGCAAGACCTTTGTGAATGTCATGGATGACTGCTTCCTACAGAGCAGTATGTGAGCGAGTTAAAGAGAGAGCAATATTCTTGATCTGATTATCAGCAGTGATTCTTCATACATTAAGAATCTGCAGATAAAACAACCACTAGGTGGCAGTGATTAGTGTACTGATGTGGGATTTACTCAAAGATGTGCAGTGCCTCCATAGCCAGGTGGGCAGGAGCAACACATTTCTTGATTAGACCGGGGTTCAAGCCCATGACCACCAAATACGGAGGATGCAGAAAGGTCAGGGAATGACCACCGCATATCCCCGGAGCAATATGGCCTTAGTTGCTAATGCTCCTAAAAAAACAAAATAACAATAACTTAAAGATGTAACTGCCATCAAGGATAAAGGGATTTTGCTTTCGTAAAGGTAACTGCTGTGTTCTCAGACAGTTTTTAAATTCTATGCAGTGGGACCAACTAATGATGTTAACAACAAATTCTAAATGGGAAGAATTCAGGGAAATAATCATAAAAGCTAGTAGGATTTTCATACCAATTAAGAAATAGTATTAAATGCTTAGACCTAAATGAATGTCAGATAAACCTAATGAGACATGTGGAAGAGAAGAAAAATGGAAGGGATGCATATAAATTATCAGGTGATATAGAAACCAATGATAGTTATAAACTAGTATGTATTCAAGTCACACAGAAGGTTAGGTAAGCCAAGGATTATGAGAAATCTTTGGCAAAGGATGCAAAGAAAAACAGCAGAGCTTCTTTATTTATATTAGCAGTAGAAGGAAGGGGTTGAATCACATACAAGGGGGTACAAAAGATTCGTACCCTTACCTAGAAATAATAGTCCTAGAAAGGTGAAACTTCACAGGAACTTTGATCCTTTTCTATGTACTCTCCACATATAGTAACACATTTCTCCCATCTATGGATCAGTTGTTTATTGCCTTGATCATAGAATTGCCGCACTTTTTGCCTGAAACCATTCAACTTCATTGATGACTTTCTGAGATGAATCAAAGTGGCAACTACGCAATGTGTCATATTACCATATGACACATTGTGTAGAAAGAAACCATTATAGCATATTAAAGAAACCATTATAACATATGACACATTGTGTCATATGTTATAATGGTTTCTTCATTTCTCGAAAAAAGAAGTCTGACAGTGCTAGGTCAGGAGAATAGGGTGAGTGCTGCAGTAGTTCGAAGCCACATTGGGCAATATAGTTAGTGGTGGCAATGGCCATGTGAGCTGGTGTGCATTATCTAACAGAAGATTGACACCTTTGGTTAACATTCCATGCTTTTCACCTTCAAAGCATCGCATAATTTTTTCAAAAGATTTCTATAGTATTCGCCAGTAAGTGTGGAACCACGGGGTGCTAATCTGTTAGGATAACCCCCTTTCTGTCACAAAACATGGACAACATGACCTTCTTCACAGATGGAGTGAGCTTTGCCTTTTTGGGAGGTAGGGAGGAGGTGTGCTTCCACTGCTTTGACATGTCTTTAGTCTCCAGATCATACTGGTAGACCCAGCATTCATAATTTGTCACCAACCGATCAAAAAAGTTCTCAACATCTGCATTACACAAATCCAACAGTTGGCGAGAACAATGCATTCGACACTGCTTTGGCAAAGGCGTCAGCAATATTGGAACCCATCATGCATAGACCTTAGACATGTGCAGATGGTCATGTAAAATGCTGTGAGCAGACCCATAACTAATTCCCACTGCATTTGCGATGAAATTAATTGTCACATGTCTGTCACTCAGCACCAGCTGCTCAACCTTTGCAACCATCTCACTGTCTGTGGATGTTGATGGCCTTCCTTCTCTTGGCTCATCAAAGATATACTTGTATGGCTACACTGGAACTCCCATTTCCACTTTTTTACAGTGTCATAGGATTAGTAAATTAATAAGAGGAGTTTACCTCAAATAGTACGTAGAACACTTCCATATGATACCCTCCAGATTATTAAAACGGAAAAAACGAAAAAACCGACAACTTACCGGTACATTAAAGTAAAATATAAATAATTAAATAATCAATTTAACACAATTCAAAATCAATTTAAAACAATTAAAATTCAAATTAATGCAATTAAAAGAATCTAACGAAAATATTCAAAACGATTTTCCTTCAAAACGATATTCCGATTTTGAATATTTTCGTTAGATTCTTTTAATTGCGTTAATTTGAATTTTAATTGTTTTAAATTGATTTTGAATTGTGTTAAATTGATTATTTAATTATTTATATTTTACTTTAATGTACCGGTAAGTTGTCGATTTTTTCGTTTTTTCCGTTTTAATTTCTGGAGGGTATCATACGGAAGTGTTCTACGTACTATATTGAGGTAAACTCCTCTTATCAATTTACTAATATTATTATCAACGTAGAACATATTGAGTATTACAGCTCTGATTCATACTATCTAGTGTCATAGGATGGACAATTCTGCCCATACACAGCTTTCATTTCTGCATCAATTTCTTCAGCTTTCTTGCTTTGCAAATGCAGGAACTTGATCACTGCTCGAAACTCCACTTTGTCAACAACAGTGTCCTTCCTGAGATTCCGGGCTCCAGCTCTGGTGTACGATTACCTACGGGAATGAAATTTCACAGCATCTTCCTAGTGATGTTTTATCTAGGTCAGGGTACAAACCTTCTGATGCCCCCTTCATGTCCATTTCATATTGCTGATTTAATGATCCTGCTCAGGTTGATGACAAACTGAATAGGTATTTTGCATCTACATTCAGATATAAGGAATTCTTGGAAGTGGATACCAGAAGTTTATCAAACTCTAACAGAGAGCTATATGATTTTATAATAACTGAGAGGAAAGTGGAAGGGAAATTGTCAAAGTTAAACATAAAAAAGGCACCTGGCGTGGATGAGATCTATCCAATTATATTAAGGGAGACAGCAAAGGAGGTAAGGAAACCCTTAGCCATAATTTTGAGATTCTTTTGATTCAGGGGAGGTCCCTGTGGACTGGAGATGTGCCAATGAATCCCCAATTTACAAAGAAGGGATCAAGAGTGACACGAGCATTACAAATCTGTTAGTTAACTTGTGTTCCAAGAAAATTAATGGAATCACTGGCTAAAGAAGTGATACGGGACTATCTACACAGCAGTTATACTTCAGTCAAAGCATGGGTTCGTTAAGGGAGGATGTTGTCCCAATTTGATTAGATACTATGATTCAGTCACAAAGCAACTAGATACAAAATATAATTTCGATATCATACACTTGGATTTCAGGAAGGATTCTGATACTGTTGCACACAAAAGACTACTGTCCAAATTGGAGCAGTGTGGCATTAAGAGCAAGTTGCTACAATAGATAAAAGGATGGTTGAGTAGGAGAAGAAAGGGTTTGGTTACCAATGGACATTGCTCGTCATGGACTAATGTTATTATTAGTGGAGATCCACAGGGTCCGATAGTGGATCCACTGTTATTTTCTGTATTTACTAGTGATATTGATGAAGATATATTGGGCTTACTGTCTAAGTCAGCAGATAATATGATGGTTGGCAGGGTCGTTAATCATGATCATCAGGATATGTTACTGCAACAAGATCTAGACAAATTAGGAAGAAGAGCTGAGAAGTTGCAAATAAAGTTTAATATTGATAAATCCATGATACTGCACATGGGTAGCAGTAATACCAGAGTAATGCATGAAATGTTTGGTACTACACTCATGGCAGTGGAAAATGAAAAGGACTTAAGGTAAATTGTGCCATCAGATTTTAAGTTCTCTAAGCAGTGCCAGAGAACTTCATATCTGATGAATGCCAGGACAACTCATGGGATTTTGTCAACAACATACAGGAATTTTGCTAGCAGGGATTATTCTATTATATAAGGCAATGGTCAGGCCACATTTTGAGGTACAGCATGCAGGACTGGAGGCCTCATTTTAGGAAGGATGTAGAGGTGCCGCAACAACTAAAGATAAGGCCAATGAGACTGGTGAGGGGAACAAAGAGATGATCTTACCAGTTCTGCAAATTCTCCATATGAAGACCAGATATCTGCAAGGTGTTCTGATTGAGGTGTTTAAACTTTTGAATGGCTTGAGCAAATTAAATGCTGATGAGATTCTTCCTCTTGCTGAGGCTATGCTCATGAGGGATATAAAATCAAACTGAGGAAGGATGGTTACAGAAAAGGTGTGTGGAAGTTTGCCTTGAACCAATGTGTGGTTGAATTGTGGAAAGTTAATAATTTGAATAAATTCAAGGAAGAACTAGAAAAATTATTAGAGTGGATGGATAGGTGAAATAGGATACATTTTTATGTTTTTTTTTATTTTATTTTTGTGGCTGATGATGTATAAGCTTGTTTTCTTACATCATTTTCCTCTACTAATACTAAATCCCAGTAAATAAAATTGCATCGTTCTTACATTATTAGGGGTTGGTTGCAAGGAAAGTTGGATTATTTTTTTTTTGTATTTCCTTTCTAAGCTGCTTATTTATACACCAGAAATATGTCATTTTTCCTTATTGGAGAAATTTTATGAAGAAGGAAAAAAAAGACCCTGATACTGCCTAATTCTATTCTGCTTAAACATTAGCCATGTTAAAAGCCTACTGATCTTTGGGAGAGGCTGGTAATAATGAAACAATTCTTAAAAATCAAGAACATAGATAAAAATCTTTTCAGAGATATTAATTTAACACGTATTAATTCTTGGCACTATTGAGATCACACTTTCCATACCCAGAAATGGTATAAACAAAGTTCGGCTGGCTTTGTTCAAAGTGAAGGAAACTGAAGATCTTAAATTAGCATGTAGAAACCCTTTTATGGTTCATGCGTGTCTATTCATCAGATATGCAAGAGCAAATTGAAACTATGAATCAAATAATCATAATTTCACACAGATTCTATCAGCACATATCACCTTGAGGAACCACTGTAAGTAGAGCGCACTAATACGTTTTTATCATACAGACTTTACTATATGCTGGGAGTCATAGTGGAACAAGTAAATACATGGGCTGCGTTAGGGTAACTAAAAATCGAAACAGGTGCATGTATACTTGCATGTACACCAATGCTAGGAGTATAGTTAATAAATTCGATGAGCCTGAAGTGCTAGTGAAGACATCAAACACAGATATTGTTGGGATATCAGAGACGTGATGTCACACAGACATAAACAGTGCAGAATTGGAATTTTGGGAGGACAATGTGTACAGAAAGGATAGCCAGGACAGAGAGGGAGGAGGGGGTTATGCAGTTAGTTAAGAAACACATAAAATATAAGGAAGTGCATCCAGTTGATGTTGGTGGACAATGCAATGTTGAGTCAGTTTGGTGAGACATAAGCACTGGGAAAGGAAAAATGAGAGTAGGTGTGTGTTATAGGCCTAATGAATCTGATAAGTAATAATGAGCAATTGTGCAGAGAAATAGAGTGGGACAGTAAATCAGAGTGTCTTATAATGGGGGATTTTAATTTCCCAGAGTTTGACTGGATTTTGTGGGTTGGTTACTCACACACTAGCAAGGCTTTTGTGGATTTATTGGATGATTGGTTTCTACAGCAGCACATTCAGAAGGCAACTAGAGGGAGTAATACTCTTGATCTGATTATCAGTAGTGATTCTTCATCCATCGAGAATCTGCAGATAAAGGAACCACTAGTTGGCAGTGATCACAGTGTGCTGAAGTGGGATTTACTCAAAGAAGTAAGTACCATCAACAGTAAAGGGAAGGGAAGGGTTTTTGCTTTCGTAAAGATGACTATGGTGGTCTGAGACAGTATTTAAATTCTATACGGTGGAACCAACTGATGATGTTACCTACAGCAAATTCAAAAATGGGAAGCATTCAAAGAATTAATCTTGGAAGCTATTAGGCTTTTCATACCAACAAAGAAATATTGTTCAAGATTTAGACCTAAATGGATGTCAGATGAACTAATTAGACATGTGACAGAGAAGAAAAATGCATGGGATACATATAAATTAACATGTGACACAGAAGCCCATGATAGACATAAGCCGGTCTGTAACCAAGTTACAAAGGAGGTTAGGCAGGCGAAGGCAAATTACAACAAATCTTTGGCAAAGGATGCAAAGAAAAACAGCAAAGAGTTCTTTACTTATGTTAGCGCTAGAAGGAAGGGGATGAATCAGATTGGTCCACTTGATATCGATGGTTCAAATGTTGACGATCCTGCTCAGGTAGCTAACAAACTAAATGAATATTTTGTATCTACATTCACACATGAGGAGTTATTCAGGGAGGGGAATGCCAGAGGTTTATTAAACTCTGGCAGTAAGCTAGATAATCTTGTAATAACTGAGAGTAAAGTGGAGGAGAAATTGTTGAAGATAAACATAAGAAAGACACTTGGGGTGGATGGAATCTATCCAGTTATATTAAAGGAGGCAGCAAAGGAAGTAAGAAAACCTTTAGCTATAATTATGCAAGCTTCCTTGGACTCATGGGAGGTACCCACGGACTAGAGATGTGCAAATGTGACCCAAATCCAGAAAGGAGGACCAAAGGGAGACACAGGTAATTACAGACCTGTTAGTTTAACTTGTTCCAGGAAATTAATGGAGGCACTGGTTAAAGAAGCACTGCAGGATCATCTAGTCAAGACTTCAGTTATAGCTCGGACACAGCATGGGATACAGCAAATGTAAAGTTAAGGGGAAGTCTTGTATGACTAATTTGATTGGTCACAAAGGAACTGGATGCAAAGAATAATTTTGACATCATATATTCGGATCTTAGAAAGGCTTTACTTATCTACAGCAGGTAGACTGCTGCACAAATTGGAGTAGTGTGGCATTGGAGGCAAATTGCTGCTATGGATAAAGGGATGGTTGAGTGGGAGAAGACGGAGTGGTAATCAGTGGACACTGCTGTTCGTGGACTAATGTTATTAGTGGAGTCCCCCCCCCAGGGTTCAATGTTGGGTCCATTGTTGTTTTCTGTATTCATTAATGATATTGATAATGGTATATCAGGCTTAATGTCCAAGTTTTCAGACAATACGAAGGTCGGCAGGGTTGTTAATGACACTAATGACAGTATGCTGCTGCAACAGGATCTAGAAAAGTTGAGTAGATGGGCTGAGAGGTGGCAACTGAAGTTTAACATTGACAAATGTAAAGTACTGCATATGGGAAGCAGTAACCCCAGAGTAACATATCAAGTGTGTGGTACTACATGACAGTGGTAGAGAGTGAAAAGGAGCTGGGGGTAACTGTGCAGGCAGATATGAAGTTTTCTGAGCAGTGCTGTTTGTTTGTTTGTTTGTTTGTCATTTGGAGCATTAGCAACTAAGGCCATATTGCTCTGGGGATATGCGATGGTCATTCCCTGACCTTTCCGCATCCTCCGTATTTGGTGGTCACAGGTTCGAACCCCAGTGTGATCAAGAAGCGTGTGCTATGCACTGCTGCTCCTGCCCACCTGGCTATGGAGGCGGCTTTCTGAGCAGTCAGACAGTGTGTAAGAATAGCTCGTGGTGTCTTGTCAATGATATACAGGAATTTTTCTAGTAGGGATAAAGAGGTGATTATCCCCCTGTATAAGGCAATGGTCAGTACACACCTTGAGTACTGTATACAGGTCTGGAGGCTTCATTTTAAGAAGATATAGAGCTGCTGGAATGAGTACAGAGAAGGGCAACAAGATTAGTGAATGGAACAAAGGGTTGCTCTTACGAAGAAAGACTTAAGTTTTGCAAATTACAGTATCTGGAGTCTAGGCGCCTGCGAGATGATCTGTTTGAGGTGTGCCTTGAATGGTTTGAGCATGCTCACTGCTGATGGGATTCTTCCTCTTGCCTCAGAATAATCGCTTGAGAGGGCATAAATTCAAATAGACGAAAGAAAACTGCAGAATAGATGTGCAGAGTTTGCCTTTAGCCAGTGGGTGGTTGATTGCTGGAACAAACTTCCATCTGTCATTGTAGAATTTGATAGCTTAAACAGATTCAAGACATTACTAGACAAACATTTGGAGCAATTGGATGGGTGAAATGAGAAGGGTGTGTGTTTTTTTTTTTGGCTGATGCTATATGAGCATGCTTTCTTGAATCATTTTTTTTTTTTTTTTTTTTTTTTTTTGGTAGTTGTTGGCGCATAGGCTTCTGTGGCCATAATGCACCTCCCAAGGTTTTTGCAGTACTTTGATCCAAGCCCGAGGCGGGAATCGAACCCGCGACCTTTGGGTTGCTAGGTAGGCACTTTACCCACCCGGCTAGCCCGGTCGGCTCTTGAATCATGTGCTCTTGCTAATGGTAATGCTAATAAGTGCATAAAACACTTATTATTATTATTATTAGCCCTATGGCGCAAGGAAGCCTGAAGCTTATGCTGCACCAGCCAAAAAAATAAAATTCCCCGAGTTACCCTGGGGGGGGGGAGAGGGAGAGAGAGAGAGAGAGAGAGAGAGAGAGAGAGAGAGAGAGAGAGAGAGAGAGACACAGACAGACAGACAGAGAGAAGTAGAAAGGAATCACCAAGAAAGAGAAGAATGATGATATCCAGCTGAGGACCCTGGGTTTGCGAAGCCCATACTCGCCAGATGTGAGCTCCTGGTTTCAATATAGTAAAGTCTGCCATGAACATTATGGTGTATTAATCATCAGTTTGTCATCCACTGCTCTGTTTGAACATTCACCACATACAGTCTCTGTACTCACCTCTCACTATGCTTTCATAATTGTAATTGACAATCACGGCAGCCTTCACTAATTTAGTGATGGGGAAGATACTGTTTTAGCTCATATTCTAGACTATTGGCAATGCAGTTCAAATGGTAAGAGTAGTTGCCATCCTGTACATTTATTTGCTTTGAAAATAAATCTTTGATCCTTTGCAGACCAGCATTATTTCTGCTGGCTTCCAGTTTCAGTTCAGCACAAAAACGAAAAAATGAACTCTGAATATGAATTCTTCAAACATTATTTATTTTTGAGTTTACACAACTTATTATATAAAAGTGATGAATAAAACATTAAAAAATAAATTCAGACATTTTAAATATTTGATATTTATATGATTTTAGTGTGTGGTATTTCTTAAAATATTCATTACGATGCGATCCTGGTTTTCTGGAGCATATCTTATAACACCAAACCATTTATTTTCTTCCACTGCTAACAAATTCTGTGATTACATACTGCTCAGCCGTTCTTCTTATTTGAATTTTGTTGTCACAAAATGAGGATAGCCATTCAATTTCTCATTGGAAGCTGAACTCGATCACCACTTTTTTCCCTAGAAAAGACTTTCTTATTTCAGACATCAAGCAACTTCTTTCGAAACTACTTGTGATGAAGGTTTTTTTTTTTTTTTTTTTAGTCTGGCTCCACCACCTTCATCAAAACCTGAAGCTCTTCACAACTGAAACTCCTAATAGCCAGAAAAACAGCTCTTTCCATTTCATTGATGCAGCATCCAAAATACAGGGTTGTTAAAATTAAAGTATCCCTATGTAGAGGGCTCTGGAGCGAGTTCTAAGACTTATACCGAAGAGAAATTTAGACAACAGGTACAATAAAGAATGCGCTCACCATTTAATGGGGAAAAAAAATTTGTTACAAAATTTGTCACTATATGGCGCTGTAGCAATACAAATTACTTGAACAATGCTACAATTGTTCAATGTGTCCTCCATTTTGGTCAACAACAGTTTTCATTTGAAGAACAGTATTTTCTACAGCAGAACATAACATGTCAACTGGAATAGCCAGCACATGACGTCTAATGCTGTCCTTCAGATCTGCCAGAGTTTGACATCCTTCCTGATATACCTGGTTCTTCAAAAAACCCCACAACCAGAAGTTGCATGGGGTGAGGTTCGGTGATCAAGGTGGCCAGGATGTCTGGAAACAAAGGCTAATGGCTGTAAAGTGTTGCCTTAGCAATCTTTGGACACAACGGTGGATGTGGGGTGGCACCCCATCTTGCATGAATATGGTATCCTGAAGGCACCCATGTTGTTGCAGCTCTGGTATTGCAAAATTTGCCAACATTTCATAATATCGCTGTCCAGTGAAGGAACGCGTGCAGGGTCCAGTCGTGTTACCTGTTCAAAAAAATATGGCCCAATCATGAATGTGGCCGTAAATCCACACCACACTGTCACTTTTGGGGGAATGCAAAGGGACCTCTTGGATAACTCGAGGGTTTTCTGTTGCCCAAATGCGACGGTTGTGCATATTCACTTGTCCATTTAAGCAGAAGTAGGCTTCATCACTCCAAAGGATGTTCCATGGCCAAGTGATATCCACTGTCATTCACACCAGAAACTGAAGTGCATATGTGAAACGAATATCTGCATCACCATGCTTTAGTTGCTGTAGCATGTGCATCTTGTAAGGATAGTACCACAACACCAGACACATTACTAGCCTTACAGTGGAATGCGGCATGTCCACTTCATGAGAAACAGCTGGTACACTTGTGCTACCACATGGAGATTGACTTGATAAATCCATGACAGCCATAGCCACATCTTCAACACAAGAGAAGTCCATTCGTTTATGACCTCTAACTGGTTGAACACCAAGATGTCCTGTCACTTCAAATTTTGCAATCATTTTGCGGACAGCACAAACAGTCATAGGTCCACGCCTTATGTGCTTCTGGTGTCAGAATTCTCTGATAGCCGCAGCTACATTGTTGCTGTTCTGACAGTACAGCCTCACTAATAGCACCTTTTCCTGCAATGTTGTTGGCACTGCTGCTGTAGTGCAGGCAAATATCTACTGTATGATTTTGAAGAGGCTGCTTTGCTTTTATACAGTACAGTAGAGCTGAGTAGTGGCACTGTGGCAATACCTTACGAGTATGCAGATACGTTAAGTTATTTGCATAATCATAACTAAGAAGGTTACGCACCATACAGTGACAAATCTTGTAACTATTTTTTTTTTTTTTTTTCAATAAATGGCGAGCACATTCTTTATTGTACCTGTTGTCCATATTTCTCTTCAGTACGAGTCTTAGAACTCGCTCCAGAGCCCTCTACATAGGGATACTTTGATTTTAACAACCCTGTAGATGCAGAAGTCTCTTCCTACTAAAACATTCTTGAAAAATTAGATTTTATCTGTCCATTCTTCAGATCAGTATTCCTTTTATAAAGGTCTTTTTCATTTAGTCCCTTGTTAATAATCACAACAAAAAAGACCTTTAGTTCATTTATTGAGACCAAAACCCTGTCACACCATATGGAACAATCAGGAAGTAACTTATTTGAAAGAGTTTCATTGGAATAATTATTTGTTTCATGCAAAATTTCTTGAAACAAATAATCAGTCAAAAACAGCTGAAAATATTCAAGTTCAGTTATTTGAATACTTGAATTATTCAAATGAAATCCACAGTTCGAAACAGAAAAAGTGCAAGTGTTTGAAAGAAACATTATTTACCTTGCTTGGTATCCAATTTTCCACACCAGCACTGGTTGACAGGTCATCATCAATTTCTTCATCACTGCTGCAAGATATATTGTTGGGATCGAAAATAACATCATCCTAACTATCAGACAAAAGTAAATCAAATTCTGAATTGGAAAATTCAAAAAATTTCTCAATTTCTTCATCAGAAAGGCCTTTACAAGATGTTGATGCCATGACTAAACACTTTGTTTCTGACAGAGAGTAAATACAAAGTGAACACTAAATATGAAGAAAAACTACAGCCACCAGCTGTTAAAAAATGAATGTAAACATTGAATTAGTTCATCAAATTGTATATACGAAGTATAAGTAGAAAGAAGTTTAATAATTACATCAGAAGAGTAGGAAAACAGAAATTTAAAAAATAGAAAGGCATGTCTGACGCAACACTGGACTGGAAGAGAAATTTTATGATGACATTGGACCATAAAGGGTTAATGATATTAGTGTTTAATAAAGTTTAATGATATTAGTCTTTAATAAAGTTAATGATATTAGTCTTTAAGTTCTTTTAATAATCTTTAATGCTTTATAAATTGAGAGAGAGGGCCATATTGTATGCATTGCATTGTAAATGAAAAACCTACGAACCTACGGGGACATAAGTTCAAATTAAGAAAGGACAGATGTAGAATAGATGTGCGGAAATTTGCCTTTAGCCAGCGGGTGGTTAATTGCTGGAACAAACTTCCATCTGTCGTTGTAGAAGTTGATAGGTTAAATAAATTTAAGGAGGAACTGGACAGGCATTTGGAGGGAATGGTGTGATTTTTTTTTTTTTTGGCTGATGCTGCATAAGCTCCTACACTTGCTTTCTTGCATCATGTGCCACTACTACTACTACTACTACTACCTGCAGAATAGCGTTTGCTTTATTTTTACTAAACTGAACATCTACAGCAAACTTCTCAAGTGCTTATTACAGCCACATTCATTAATAAAAAATAAAAAACTCACAGAATTTTTAAAAAATTAATGTAGTTTTACTATTTATATTTACGTCCAAGGCCATTAGCATTAGTAGAGGCATTTGATGCAAGAACAAGCTTATGCAGCATCAGCCTAAAAAAAATAAAGTAAAATAAATAAATAAAAAATAACCACTTCCACTTCACCCCTCTGTTCGTTCGAAATACCTGTCCAGCTGAGCCTTAAACTTATTTAGGATGAAGTTCCTATATTAGGAACTGTCAGTGAAATGGAGAAGGGAAAAAATCAACCAAAAAAAAAAAAAAAAAAAAAAATGGATTCTCCATTTTAAATCCACAAAAGTGGCAGCTAAGAACTTGACTGATTGTTTCCCCACGACTTTTTTCACTTTCCCAAAACTTAAAAATTATTTGAATTCATCTTATTTGGAATTAACTGTAGTCATTCAGAACAATTTATGTCACTACTAGAAGGACTTCCATAAAAGGATTTCAAGGCATAGTAGAGATAGCAACATACTCATATAAACTGAGAAAGAGAGAGAACCTGATTAGTGAGTGTGGATGTAAGATCTACTATAGACATAAAAATGAATGTAAGTCCTATTATAAATAAAAAGCCTAGTCCATTACTAAACTCTACACTTTTTTTATAGAAAAATTAGTCAGCTTACTTTGTAAATAACTAAGGAAACTTAAATTGTACTTTATAAGCATATTACTGGGTTTACCTCTTGAAGGAGTCTACCAATGATGTACAAAGACTGTGCCCATCTGGAAGGAAGTTTCCCCATAGCAACTCTCTCTTGACTATGTGGTTCTCGATATTCTTCATCAACCTGAAAAAGATTTTATACTATAAAACTTGTATTTTTCTACAGTAAGGCTGATTCCCTATAAATCATATATTAATTATCCCCTCTTGTTAATTTCATGTATTGATGCTGATTCTCATAGTTAAAAAAGTACTGTTACTAATTTACAATTGTGTGTGTCACATTCATTGTTAGTAAATAAATGAATGCATATGTGTATTGCAAAAGAAATAGCAGCTTAGGCAGAACAAAGGAAAATATATATACAGTAAAAAATATTTAATGCCATACATTAAAACATATTACATAGATCATATTAAAATATATACATACATTATATACCAATGAAGGGACTGTACCAAGCTTTAAGTAAAATTAGTTGCACTACGAAATGAAATTGAGTCACTAGATATTAACTGCACATTAAATGATAACCTGGTGGGTTAAGTATAGGGGCATGCTGAAAAAACTGAGTTAGGCCATAATGCAAGTGTCTATAATTCTGCTCATAAGCATTGTAGGAAGAATTAAATAACAAAAGATATGTTAATTCTCAAAGCTTGAAGGATTCTTCAACTTTTGAGTGGAATTTTTTTTTTTTTTTTTTTTTTATCAGCATAGCCCCCAGTAAGAAGAATGAATCCATTTTGTAAAGATAAAACACATTTGAAAAAACATGGCGTGCAAAGCTTTTGTTGATACCATCAAGAAGGTATGTTAAGAGTATGGGATAGTAAATAGTAAACACAGTAGTAAAAATAGTACACATCAGGGTAGTAAACAACATCAGAACACAGTCTGAACTGTGACTATAACAATGTCAAGAATGTTGTCAAAAAAAAAAAAAAAAAAAAAGAATGAGTTTTAACTAATAGCTGGAACAACTAATGCCAACATAATAAGTCTAACAAAAAAGATAGTGCCACTCAGAAACAGAGGATGATAACTTTCTTTACAGTATATATATTTTATTTAGGAAGAATACATAATAGAGTGGGGGGGGGGTCATATTACATGTCAAAAATAACCAGTATACAATGACAGCATTCCCAGGTTTGGAAGAAAAGCTATAGCACATGCTAGCACCGAGTATGTGTGATGCAGTAAGCAAAGGAAAAATTTGAGTCAGGTATGATACTATTTGTGAAAAGCACGATGACAGCCTCTATAGAGAAGCACACCCTTAAATCTCATATAGAGGAGTAAGGGTCTTGATTATAGCAACACTGGAAAACTTACTGTAGAGACAAAATTTCTATATCAACTAGATGACTGTTATCTGAATCAGCATGTTAGGAAATATACTTTGAGCAAGAATACTGTGGACCAGATAATAACCTATCTTCCTGATAGTATCATAGAGCTGACAGTACAGGAACCCATAGCAAGAAGTATCAGTATTGGCAAAAAATGAAAGGTAGCCATTCCAGTCTAATAATCTGTCAAATCTTCCTTTATTCAAACTACTTACTTAATAGGTTGTTTGAATAAAGGAAGTTTGTTCCAACAATAAATTACTCGTTAGCTGAGAGCAAATTTTTGTACATCTATTTTGCAGTCATCTGTTATCAATTTAAATTTATATCCCTTAGTGTGTACGATTCCACGGTCTCTAAGTTTAAAAAGCAGGACATCAAAGGTGAATATGCCAGACAAAACAAAACAAGTACCAAAGATGACATACATTTTAAAAATGTTTTTAAAATGCATCATGGCTTTTCACAATTGTTGTAAAGAAACTACTGTATTAACACAGGAGAAACAAAACAGACAAATTAAATTTTTTTTTTTTTTTTTGGAATTACTTTGTTTTTAGTTATAAATTGTAAAAAAAATTCCGACCTTTCCACATCCTCCGTATTTGGTGGTCACGGGCTCAAACCCCGATCTACTCAAGAAGCGTGTGCTACGCACTGCCGCTCCAGCCCACCTGGCTACGGAGGCATCTGTTTTTTTAAGAAGGATGTAGAGCTGTTGGAATGAGTACAGAGAAGGGCAACAAGATTAGTGAATGGAACAAAGGGTTGCTCTTACGAAGAAAGGCTTAGGATGGATGTGCAGAAGTTTGCCTTAAGTTTTGCAAATTACAGTATCTGGAGACTAGGCACCTGCGAGGTGATCTGATCGAGGTTTATAAAGCCTTGAATGGTTTGGGCATGCTCTATGTTGATGGGATTCTTCCTCTTGCCTCAGAATAATCACCTGAGAGGGGATAAATTCAAATTGAGGAAAGATAGTTGTACGATAGATGTGAGGAAGTTTGCCTTTAGCCAGTGGGTGGTTGATTGCTGGAACAAACTTCCATCTGTCATTGTAGAAGTTGATAGCTTAAATAGATTCCAGCAGTAGCGTAGCTACCTTTTTTCGGGCCCGGAGGCAAAGAACATGTTCGGGGGGCCCTACTTAATTAATGAAAGTTGCAAAAAAGAGGAGACAGCCAAAGATGGCGGGCCCTAAAGGGCCCGGAGGCAATTGCTTTGCCTGCCTACATGGTAGCTATGCCACTCGATTCAAGGCAGGACTAGACAAACATTTGTAGCGAGTGGATGGGTGAAATGAGAAGAGTGTGTGGTTTTTTTTTTTTTTTTTTTTTGGCTGATGCCATATAAGCTTGCTTTCTTGCATCATGTGCCTTTGCTAATGCTAACACTTACTGCATTGTTTACTCAGTTGCTACATGTGTGTCTGCTTTCTTTGTGTGTATAACACGTGTCTCCTTATTTCTGTTCTTTTTATACTGTAATTGTGCTTTATTCCCTAAAAATTAGTAAAATACTTGAAAATGGTGTAAAAAGGAAGCATGCTAGTAAAGATACTGCAGGTTCAGAGAGAAAAAGAAAAGCGGCTAAGGTAAAGAAAGGCAACAAGAGAACCACAGGAACTTGTCAGACAAACTGGTTTGCTGCTGCTGCTGCAGTTTAACTTGGTGTGTGTTATCGGTAGTGGCAGTAGAAGTTGAGAACGATATATTTATTGACACAACACATTCACATTGGCATCACAAACAAAGTTAGGAAACCTTATTTCCTAACTTATCCTTTAAGTTTAGGTTAGAAAATAACATAACCTAACCGTTGAGAACAATTAGAAAGAATGCAGGGAAAATAAAAGAAACTTTTATAGCAGGAACAACTCAAAATGTAACAAAAGACATTAGATCAAGACACAAAAAATTGGAAGAGATGGAACATCTGTTATCTGTTTGGATAGAAGATCAAACAAAGAAGAGATCAGGAATAAGTTTGTGTACGATAAAAGCATAAGCATTAGCAATATTTTATTACGTAAAAATCACTTAACGTATTTTATTACGATTATTTATTGCATTTGGTAATGTTTTGATTACAAATGTGTGTTCAATCTTTTTGGTGATCAGCACATAACCCTATTTTTCCCATTGGGCCTGTTATTTATATTGCATGATTTTGCATTGCATGGAGGTTTCTAGGAACACAACTACCAAGTTATATGAGTACTGACTGTAGTTGTTAATTTCATATTCCTTTATGTTTATAGCACTCACTGGTTGACTGCTTAATAATGTCTGCTCGTATGCATTATGATACACCACTTGGATGCATTTTGAATGCATTTGTGTCTTGCGGAACAACATTATTAGTGGCATTTTATGCATATATGATTGAGGCAGTGAATGTGTTAAACAAAGGACATGTGTGCAAGCATGCTTAAATCTTTTTTTACTTCAGCAGAATATATTGAAACTGTTGAAATCTATCTTTCCTTTTAGACCTTCTTTCTAGAAAGTAGTAAATGTTATCCATTATTCAATATTCATCCATTTTCACAGGAAGGCATGCAGCTCCCTTTTCAGCAAACAAATTAATAAGATTCTGAGAACAGCCTTTACCACCATGTGCTGAATCTGCTGAATGTCCTCATTTAATACCCTTGCTACTCCAGTTATTAGGCCTACTATAAGAGGGTGCATTATCAAAATTAAATCCCCCCTTCCCCCCAGAAAACCCTGGGTCTGCCCTGGGCAGACCCAGGATTTTCTTGGGGAAGGGGGGAATTGGCTAAAGCAGCATTCTGGGGATTCATTCAGTTTTAGCCATCATGTAATAGTAAAACAAGGCACATTATTTTGATCACAGGGGAGCTATAACCCTCTAGCCTCATGATAGACTTGATAAAGTCATTAACCACCCTGCTAACCGTTGTGTCATCAACAACCTTAAACTTCCCATGCCTCCATCAATATTATTCATAAACATTAACAACAATAAGGAACACAACGATGAACTCTGAGGGACCCCCACTTAACAAGAGCCCATGAAGAGTATTTTTGATTGCTAACTACTTGCTGTCTCCCATCACTCAACCATTCCTTTATTCACAGAAGTAACTTTTCCCGAACACCACAAGATAATTCACACAACAGTCATTCAAGATGAACAGTATCAAAAGTTCTACTGAAATATAGGCATATGATGTCAAAATTATTTCTGCATCCAGTTGCCTTATGAGTTCAGATTTGATAATCACTGTCAAACATTTTGCAGAAGTTGTACCTTAAGGACTGCAATTAATTGCTTTACCCTCTGATTCCACTTTGTGAGAGAGAGAGAGAGAGAGAGAGAGAGAGCCATTAAAAAACTTGAGTCTGCAAGGACATCCCTGAATCCAAGAATACCACCATAATTTGGAGGAAAAGGTTCATTTATTGCTTCTTGTAATAATTAGACAGATTCCATCAGCCTAGATGCCTCATTTATTTTAACTTTGACAATTTCTTTCACATGTTCCTTTCAGTTATCACAAGATCATTTAATTTCCAAAGATAATTAATTTCATATCTCCATTCCTATAAACTTCTGTACATGTGAATGCATATGCAAAACATTTATTGTTTGTCAGCAAACTGAATGTGATATATCCCCTTCCCTCCCATATCAGTTTGTCAGCTACCTCCTGCTGAGGTAGCTGACAAACTGAATGAGTATTTTGCATCTACATTCACAAATGAGGAGTTATTCAGGGAGATGAATGCCAGAAGTTTATCAAACTTTGCCAGGGAGGGAAGAGGGTGCTGATTCCCTTTATAAATTACAGCTGTGAATTACAGGCTCCAAAAAAGTGATGTGTTTGCTGTTTTATTTACCTAATTGTTATTTTATATTTTACTTTATAAGTAGCCTTAAAGTTCTATTTAGGCTGGTTATTTTTACTTTTAATTTAGATAAGCGTTTTTGTGGATTACTACTTAATATAAGTAAAACCGTTGTGTCGTTCGAATCTTGCAGCCATAGAAAGTGGTAGGGAATTCAAATTTTTAAATTTAACTAGGTAGCTCTAACGTAAAATTATATAGCGTAATACGCATCATTGCATTTAGAATTCTATTAGATAGTGTAGTGTTGACAATTAATTAATTAAATTTATTGATTTTATTAATATAAAATACCATGCCCCAGACTAGAAACAAAGCAACGGGCACAAAGTGGCAGGAGTGCTGTAAATCGGGGGAGAACTGAGGGGGGTGATTCTCCCACACATCACAGCCTAAAAAAATTTACAATTTGTTAAATTTTTAACCAACCCTCTGAAACAGAAGGTGGTCTAGCCAAGGAGGATGTCTTTGTATGTGCCAGGTGCAGAGAGTGTCTAGAAATGAGGAGTCAATCCAGCGTTTTGATGGGCATCTATGAGAGCTTGAGGTGTAGGGTAGATGACCTTGAAGAAATTAATGAGGGCCTGACAAGCTCTCATCTGCCTAACTAAACGGCAGAGCTCACTATTGTGCATCAGGCAACAGAGTGGAAATCTCCAAGGCAGAATGCACTGGTCCCACAGGAGTTAGTTATTGTTGGTGACTCTATTGTCAGGGAGACAGGTAATATACTGTATAAAACGGACAGATGGAATAGGACCAGGGTATATCTGCCAGGTGCAAAAGTTGATGATGTTGAGAAGCAGATATCACCTTTTAAGGGCACAGAAGGTGATATTGTTGTACACGTTGGCATCAATGCCATTAAGAGAGGGAGATCTACAGATTTGTTTAACAAGTACAGGTCAATGTTGAAAAAAAAAGTCGTGAGTTAGGGTTAAATTCGAAAGTGTCTGCAATTCTGCCCAGATACAATAGGAAGGAGTAAATGATGAGAGCCTTGTCAACCAATTCGGCACTGGAGGGATTGTGAAAGGCTCATGGGGTAGAATTTGTTTCAGCGTGGTCTGTGCTTGTTAACATGAAAGACTGCTTCTACAAGGATGGGATACACTTAAATAGAAAGGGTGCTAGAATATTTACTGATGCTACTGAAGCAGTGTTAGGTGGGTTGAAAACTGCGAGCTTGGGGGGGGGGGATTCACAGACTAAAAGGTTAAAAGTGGCCACAGGCAGAGGTGAAGGTGATTCTTGAGCTACTTCTATTAGAATAAGCATTGGCCTACAGCGAGGGGTGCTGGGGGTTTCAGGGACTGATGGCAGTCATCATGAAACAAATAAATATATGAGATGTGTTAGAGTAATTAAGAATAAGAATAGGTGCATGTATAATTGCATGTATACCAATGCTAGAAGTATAGTAAATAAATTTGATGTGTTGGTCAAGACATCAAAGGTGGATATTGTTGAGATATCAGAGAAGTAGTGTCACAGATATAAGGAATGCAGAATTAGAATTTGGGGAGTAAAATGTGTACAGAAAGGATAGACACGATAGGAAGAGATAGGAATGGAGGAGAGGTTATGCTGTTAATTAAGAAAAACATAAAATCAAAGGAAGTGCATCCAGTTGACATAGATGGACAGTGCAATGTTGAGTCAGTGAAGTGTGACATAAGCACTGGGAAAGCAAAATTAAGAGTAGGAGTGTGTTATAGGCTTAATGACTCATATGAGTACAATGAACAGTTGTACAGAAAAATACAGTGGGTTAGTAAACATTCAGATATGAAGTTTTCTGAGCAATGCTGACATACTGCAAGAGCAGGTCATGGGGTTTTGATATACAGGAATTTTGCTAGCAGGGAAAGGGAGGTGATTATCCTTTTGTATAAGGCAATGGTTAGGCCACGACTTGACTACTGCATACTGGTCTGGAGGCCTCATTTTAGGAAGGATGTAGATTTGCTTGAGCATGTACAGAGAAGGGCAACAAGATTGGTGAGTGGAATGATGGGATCCTCTTACTGAGAGAGGCTTAAGTTCGTCAAATTCCAGTGGCTGGAGACTAGGCACCTGGGATGTTATCTGATTGAGGTGTATAAGGTTTTGAATGGGTTGAGCATGCTGAATTCTGATGGGATTCTTCCACCTGCTCAGATTACAAACCAAAGGGAGCATAAATTCAAATTGAGGAAAGACAGTTGTATAATGGATGTGTGGAAATTTTCCTTTAGCCAGTGGGTGGTTAATTGCTGGAACAAACTTCCATTTGCCTTTGTGGAAGTTGGTAGCTTAAATAAATTCAAGGAAGAACTGGACAAATATTTAGAGGGAATGGTAGTGTGATTTTTTTTTTGGCTGATGCTACATAAGCTCATACGCTTGTTTCTTGCATTGCTTGCCTCTATTTCTATTACTATGATTTTGTAATAACTGAGAGCAAAGTGGAGGAGAAACTGTTGAAACTGAACATAAGAAAGGCTCCTGGGGTGAATGGAATCTATCCAGTTGTATTAAAGGAAGCAGCAAAGGAAGTTAGCAAACCCTTAGTTATAATTATGAAAGCTTCCTTGGACTTAGGGTAGGTCTCCATGGACTGGAGATGTGCAAAAGTCCCCAATTCACAAAGGGGGATCAAAGGGTAACATGAGGAATTTCAGACCTGTTAGTTTAACTTTTGTTCCAGGGAAATTAATGGAAGCATTGGTTAAGGAAGCAATGCAGGATCATCTAGACAAGAGACTGCAGTTATAGTTCAGAGACAGCATGGGTTTCTTAATGGGAAGTCTTGTCTGACTAATTTGATTGGGTACTATGATGTGGTCACAAAGGAAATGGATGCAAAAAATAATTTTGATATCATATACAGTCAGTCCTCGTATAGCACGATGGTTGTGTTCCTAGAAACCCCCGTGCAATGCAAAATTGTGCAATACAAACAACAGGCCCGATGGGAAAAATCCTTGCTGTTTTTCTTAGCATCTATTGCCAAGGATTTCTCGTAATCTGCCTTCGCCTGCCTAACCTCCTTTGTGACCTGATTACAGACTAGCTTATATCTGATATAGGCTTCTGAGTCGCTTGATAGATTTATATGCATCCCATGCATTTTTCTTCTCTGTTACGAGTTTCATTAGTTCGTTAGATAACCATTTAGGCCTAAACCTTGAACAATATTTCTTAATAGGTATGAAACTTTTAGTAGCATCCACGATTAATTCCTTGAATGCTTCCCACTTAGAATTTACTGTTGGTAATATCGTCAGTTGATCCCACTGTACAGAATTTAAAAACTTTCTGAGACCACTGTACTCACCTTTTAGGAAGCAAAAACCCTTTCCGTTACCCCTGATGGTAATTAAATCTTTAAGTAAATCCCACATCAGTACACTGTGATCACTGTCACCTAGTGGTTCCTTTATCTGCAAATTCTTAATACACGAATGATCACTGATGATAACCAGATCAAGAGTATTACCCTCTCTGGTTGCATTTCGAACATGCTGCTGCAGAAAACAATCATGCAAATTGCAATGGTTGAAGACTAGGCACCTGCGCGGTGATCTGATTGAGGTGTATAAGGCCTTGAATGGGTTGAACAAGCTGAATTCTGATGGGATCCTTCCACTTGTTCAGATTACGAACCTAAGTGGGCATAAATTCAAATTAAGAAAGGACAGATGTAGAGTAGATGTGCGGAAATTTGCCTTTAGCCAGCGGGTGGTTAATTGCTGGAATAAATTTCCATCTGTCATTGTGGAAGTCGATAGGTTGAATTTAAGGAGGAACTGAACAGGCATTTGGAAGGAATGGTGTGATTTTTTTTTTTTTGGCTGATTCTGCATAAGCTCATACACTTGCTTTCTTGCATCACATACTACTACTACTACAACCTAAATACTAGGAAACGATGGTTGTGATTGGTTACGCTTTGTTAGGATCCATATATCGCATGGTGGGATGTTTTTTGTATTTGTTTTTTATACTAATAATAATAAAGAAAGAATTTAAAGGTATTTGACCTTGAACCAAGAAATCTTTTCCCCTGCGGCACATTTACTCTTTTTTTATGTGCTATGCTAAAAATATTTAAGGGGTTCTGCTATGTTGTACAAAATATAAAAGCGTCCTATGACTAAATTTAATTGGGAAACGCTGATATAGGGCAATGGTCAGGCCACACCTTGAGTACTGTATACAGTTCTGGAGGCCTCATTTTAGGAAAGATGTAGAGCTGCTGGAATGAGTACAGAGAAGGGCAACGAGATTCGTGAGTGGAACAAAGGCTTGCTGTTACCAAGAAAGGCTTAAGTTCTTCTGGAGACTAAGCACCTGCAGCATGATCTAATTGAGGTGTATAAGGCCTTGAATAGTTTGAGCAAGCGCACTGCTGATGGGATTCTTCCTCTTGCTCAGATTACTCACCTGAAGGGACCTAAATTCAAACTGTGTGTGTGTGTGTGTTATGGGGGTTTAATTGTGCATAAGCTGCTGTGGCTATAATGCGCCTATTCACAGGAAAATGCTAAAAACAAAATTTAGGCATAACCACTTGGTTGTGTTTACAGAGATATTTTAGAATTTATCATATAGTGCAATTATTTTCAGATAAGAGAAAAACTCCTGAATGTTTGCATGATCTCCAATAAAAAAAAAAAGGTAAAGTGCAGCCATTATCAACCCATTGCAGGATGGAAGCCTCTTCAACAATTCATGCTGAGGGAAATGGACCATAATCTGCCATGCTGGTCCAGTGTGGGTTGGCAGATCGACTGTATTCAGCGGTCAGGGGCTTGAATCCCGGTCTACTCAAGGAGCATGTGCTACTGCACTCCCGCTCCTGACCACTCGACTACGGAGGCCATATGTTGTAATGTCATTGGTTCTTGTAGATTTCTAAGGGAATACAGGACAGATGTTCTGTCCTGTCCTGTTGATAGTGAGGGTCATCATTCAGAATATGTTTGTTAAATTTTCTGAACAGTATGGACACTGAGGAGGATCTTTGCCTGTGAGTAGATGGAGGTGAGTCAGATATGTGTCCAATACGTGCCCGTGAAGGTACCACTTCTCTTCGCACTGTTTTGGTGCTAGAGTGCCAACACTTTGGATCGTGTTTCAACTGGTAGAGTTTATTATTGATTTCAGTATGCCACTGCTTTTTCCACTGCATGAGACATGCTGTTTGCATGATGTGACTGTAGTCAGAGGCTGGAACCAGAACGGAGGTTAAATGAAAAGTTGATGGACTTTTAGCAGTTTAATCAGCAAGTTCATTCCCCTTTATCCCTGAATGTGCTGGGATCCAGAAAAAGGTCACTGATTGATGACATTCTTCAATTTGTAATAGGAGTCTTCTAATTTGATTTAACACAGGGTGAACCTTGTAGGAGTTTTGCATTGCTGTAATTGAGCTGAGAGAGTCCGTGTATACAACGTATTTTAAAGATGGGTAGAGATTCAATTGTCTATTGCATGAAGTTCTGCAGAGAAGCTACTATACTCAGGTGGAAGGGCGGCCGAAATGATAGTAAAGGGAAATACTGCCGCTGCTCCAACAGCTGAATGTGATTTGGAGTCATCAGTATATATTGGCAAAAATCAGAGTATTTGTGAATATGGCTTGCATGGAGTTGTTTCACATTGAGTGTTGGTAGACGATTCTTTTCCCACTTGTGAAGGTAAGTATCGAAAGATAACTGAGGAGGGGTAGTCCAAGGTGGTTGGGAGTAATTCATTAAATGTTGCTTGTTAAAAACAGGAACATTCCAACTCTGCATTAATTCAATAAGGCATAAGCCTGCCAGTCTTATTTTGCTGGGTTTATTTCTATAGAGGTTTTGTAGTGGTGGATTAAAGAGGTATAGCTCAATAGGATGCTGACAAGAACTTTGTATTCAGGCTGCATACTTAAGAAGTAGTGTTTTCCTGAAGAGGCAGAGAGGGGGCTCACAAGCTTCAATATACAGGGTGTTTCAGTTAAACGTTTCAGAACTTCTAAGAGGGGTAGGGTACATCCTGACAACTCGAAATCATATAGCAATGTGGGGTCGGAAATGCTTTCCTGAAGCGGTGTTGTACACAGAAGCACCATAAAAAGAAAAGAGACCGTAAGTGAGAAATCGTTTTAATAATACATGAAAAGAAGCAAAAGGTACATGGATTAAAGTAAGTGTTCGAAGTTTCTTCCACGGGCTACAATGCACACCTCACATCTCCGACGCATGGACATCCGAACATTCTGGAATACTCCAGGCGAATTTCGAATTTCTTCGGCAGCTACTGCGATTCTTGCAACCAGCTCCTCAGCATTGTCAACAGGGATGTCATAAACTAGCAATTTCATATGACCCCAGAAATAAAAATCAAGACATGATAGGTCGGGTGACCCAGCAGGCCAATGCACGGGACCACCACGTCCGATCCACTGTTGACCAAATGTGACATCCAGGTAGTTACGAACATCTCCGCTATAATGGGCAGGGGCTCCATCGTGTTGGAACCACATTGTCTGTTGCGTCGATGCAGAAATCTGTTCATCTCTCAAAAGTTGTGGCAATACTTGCTGCAGAAAGATCAAGTAGATAGGTCCGGTTAGACGACACGGTAACAGGTAAGGTCCGATGAGGTGATCTCCCATAATACCAGCCCATACATTGACCGAAAATCGAATCTGTGCTGCACGACGTCGTATTGCATGCGGGTTCTCGACCGCCCAGATATGGTCGTTATGCGTGTTGAAAATTCCTTCCCTTGTGAAGGATGCCTCATCGGAAAACAACACTTCAGCAGGAAAAAGGGGATTTGTAGCACATTTTCCAAGGTACCACTGTGCGAAAGCAATACGAGGTTGAAGAAACTTCGAACACTTACTTTAATCCATGTACCTTTTGCTTCTTTTCATGTATTATTAAAACGATTTCTTACTTACGGTCTCTTTTCTTTTTATGGTGCTTCTGTGTACAACACCGCTTCAGGAAAGCATTTCCGACCCCACATTGCTATATGATTTCGAGTTGTCAGGATGTACCCTACACCTCTTAGAAGTTCTGAAATGTTTAACTGAAACACCCTATATAAACTATGGGTAGGAGGTGTCCTGAAAGCACCAAGGGCAATGTTCAATGCACTATGCTGTATAGGTTCCAGCCAGCGGAGTGTACTCTTTTGGGCAAAATCATAGATTGGAGCACCATAATCCAAATGGGATCTGATCAATGCTCTATATAGGAGCAGCAAAGATGTACGGTCTGCTCCCCAACACAGGGCAGATAAAGCTTTTAGTATATTCAGCTTTCTGAGGCAGGTAGTATGCACAGATTTAATGTTCTCAAAGAAATTTAACTTCCTGCCAAGGATTAATCCCAAGAATCTGATATTGTCAGTCACTGGAATGGTAGAGTTTGATATCTGAAGTTCAGGATTTGTATGTAATTTAGTTGATTGTAAAAGTGAACTGCAACGGTTTTCTGCTGTGACAGATGACAACCATTGCACACTGCCCACCTTTGAACTTTATTCAGGGGCATCTGTAACTAAATTCAAACTAAAGAAGAAATGTTCAGAAATTTGCCTGTAGCCAGTGGGTGGTTGATAGTTGGAACAAACTTCCATCTGCTGTAGTGGACGTCAACAACTGAAATAAGTTTAAGGGAGAACTAGAAAAATATTTGGAGTGAATGGATGGGTGAAATGGGAAGGTTTTCTTTTTTTTTTGGATGATGCTATACACGCTTGCTTTCTTGCATCATATGCCTCTACTAATGCTAATGCTAAGTAGTCAATAAAATCATGGAAGAAATCACATTTCTTAACTCTTCTTTTGACAAATATCGCCGTGTAAATTTCTGTGGCCACATGTGCTAAATATAACATATTAGAATGACATCACATCTAATGTATTCATCAAACACATGATAGCTATCTAAATTTAATGCAACAACATCTACTTACGCAAAACTAATTACTTATTGTATTAGTAGATAACAGCAAAATACTCCAGTGCCAATTACTGGATCCCTTTCTTTTAGCAACAAGACAGTTATTGTTAATTTACAAATCTAACTATATATATTAATTTAAATTCGATAGATTACCCTTTCAGCTGGAACAGCATATAATTCTGGAACCAACTTCAAACCATCTTCAGTTTTAATAAGGATTTCATCTAGAGCTTCAGCATATTCCTCCATCTAAGAAAAATAATTAAAATGCCTACTATTTTTTACCCCATTGCTTAATACTAGCATATGCATAATGTTTTTTAAAAAGCAAATAAACATTCTGATTACAATAATTTTATTTGGTTACTCGAGAGTAATTTCTTCTGGTTATTTTTGTTGGCAACTATTTATGTAATTACACAGAAACTAAAAGCAACTGCATTAAGAAGTACATACCAGATAATAAGCATTTTAAATTACATGGAAAAACAGAGAACAAAGATAAAAAATGAAACTGCTAAAAAAGAAACAAAAATGAATACCTTCTAGTTTCAAAGGGCAAATTGCCTATATCAATCCAAATAACAAAGTTAATGCCTACCCACTATCTTTGACAAAATATTTCAATCTCCTCCTCTGGCTCATAATTTTTTTTTTTTTTTTTTTCATCTGAGGGGAAAAAAAGTGCGTTCCCTCAGTAATCAAAAGTTCTTCAACTTCTCTCATAAACAGGAACAATATCCAAGTTATCTTAAGTCCTCATCGTTCCAATCTTTATCAACAAATCCAATTTCACAGCTTACAGACCTATCACTATTATTAATACCTGATAAAATATTTAAAATTTCCTCTACAGCAGTGGTGTCCAATCTTTTCCAGTATTGAAAGTCAGATTGGTTTCACAGGCTGCACTGAGGAGCAATTCGAGAAAAATTAGTGTGTTTACATTTTCCATATCTTCTTACATGTAAAAGGAAGTTTCTACTTTCAAATTACCATTTTTTATTTTCAGGCGATATATAAAAAAGGCAAATTTTCAACACTTATGTGCAACAAATCTGTCAGTTATTTATTTTTTAGATTTTATTAAAATTATAAAAAGATGACTTACTTTTGTTTTTTCAAAAAATACTTTACTCTTATTTTTGCTTTTAAAATGTTTACTTTTGAAACTTTACAACCTGAAAAGGATCACTGCTTTTCAATATTAATCCCTTCATGGATTATTGCAAGATATCTCATTTTTAGTTTAAAAAGTTATTTGCAACTAGACAAAATATCTCAGGATACAATAATACCCAAAGCAAACAATAATACCTCCAAATTTAGGACTGACACGTATTTTCTCGGGCATTTGTCTGGCTAATTTTGCATTAGCCAGGTAAATCCCGAGATTTCTACGATTTTCTTACACCTGGTAGCAGATGACTGGCTTTGGTTGTACTTATAATGTACAGCAAGGTAAGAAAACAGTAGTGCATGTTCCTGTGCTGCCAGTAAGCAAAATATAATTTGCTGTCCTAAATGCAGAATACTGAACCCACAAAAATAATTCACAAAAACAATATCGAAAAATATTTCGGCGCCCTCTTGAACTGCCACCCGTAAGCGACGCTTACCTCGCCAATCCACTTGGGGCAGCCATGTGGATTGGCGATCCTCGCCAATCCTTGGGGCAGCCAAGTTAGTTAAAATTCCTTTCTTTTAGCTCAAGCGATAATTTATTTAAAAAAATCTGTATAATTTGCGCACTTTTTGGCATACACAAGCTAACTCGGGATAGCCCAAATGGGTTAATTATGCACATGTATTTTCTACGAAAAAATTAATAAAAAACACAAAAACTATACAATGAGTATTCTCATGATGCATACTTTTAATCTATAAAATAAAAAAAGTAGATCCATTACGGCACATTTTCTGGTAAAAAATGTTCCGGGAAGGGATTAAGGTGAATAAATAAATATAATGATACACCTAAATTAAAAAAATGTTGGAAAATTTTATTAAGCACAAAACATTTACTGAACAAAACTTAACATTTAATGAGATAATTGAGGCTAATTGTTTTTAGATAACTGTTCAAAATTTGTTTCAAATTTGTGATGGAATAAACATGCTCATCTGTTATTCTGTTTCTTTTAAAATATTTATTTTATTTCATGCATGAAACAATTTGTTCGAAAACATACTTTACTCTGAACAAAGTAGCCATTTTCATGGCACTTTCTTTTGTTAGAGGAAAATCTTTGAATGGGAGAGAGCCTTGTACCATTCAAGTAGTTTATTTTTGCAGTCCATATACTTATTTTTCAATCGTGTTTTGACTTGAAGATCAATAAGTTCAAGTTGCAAGCTGGGATTGTAGTTTTCAGCCATAGAAGTAAATGGATTTTCAAAAAAAATTGTCTTTTTCAGATCTTATATCAGCAAATCGACTTTCCAACTCGTCAAAAAGTAATTGTAATAACGAGAAGCAATGATTCTTTGAAAATATGTCTTTTTCTTTTAGCTCGATACAACCTTCAAAGTGAACTAAATTATCATGCTCAATTTGGGATTTAAATAATAAGAACTTATTCTGAAATGATTTGATTTCACCATACAAATCAGAGACGAATTTTTTTTCCAACTTGTAGTTTTAAGTTAAGAGCAATTAAATGACTAGAAATGTCTGTAAGAATTGCAAGATCAACCCCACTCCATATTTGATAGTTGTTTTATTGGTTTCCCTTTTTCTGTCATAAAAAGATCAATTTCATGACACAGTTTAAAGAAATGATATAACACCTTGCCATGCCTAAGCCATCTCACTGCACTATGTAAAATTACACCTTCATATTCAACTTCAGTTTCTAATTGTTGAAACATACGGTGATTAAGGCCATGTGATCTTATAAAATTTACAGTTGATATAACTACATTCATAATGTGTTGGAGATCCGGTACTTTCTCACAGAAAGCTTCTTGATCCACAATGCAGTGAATTCCAATCAGAGGTTCAACTCCAATATCTATCTATCATTTACTTGGTTATTCTAGCTATAAGTGCAATGTTTTTACCAATCATATTTTCTTGCACCACCAGTTGTGACTCTTACTAGGTTTTTAATATTTAATCCTAACTTTTCAATAGATTGGCAAAAATTTTCAAAACGATTTTCACATGTAGTTGTTCCGTGGATCAGTGAAAGATCTGTAGATCAGTGAAATCTTCAAATGGTACAAAATTATCATTAATTCCATGTATGAAGATAAGGAGTTGGTCTGTGTCATTTGCATCAGTACTGTCATTCAATGCCACATTAAAATATTTCATTTGTTTTATGTTTTTAAAAGTTGCACGAACAAATTGATTCCAATATCGTCTACTCTTTGCATAATTTTTTGTCGAGACAAACTAATGTCTTGTATCATTGTTCGTTTCTCCAGACAAATTTCTTCGACAACTTTTAGCAAACACCGTTTAACAAATTCATCATCACTGAACGGTTTACTTACATAAGCGATCAAACGTGCCACTTGATAATTAGCACTTACAGCAGATAAATTTCTTGACAGATACGTTTTCATCATCATCAGCCATTTTCAATCCATTGCAGGATGAAGGCCTCTCCAGCAACTTTCCAGTTCCTTCTGTTTTGAGCACTGGCCATCCATTTACTACCCACAAACTCATGAATTTCATCTATCCATCTCCGTCTTTGTCTTCCAGGTTTTCTTCTAGCTCCTCTTGGGTACCACTCTGTTATTTACTTAGTCCATCTGTCATCATGCCTTCGAACTATTGTCCTGCCCAAGACCATTTTAGTTCTTTAGTTTTGATAAGAATGTCCTTTACTTGAGTTTGCTGCCTAATCCATGTGTTTCTCTTCTTATCTAACAGTCTGATTCCCAATATAATTCATTCCATTCTTTGCTGTGTAGTTCTCAGCTTCTCTTCCATTCTTTTGGTGAGTGCCCAAGTTTCACTTCCATAAGACATGGTGGGGAGTATACATTGGTTCATTATTTTATGTTTCAGACAAACTGGGATATTGCTCTTCAGTATGTGACTATATTTCCTGAATGCTATCCATCCAAAATTTATTCTTCAATTGACTTCCAGCCATTTATCATTATTAACAGCTAATAATTTGCCTCAGATAAGTATATGACTCCACCTTTTCAATTACTGCTCCTTCAATCATTATTTCCCTTTCTGTGGCATATTTGTTCATCATTACTTTTGTTTTAGCCATATTCATCTTTAATCCAAAATCCTTACTAACTGTGCATAACTGATTAAGATTTTCCTCTAATTATTTGGGATAGTGGCTTATGACCACATGTCATCTGCAAATCGTAAATGGTTTAGGTACTCTCCGTTCACATTGACTCCTTTCTGCGACCAGTCTAATCTTCTGAAAGCTTCCTCAAGGACAGCAGTAAACAGCTTCGGAGATATTGTGTCTCCTTGTCAAACTCCTTTCTCGATTTTAAATTTCCTACTGTCTTTGTCTAGTCTAATAAAGGAGGTAGCACTCTCATATATTTTCTTCAAATCATAATATGTGGGGTATCTATGCCTTGTCTTTCCAGTGCCCAAAACATTGCCTTATGCTGTATGCAGTCAAATGCCTTTTCATAATCCACAAATGAAAGGCATAATAGTGTTTTATATTCATTTCCTTTCTCCATTAGCTGTGATATTATGTGAAGGTGATCCATAGTTGAGAATCCTGTCCTAAAGCCAGCTTGTTCTTTCGGTTGATTCTCATCAAGTATTCTTTCTTATCTGTTAGTAATGACCCTTGTGAACAATTTGAAGATTTGAGATAACAAACTAATTGGTCTATAATTTCCAATTCCTGATTTATCTCCTTTCTTATGCAGCAAAACTATGATTGCATTATTCCACTGCTTAGGCATCACACCTTTTCTAATGCACTTTGTGAAAAGCCTTGCCAGTTTTTGTGTTATGTCTCTTCCTCCCAATTTTAACAACTCTACAGTAACTTCATCTTCCCCCGGGGCTTTCTGATTCTTCGTTTTCTTCAATGCATGTTCTACTTCATCAGAAAGAATATCGGGTATATCGTATGTGTTGCTACTTTGCAATCCATCATCCCCACTGCTGGCATCATTCCCTCGCTCCTTGTAAATTTCTCTATAGTAGTCTTCTGCTATTTGAATTATGCCTTCTCTGCTGTTTATAAGTACACCATCGCTATTCTTCAGTTTCAGTATTATTTGTCTTTCTGTATTACTGCTCATGGCTGCTGATTTAAATCCTTTGTTTTCCCTTAATGCTTGTTCTACTTTTCTTGTGTTAAATCTTCTTATGTCCTCTCTCAGTCTCTTTCTAATGGCTTTGCATAACTCAGTATACTCAATTTTCTCCTTGTCAGTGTTTATCTTGCTCTTCATTTTTCACCTTCAGTTCATCATAACAAGTGTTTCTTGACTAAATTTTTCTTCTTTGGATTTCTTTTTCCCTATAGGTTTCTTGGGCTTTATCACTTTCAGAAAGTTTTAATATTCCTCGTCGATATCTTGGTCCTGAGCAGTCTGCAGAAGCTCAAACTTGTTCTTAAGTTCCAGTACATACTGCTTTTTCTCCTCTTCTGTTATCTCAAAAAACTTTGTATTATTTACTCAAGTCAGTTTTTTCCTTTCCTTTCCTTTCCTACATCTATATCAAGTACTACATATGGGAAACAGCAACCCCAGAGCAACGTATCAACTCTGTGGTACTACACTGACAGTGGTAGAGAATGAAAAGGACCTGGGAGTAATTGTGCAGGCAGATATGAAGTTCTCTGAGCAGTGCAGACGGCCAGCAAGAGTAGCTCATGGTGTCTTATCAATGATATACAGGAATTTTTCTAGCAGGGATCAGGAGGTGATTATTCCCTTGTATAAGGCAATGGTCAGGCCACACCTTGAGTACTGTATACAGATCTGGAGGCCTCATTTCAAGAAGGATTTAGAGCTGCTGGAACGAGTACAGAGAAGGGCAACAAGATTAGTGAATGGAACAAAGGGTTGCTCTTACGAAGAAAGGCTTAATTTTGCAAATTACAGTGTCTAGAGACTAGGCACCGGCGAGGTGATCTGATAGAGGTGTATAAAGCCTTGAATGGTTTGAGCACGCTCAATGATGATGGGATTCTGCCTCTTGCTCAGAATAATCAGCTGAGAGGGCATAAATTCAAATTGAGGAAAGACAGATGTAGGATAGATGTGCGGAAATTTGCCTTTAGCCAGCAGGTAGTTGGTGGTGGAACAGACTTCCATCCCTTGTTGATTGCTGGATCAATCTTCCATCTGTCATTGTAGAAGTTGATAGCTTAAACAGATTGAAGGCAGAACTAGAGAAACATTTGTAGTGAGTGGATGGGTGAAATGAGAAGGGGGTGTGTGGTGTGTTTTTTTTTTTTTTTTTTTGGCTGATGCTATATAGGCTTGCTTTCTTGCATCACATGCCTTTGCTAATAATAACTATCGATTGTCTCACCCACTATTCATTTCTGTTACTCTAATTCACTTTATGATTCCCGACACTTCAAAGGTGATACTTGTCATATGACTGCTCCAACATTCCATGCCAAAGAATTCTTAATTTTAAATCTCCATTTTTTTGAACTCCTCTGGCTTAAAATCTCTCTACCATGTTCTGTCAAATTCATTTGTTGAACCTATCATTCTCCCACCAATATTAATCATTGGAACTCTTTGACTTCCTTTCTCTGAAACTTGACTCTCTCTCTCTCTAGTGTATCATTAATCACAGTGAGGTAATTTTAGTTTCTGATTTTAATATTTACAATTCTATCTGGCGTCTGTTTCCTAGTTACACAGACCCAGATAGTTAAGGTTCTTGGGTTTTTATATTTACACAATTGTTCATTTACCTACCAGAAAACGAGATGATTCTAACTGCACACCCCACATTAGACCTTTTCCACACCAATAATGCTTAAAATTACACAATCAATATTAGTGGTCCTCTAGACACTGCAGATTAAAACTTGAAGATGGTCTCTTCTCCAATAGAGTCCTCTCTCTCTCACTCTATCTCTCCCCCCCCATCTCTCTCTCTCTCTCTCTCTCATAGTTATTCTCTGCCTTGTATTGTTTAGTGTCACAAGAATGTGAAATGCAATAATCTATGTGATTTTCATTTCTCTTTTCCTTGGTTGGATTACTGTTTAAAATCCTAATGTTTGCTCAGATCATGTCAATGAAATTATTCTTGTAGAGATTAAATCATTTATTACACATTTCATCCTAAATCCTCATTTCTTATTTAAATCTTGTTGTTTGTTATGTTATTTGGTTTTTAGGAGCATTAGCAATTAAGGCCATATTGCTCTGGGGATATGCGGTGGTCATTCCATAACCTTTCCGCATCCTCCGAATTTGGTGGCCCATGGGCTCGAACCCCGGTCTAATCAAGAAGCATGTGCTGCACACTGCTGCTCCTGCCCACCTGGCTACGGAGGCACCATTTAAACCTTGGTTTTCTAGTAAATGTGCAAAGGCTGTTCAAGATAAGAATGTAGCATATAGCAACTGGTTTGTATCCAAATCTCCGGCTTCATTTTCTGCATAAATTTAAGCTCATAACAATTGTAAATGGAAACTTTCTTCTCCACATGTTAATACTGTTTGGCATTACAAGAATGCAAAATGGGACGATCTGCAAGATTTCTTTTCTTATTTTCCTTGATCGGATTACTAGTTCAAATCTTCTGATGTTAACATTTGCTCAGATCATATCAGTAAAATTATTCTTGTAGGGATGAAATCCTTTATTCCACACTTCACCTTAAAATCTCGTCCTTTATGTAAACCTTGATTTTCCAATAAATGTGCTAAGGCTGTCAAGATAAGAATGTTGCATATCACATCCAAATCTCCAGGTTCATTTTCTGTCTATACCAAAGCTAACATCAATTGTAAAGCAGTTATTAATCAGTCCAAATTAGATTTTGAACAGGCTAAGAGTAAAAAACTCGCTTCTTGTCCAAATACTAGTTAAGCATTTTGGTCTCTTTCCATAGCTATTGGCTGCAACTTCTGCCAATCTCTATTCCAACCTCTGTAAAAACCAGATAGTTCTACTGCCACTTCAGCCAAAGATAAAGATGACCTGTTAGTATCCTACTTTTCTTCCAACTCTTGTATTGAGGATTTGATAAACCATCTCCTCCATTGCCAGTACACTCCATTCAATGCCTCCTCTGGCCTTCCATCAAAAGAATGTCAGAAGGATTTTAAATAATCTCAATGCTAAGAAAGCTACAGGTTCTGATGGTATTTCTCCACTTGTTTTCAAAACCTGTGCTCCTGCACTTACTCTTCTTCTGTCATTATTTTTCACTTTCTTATTTCATGTGTTTTCCCTTCTGCTTGGAAATTTGCTCATATCCAGCCAGTTCCTAAAAAGGGTGACAAATTCCTCCCATCCAATTATTGCACAAGACATTGCATTTACTACTAATTTTTCTAAATTAGAATTAAACAATCCTCTTAAAATATCTAGAAACCTTCCATTTAATCAACGATCAACAGTATGGATTCTGTCTGTGTCAATCCACTGGTACTATTCTGGATTACATTACCATTATGGACAAATTCAATGGAAATGTTTGGTGAAACTCAAGCAATTGCTCTTGACATTTCAAAGGCTTTTGATCGTGTTTGGCTTAAAGGTCTTTTAAATAAGCTTCCATCTAATGGTTTTCCAACTGTTTTTTGTAAGTGAGTATCCAGTTTTCTCTCTGACTCACTGTGGATGATAATAGATGGCTCTCTGTCCTATAACTTCTACACTAATGCCAGAATTCCGCAAGGTTCAGTTCTTTCTCCCACTATTTTCCTCTTGTATATTAATGACCTTCCATTGACCAGAAATCCTATTGACAGTTTTGATGATGACAGCACATTGTATTCTAACTTCCAATTTGAGACACCTTGCCCTGCACAAACAGCTTCAACTTCATGAATATCTACTACCAATTCTTGAAATGCTGGTAATTCTCCAGTGGGGTAAAGATAACTTAGTTGATTTCAATCCGTCTAAAACTCAGTCTGTCTATATCACACAAAAAGGATTCTCCTGCTCCTATGCTTCAATGACACTCTGAGTTATAGGCGAGATCGTATCACAATTGGGGATTACCATGACTTCTAATCTTCCTTGACATAAGGACATTACAAATATTTCTTCCTCTGCAACTGAAAAACTGGGTTTTTCCTTTCACTCTCAATATTAATTTTCTTCCAAACAGCTGTTCACTCTGTACAAATTGCAAATCTGTCCTACCAATCAAAAATCTTTTTTTATATTGTTCTCACACCTGGAGCATTGCCCCCTAAACTTCTCTCTCAGGTTTCTTGACTCCATTCATGTTAATTAGTGACCCTTCTCTAACAGAGTCTCTCTGTCTCATAGACATTCTGTTTTTGCTGCATGCCTTTTCTATAGACACTTCCATGGGTGTGCTTCTGAACTGGCTTCTATAATTCCCACTCTCTCTTCTAAAGCAGTCCGAACACATGCTGCTACTAATCAACATCCTTTACTGTCAAACTTCAAACTCACAAAACCAACTTTTCTTGTTCCTCATTTATTCATTCAACTTCCGTTTTCTGGAACAAATTTCCTTCATAAGTATTTCCTGAAAATTATAATCTATAGAAATTCAAGGCTACTGTCAACAAAGATCTTCTTTCATCTTGTCAAAACAGGTATCTTCTATCATACTGTCAAAACAAGTATCTTCTTTCCAACCTTCAGCTCATGTACGGTACTAAGTACTATAGGTTCTAATGCCGCGTGTGTTTTGGGTTTTTATAAAAAAAAAAAAAAAAAAAACACACACACACAACTACTAATCAATCCATACTCAATTTTGAACAGCCAAAGTAAAAAACTTGCTTCTTGTCCAAATAGTGGTCAACAATCCTGGTTGTATATATAATTTAATAATTGCCAAAGGCTGCACTTTCTGTATATCATTATTAGTAGTAGTAGAGGCAAGTGATGCAAGAAAGCAAGCTTAGGTAGAATCAGCCAAAAATAAAAAGTAACCATTTCGCACATTCATTCCCTTTAAAAGTTTGTCCAGTTCCTCCTTAAATTTATTTAAGCCATCAACATTCAGAATAGTTTAGGTCTAAAGCCTCAGATTAAGTAGGGAGTTAACTAGCATACAAGTTAGAGCAACTGCATCATTTCTGTACATAGCCAAATATTTAAGTAGTTAAAAATTGGCATCATTATGTATATCTCATATTGTGAATACCTTCACAACAAGTTACCATGACATTCCACTACCTCGAATAAGTAATGCTTCACCATAGGAGGACTATTGTTACTTATTCTTAGTGGATACCATTACCCATACAGCACCGTTTCAGAGCTTATTAGCTCCTCATCGGTGAGTGGGCAGGTACCCTGGTGTGGTGAAATTCTGCATTTGCACTAACTAGTATGCTAGTTAACTCCCTACATAACCTGAGGCTTTAGCCCTAAACTATTAGCATTAGTAGAGGCATTTGATGCAAGAAAGCAAGCTTATGCAGCATCAGCAAAAAAAAAAAAAAAAAAAAAAACCCATTTCCACTTCACCCCTCTGTTCGTTCAAAATACCTGTCCAGCTGAGCCTTAAACTTATTTAGGCTATCATCCTCCACCACAAGGGATGGAAGTCTGTTCCACCAACCAACCACCCGCTGGCTAAAGGCAAATTTCCGCACGTCTATCCTACATCTGTCTTTCCTCAATTTAAATTTATGCCCTCTCAGGTGATTTTTCTGAGCTAGAGGAAGAATCCCATCAGCATTGAGCATGCTTAAACCATTCAAGGCTTTATACACCTCTATCAGATCACCTCGCTGGTGCCTAGTCTCCAGACACTGTAATTTGCAAAATTTAAGCCTTCGTAAGAGCACCCCTTTGTTCCATTCACTAATCTTGTTGCCCTTCTCTGTACTCATTCCAGCCGCTCTACATCCTTCTTGAAATGAGGCCTCCAGACCTGTATACAGTACTCTAGGTGTGGCCTGACCATTGCCTTATACAATGGAATAATCACCTCCTTATCCCTGCTGGAAAAATTCCTGTATACCATTGACAATACTCCATGAGCTACTCTTGCAGCCCGTCTGCACTGCTCAGAGAACTTCATATCTGCCTGCACAACCACCCCCAAGTCCCTTTCATTCTCTACCACTGTCAGTGTAGTACCGCAGAGTTGATACGTTGCTCTGGGGTTGCTGTTTCCCATATGTAGTACTTTACATTTGTCAATGTTAAACTTCATTTGCCACCCCGAAGCCCATCTGCTCAACCTTTCCACATCCTGTTGCAGTAGCATAGTGTCAGTAGTGTCCTTGACAACCCTGCCAACCTTCATATCGTCTGCAAACTTGGACATTAAGCTTGATATACCATCATCAATATCATTTATAAATACAAAAAACAATAATGGACCCAACACTGAGCCCTGAGGGACTCCACTAATAACATTAGTCCACGATGAGCAGTGTCCATTGATTACCACTCTCTGTCTTCTCCCCCTCAACCACCCCTTTATCCATAGCAGCAATTTGCCTCCAATGTCACACTGCTCCAATTTGTGTAGCAGTCTTCCATGTGCAACAGTATCAAAAGCCTTTCTAAGATCCAAGTATATAATATCAAAGTTATTCCCTGCATCCAGTTCTTTTGTGACTGCATCATAGTATCCAATCAAGTTGGTCAGGAAAGACTTCCCCTTAACAAAACCATGCTGTGTCTGAGCTATAACTGAAGTCTTGTCTAAATGATCCTGCAGTGCTTCTTTAACCAGTGCCTCCATTAATTTTCCTGGAACAGAAGTTAAGCTCACAGGTCTATAATTACTTGTGTCAGCCTTTGATCCTCCTTTGTGAATTGGGGTCACATTTGCACATTTCCAGTCTATGGGTACCTCCCCTGAGTCCAAGGAAGCTCTCATAATTATGGCTAAGGGTTTGCTTACTTCCTTTGGTGCCTCCTTTAATATAACTGGATAGATCCCATCCACCTCGGGTGCCTTTCTTGTGTTTATCTTCAACAATTTCTCCTCCACTTTACTCCCAGTTATTTCAAGATTCTATAGCTTACTGCTAGAGTTGAATACACCTCTGGCATTCCCCTTGCTGAATAACTCCTCATGTGTGAATGTCGATGCAAAATATTCATTTAGTTTGTTAGCTACCTGAGCAGGATCATCAAAAGTTGACCCATCAATATCAAGTGGACCTATCTGATTCATCCCCTTCCTTCTAGAGTTTACATAAGTAAAGAACTTTTGGCTGTTTTTCTTTGCATCCCTTGCCAAGGATTTCTCGTAATCTGCCTTCGCCTGCCTAACCTCCTTTGTAACTTGGTTGCATATCAACTTGTATCTATCATAGGCTTCTGTGTCATGTGTTAATTTGTAAGTATCCCATGCATTTTTCTTCTCTGCCATATGCCTCATTAGTTCATCTTACGTCCATTTTGGCCTAAACCTTGAACAATATTTCTTAGTTGGTATGTAAAGCCTAGTAGCTTCCAAGATAAGTTCTTTGAATGCTTCCCATTTTGAATTTGCTGTTGGTAACATCATCAGTTGGTCCCACTGTATAGAATTTAAATACTGTCTCAGTCCATCGTAGTCGCCTTTACGGAAGCAATATCCCTTCCCTTTACCCCTAATGGTAGTTACCTCTTTGAGTAAATACCACTTCAGCACACTGTGATCACTGCCACCTAGTGGTTCATTTATCTGCAGATTCTTAATGCATGAAGAATCACTGCTGATAATCAAATCAAGAGTATTACTCCCTCCAGTTGCCTCCCGAACATGCTGATGTAGAAAACAATCATCCAATAAATCCACAAAAGCCCTGCTAGTGTGTGAGTAACCAGCCCCCAAATTCCAGTCAATATCTGGGAAATTAAAATCTCCCATTATAAGACTCTCTGATTTACTGGCCCACTCTATTTCCCTGTACAGTTCCTTATTATACTCATCAGAGTCATTAGGCCTATAGCACACTCCTACTCTCAATTTTGATCTCCCAATGCTTATGTAACACTAAACTGACTCAACACTGCACTGTCCAGCGATGTCGACTGGCTTCACTTCCTTGGTTTTTATGTGTTTCTTAACTAATAGCATAACCCCTCCCCCCTTCCTATCCTGTCTATCCTTTCTGTAGACGTTGTACTCCCCAAATTGCAGTTCTGCATCCCTTATATCTGTGTGACACCACGTCTCTGATATCCCAACAATATCTGCCTTTGATGTTTTAAGCAATACCTCAAATTCATCAAATTTATTTACTAAACTCCTAGCATTGGTGTACACGCAAATATACCTGCACCTGTTTCTATTCTTAGCTACCCTAACACAACCCATGTGTTTACTTGTACCGCAATGGCTCCCAGCAGTCTCTGAAATACCATGCATCTTGTTTTTCAGGCATCTGCTCATTCTAATAGAAGCAGTGCAAGAATCTCTTTCACCTCTGCCAGTGGCTACTGTCAATCTATTGGTATTTGTCTCCCCCCAAGCTAGCAGTTTTCCGACCCACCTAACACTGCCTCGATAGCATCAGCAAATATTCTTGCACCCTTTCTATTTAAGTGTATCCCATCCCTGTAGAAGCAATCTCTCCTGTTAACAAGTACAGTCCAGGCTGAAAAAAATTCTACCCCTTGAGCCTTGCACAATCTTTCCAGGGCCGAATTGATCGACAAGGCTCTCATCATATACTCCCTCCTATCGTGTCTGGGCAGAATTGCAGACACTTTCAAATTCAACCCTAATTCTCGGCTTTTGTTCGACAGTGACCTGTACTTGTTAAGTAATTCTGCCGGTCTCCTACTCTTAATATTATTAGTGCCAATGTGTACAACTATATCACCTTTTGTGCCCTTAAAAGATGATATTCGCTCTACAACATCATCAACCTTTGCCCCTGGCAGACATACCCTGGTCCTGTTCCACCTATCTTTTTTACAAAGCATGTTCCCCGTTTCCCTGACAATAGAGTCACCAACAACTAGTAGTTCCTTCGGGACCAGCGCATTCTGCCTTGGGGGTTGTCTCTGTGTCACGCGATGCCCAAGTGCAAGCTCTGGCGTTGATGTGGGTAGCTGAGAGCTTGATGGGCCCCTCAATTTAGTTTCTTCGAGGGCATCCACCCTGTCCCCTTCAAGCTCTCATATAGGCCCACAAGAACGCTGAGTTGTTGCCTGATATCGATACACTCCTTGCATCGCGCACACACACAAAGACATCCCCCTTGGCAGTATCATGTCCTGTACCCGATTGCTCTGCAAACATCTATTCTATAATCTAAATTACTCCACACCATCAGGCATCTCTCATATTGTGGAGTTATACTTCACAACTGGGTTGTCATCACTGCAACAACGAGGTGCCTGCCCACCCACTGATGAGGAGTCAATAAGCTCCAAAATGGTGACACATGGGTGATGGTATCCGCTGAGAATAACAATCTTCTCCTATGGTGGATTCACAAATATACGTGGTCTCAATTCTAAACTCAACGATGTCCATTTATACTTGCAGTCTACCAAACCCCATGTACTTTTTCTGACAGAATCTCAGTTATCGGTTGATTCAACTACTGCTCATCTCAGATGCCCAAATTATTCGCTGTATGATTCCTTTCGCCTCAAAGGTGGTACTTGTGCATATGTCCATTCTGATATTCCCTGTCAGAGACTTGGCAATTTGGAATCTCCTCTCTTTGGTCTTCTCTGGCTTAAAATCTCTCTACCTCATTGTGTCAAATTCATCTGTTGTCTCTACCGTTCACCCAACTCCACTAATCACTTCGAGCTCTCTGACTTCCTCTCTTTGCAACTTGACTTTCTCCAGTCCAACTTTCTTAACAGTGAGGTAATTTTCCTTGGTGATTTTAATGTTCACAACTCCAGCTGGCTTCCATTTTCTAGTCACATCGACCCAGCAGGTCGAGATGCTGAGGCTTTTGCAATTACTAATGACCTAGCACAGATTGTTCATTTACCTACAAGAATACCGGACAATCCTAATCATACAGCCAATACGCTTGATCTTTCTCTCACAATCAACCCTTCTAAGTATACAGTCAAAGTGAGAGCTCCTTTAGGCACTTCAGATCACAACTTGGTGATTGTCTCTTCTCCAATGGAACCTTTATCTCATGGCTATTCCCAACCTCGAGTTGTTTGGCATTACAAGAATGCAAAATGGGATGACCTGCGAAACTTCTTTTCTTCTTTTCCTTGGTCGGAATACTGTTTCAAAACTTCTGATGTCAACATTTGCTCAGATCGTGTCAGTGAAATTATTCTAGCAGGAATGGAATCCTTTATCCCACACTCCACTTTAAAATCTTGTCCTTTATCTAAACCTTGGTTTTCCAATAAATGTGCTAAGGCTGTCCAAGAGAAGAATGTTGCATATTGTAATTGGCTTGTTTCTAATTCTTCAGTGTCATTTTCTGTATCAATATCACTTTCTTATTCCACCAAAGCTCGCAACAATTGTAAAGCAGTTATTAATCAGTCCAAACTAGAGTTTGAACAGGCTAAGAGTAGAAAACTTGCTTCTTGCCTAATGGTAGCCGAGTATTCTGGTCTCTTGCCAAAGCTATTGGCCGCAACTTTTGCCCATCTCTGCTCCCACCTCTTTCCAAACCAGATGGTTCTGTTGTCACTTCAGCCAAGGATAAAGCTGACCTGCTAGCATCCCATTTTTCTTCCAGCTCATGTATTAATGATCTTGGTAAAATACCTCCCACCATTCCCAACACGCTCCATTCAATGCCTCCTGTGGTCTTCCGTCAAAAGGATATCAGAAGGATTTTGATGAATCTTGATGGTCCTGATGGAATTTCTCCACTTGTTCTCAAAACCTGTGCTCCTGAACTTTGCCACCTTTTTTTCACTTTCTTATTCCAAAGCTGTTTTTCCTTCTGCTTGGAAATTTGCTCATATCCACCCAGTTCCTAAAAAGGGTGACAAATCCCTCCCATCCAATTATCGTCCCATTGCAATTACGTCTACTCTTTCTAAAGTAATGGAGAAATCAATTAACGGCCAACTCTTAAACTACCTAGAAACCTTCCGTCTGATCAACGATCACCAGTATAGATTCCGGTCAGTGTCGATTCACTGGTGATATTCTGGCTTATGTTACCCATTTACGGACTAATTCAATAGAAAGGTTCGGTGAAACACAAATAGTTGCTCTTGACATCTCAAAGGCTTTTGATCATGTTTGGCATAAAGGTCTTCTAAACACGCTTCCATCTTACGGTTTGCCAACTGTTTTTAGTAACTGGTTATCCAGTTTTTTCTCTGATCGCTCACTGAGGGTGATGATAGATGGCTCTCTGTCTTCTAACTTCTCCACTAATGCCGGTGTCCCCCAAGGTTCAGTTCTTTCCCCCACTCTTTTCCTCTTGTATATTAATGACCTTCTTCCATCGACTGAAAATCCTATCCGTAGTTTTGCCGATAATAGCACATTGCATTCCACTTTCCATTTTGAGATACCTTGTCCTGCTCAATCAGCTTCAACTTCTCGAAAATCTGGTACCAATTCCTTAAATGTCGATCTTCAGGTAATTCTCCAGTGGGGCAAAGACAACTTAGTTGATTTCAACCCTTCTAAAACTCAGTCTTGTCTTATATCTCACAAATCGGAGTGTCACTAAAGATAAGCATAGGATTCTTCTGCTCCTATGCTTATCTTTAGTGACACTCCGATTTCTAGGCAAAATGATATATCACTTTTGGAGATTACCCTGACTTCTAATCTCTATTGGCACAAGCACATTACAAATATTGCTTCCTCTGCATCTAAAAAACTTGGTTTTCTCTTTCGCTCTTGGCGTTACTTTTCTTCCAAACAGCTGCTCACTCTGTATAAATCGCAAATCCACCCAGCCATGGAATATTGTTCCCACATCTGGGGTGGTTGCCCCCAAAGCTTCTCTCAGGCTTCTTGATTCCATTCAGAAGAGGGCAGTTAGGTTAATTAATGATTCATCTCTAACAGAGTCTCTCCACTCGCTTTCTCATAGATGTACTGTTTCTTCTGCATGCCTCTTCTACAGATACTTCCATGGGCACTGTTCTTCTGAATTGGCTTCTATAATTCCTGCTCACTCTTTCAAAACAGTCCGAACACGTGCCGCCACCAGCCAACGTCCATTTACTGTCCAACTTCAAACCCACAGAACCCACTTTTAATCTTCCTCATTTATTCATTCAACTGTCGTTTTCTGGAACAACCTTCCTTCATACATATTTCCTGAAAATTACAATCTACAGAAGTTCAAGTCCAATGTCAACAAATATCTTCTTTCGTCTTCTCAACCTCCAACCCAAGCACGGTACTAAGTACTATAGGTTCTAATACCTCTTGTGTTTGGGGTTCACATAAAAAAAAAAAAAAAAACTCGTGATGGTATTCACAATATGAGATATACTTAATGATGCCAATTTATAACTACTTAAATAGTTGGCTACGTACAGAAATAATATGGAAATGATTACAAAATGCAATTGCACTAACTTGTATGCTATCAACTTCCACAATGACAGATGGAAGTTTGTTCCAGCAATCAACCATCTGCTGGCTAAAGGCAAATTTCCATACATCTATTCTACAACTGTCTTTCCTCAATTTGAATTTATGTCTCCTCAGAATTGCACTTGCTCAACCCATTCAAGGCTTTATACACCTCAATCAGATCACTTCGTAGGTGCCTAGTCTCCAGATGCTACAATTTGCAGAACTTAAGCCTTCATTGGTAAGAGGACCACTTCATTCCCCTCTCCAATCTTGTTGCCCTACTCTGTACTCATTCTAGGAACTTAACATTCTTCCTAAAATTACACCTCCAGAGCTGTACACAGTACTCAAGGCATGACCTGACCATTTCCTTATACAAAGGGATAATCATCTCCTTTCCTTACTAGTAAAATTCCTGTATATCATTGACAAGGCCCCATAACCTACTCTGGTAGACTGTCTTCACTGCTCAGAAAACTTCATATCTGACTGTACAATTACACCCAGGTCTTTTTCATTTTCTACCACTCTAAAGGCGCCTCCATAGCCAGGTGGGCAGGAGCAGCATTGTGTAGCACACGCTTCTTGATTAGACCGGGGACCCATGACCACACCAAATACAGAGAATGCAGAAAAGTCAGGGAATGACCACCGCATATCTCCGAAGCAATATGGCCTTAGTTGCAAATGCTCCTAAAAAACACACAACAACAACAACCCTAAATGTAGTACCACACGGTTGGTATATTTCTCTGGGGTTACAGCTATCCATATGCAGTACTTTGCATTTGTCAATGCTAAACTTCAGTTGCCACCTCTCAGCCTATCTACCCAACCTTTCTAGATCCTGTTGCAGTAACCATCATTAACAACCCTGCCAACCTTTGTATCATCTACAAACTTGGACATTAAGCCTGATATACCTTCAACAATATTATTGATAAGTATACAAAACAACCATGGACTCAACACCGAACCTTGGGGACTCCACTAAAAACATTAGCCCACAAAGAGCAGTGTCCATTGATTACCACTCTCTGTTGTCTTCTCTCACTCAACCATCCTTTTATCCATTGTAGCAACTTGCCCTTAATGCCATACTGCTCCAAATGTGTGGTGGTTATGTTGCACCACTTGCTTCATAACTTGCACTTCTTGGCAGTGCTTCTGTGTAGGGAAGTAACCATATAAAGTGGCACTGTGAGGTCTGAGAAAATAAGTTCAGTGCTGTTCAGTTGCAAAATTTAGTTCTTCTTGAAAAGTGGAATTCTGATGCAAAATTAAATGAAATTTGCTTCTATATACATTTAATCCTTAAGCGGTTGTCCTGTACCCAGGAAGTCTGATTAGGAAAGCAGATAGCAGGAAATATCCAATATCCACAATTGTTTGCTATAAATAGTAAATGGATGTCAACATCCATTTACTATTTACTATTCTGGGATGTCACAGTCTCAGAAAATCTAATTGCAGAATTAGTTTGGAATTGAGAATTCTTATCCACAGTAACTGATACCACCTATAAGATGCTTGGGTTTAAAAGTTCGAAATGTTGCATAAGCTGTGCAGGCAAGGCAGTCTTTTTGAAGCATACCATTTGTAGATGCTGTCACAGACAGACAGCCACTTCTTCCTACAGAGTTTGTTTTCTCCAATGGGGTGATATTTATATTTATAAAAAATGTCAACAAAGCAAATATCTAGATCTGGGGCAAGGAAGTCCTCATGTAATTAGTGAGGGCTACACCAGACACCAATTTTCAATGTGTTACTCTGCATCACAGTGAAGGTTGGTGTTCGGTGTGGCTTATCATTTGATACCATTATAAGACTTGGGTTTGTATGAAGTGGAGGAATTCATGGCATAGCATCATAAATTCCTCCTCTTCACTTTGTACAAAAGGACAGAACTCCTGTTCACTATAGCAATCAAGCAAAAGCTTAGGCTTATTTGGTGTCCCTTATTTGGTGAGATCAGTATTCTACGTTACGGCAGAGTTATGATTTATATAATATCAATAGATTTTGCTCTCTGGATCTCAGACAGTAGCCTATGTACAAAATACATGGTGTCCACAAACCACTTTTACGAAACTGAACTTATTGTGTGAATAGGGTATATGATACAAACCTGAAACCACATCCAAGTGACAGAGGAATATCTTCAAATTTTAATTACAGGTGTTTTATGTGGACACCTTTAGTTACTCTGCAGATGTCAATGTGGCCTATTGTTCACAAATTCATTAAGTTCCATAATGGTTTCTGGCATAGGTACAATATACAATTGGTCTTTCACAAATCCCCAGATGGTAAAATCTATTGAAACTATACAAATCATAACTCTGCCTTAATATAGAATACTGATTTCACATCCAGGTTAGTCAGCCCAAAACTCTTCAGCTCATAAACTTTATTCAAAAGAGAGAAATCAGGTTAATTAATAACCCAGGTCTTACAAACTCACTCTCTATCACACAGACATTCACTTTTTGCTGCATGCCATTTTTATAGATATTTCCATGGGCATTGTTCTTCTGAACTGGTAATTGTAATTCTACAACTATCTTAAAAAACAGAATGAACATGTGTTGTCTCCACTAGTCAACATCCATTTACTATTCATCTACAAACACACCAAACTAACTTTTCCTCTTCCTCATTTATTTGTATGTTTCAAATTTCATTTATTTGTGGGCGACAAATAAATGAAATTTTGTCTCTGACATACATTTTCTACATGACAAACCTTCTGTCAGGATCTTCTGTTGATAAGTAACTTACTTTATTTCCCATTGCTACAGGTTTAGTACTATTATAACTTAATTCCACTGTATTCACCTATGATGAGTAGTGAAAGAACTACAACACAACCATTTCTGCCCTCACAAGTTGGAGGGGAGATAAAGAGTGGAGAAATTTTTGGGTTGGCATCCCTGTTTAACAGAACTGCAGTGGCAACCATTCAAAAGCTTCACAAGGGCCAAGAATTCGTAGTTTTGATCCACTGATCAATAATTTAATCACATTAGCATTAGCATAGGCATATGATGCAAGAAAGCAGCTCATGCAGCATCATCCAAAAAAAAAAAAAACGCTCCCATTTCACCACTCTGTTCGTTCCAAATACCTGTCCAGTTCAGCCTTAAATTTATTTAGGCTATCAACATCCAAAATGAAGGATGGAAGTCTGTTCCACCAAGCAACTACCCGCTGGCTAAAGGCAAACTTTCACACATCTATCCTACATCTGTCTGTCTTCAATTTGAATTTATGCCCTCTCAGGTAATTATTCTGAGTAAAAGGAAGAATGTCATCAGCATTGCTCAAACCATTCAAGGATTTATACACCTCAATCAGATCACAACGCAGGTGCCTAGTCTCCAGACACTATAATTTGCAAAACTTAAGCCTTTCTTCGTAAGAACAACCCTTTGTTCCATTCACTAATCTTGTTGCCCTTCTCTGTACTCGTTCCAACAGCTCTACATCCTTCTTAAAATGAGGCCTCCAGACCTGTATACAGTACTCAACGTGTGGCCTGACCATTGCCTTATACAAGGGGACAATCACCTCCTTATCCCTGCTAGAAAAATTCTTGTATATCATTGACAAGACACCATGAGCTACTCTTGCAGACCATCTGCACTGCTCAAAAAACTTCATATCTGCCTGCACAATTACCCCCAGGTCCTTTTCGTTCTCTACCACTGTCAGTGTAGTACCACAGATTTGATACATTACTCTGGGGTTACTGTTCCCATATGTAGTACTGTACATTTGTCAATGTTAAACTTCATTTGCCACCTCTCAGCCCATCTGCTCAACATTTATAGATCCTGTTGCAGAAGCGTACTGTCATTAGTGTCCTTGCCAACCTTCATATAGTCTCCAAACTTGGACATTAAGCTTCATATACCATCATCAATATCATTTATAAATACAGAAAACAACGATGGACCCAACACTGAACCCTGAGGACTCCACTAATAACATTAGTCCACAATGAGCAGTGTCCATTGATTACCACTCTCTGTCTTCTGCCACTCAACCATCCCTTTATCCATAGCAACAATTTGCCACCAATGCCACACTGCTCCAATTTCTGCAGCAGTTTTTCAGGTGCAACAGTATCAAAAGCCTTTCTAAAATCCAAACATATGATATCAAAGTTATTCCATGCATCCAGTTCCTTTATGACCACATCATAGTATCCACTCAAATTGATCAGGCAAGACTTTCCCTTAACAAAACCATGATGTGTCTGAGCTATAACTGAAGTGCTTCTTTAACCAGTGCCTCCATTAATTTTTCTGGAACAGAAATTAAACTAACAGGTCTATAATTACTTGTGTCGCCCTTTGATCCTCCTTTGTGAATTGGGGTCATATTTGCACATCTCAAGTCCATGGGTACCTCCCCTGAGTCCAAAGAAGCTCTCATAATCATGGTGGTGCCTCCATAGCCAGGAGCAGCAGTGCATAGCACACGAGGTTCGAGCCCCTGACCACCAAATATGGAGGATGCAGAAAGGTCAGGGAATGACCTCCGCATATTCCCGGAGCAATATGGCCTTAGTTCCTAATGCTCCTAAAAATCAAAACAACAACAACAACATAATTATGGCTAAGAGTTTGCTTACTTCCTTTGTTGCCTCCGTCAATATAATTGGGTAGATTCCATCCACCCTGGGCGCCTTTTTTATGTTTATATTCAACAATTTCTCCTCCACTTTCCTCTCAGTTATTAGAAAATCATCTAGCTCACTGCTAGAGTTTACTTCAACTCTGGCATTCTCCCTCCCTGAATAACTTCTCATGTGTGAATGCAGTTGCAAAATACTGATTTAGTTTGTTAGCCACCTGAGCAGGATCATCAACAATTGAATCATCAATATCCAGTGGACCAATCTGATTCATCTCTTTCCTTCTAGAGTTTACATAGGTAAAGAACTCTTTGCTGTTTTTCTTTGCATCATTTGCCAAAGATTTCTCATAATCTGCCTTTGCTTGCCTAATCTAATTTGTGACTTGGTTACAGACCAGCTTATATCTATCATAGGCTTCCATAAAAAAGGCTTCCATGTCACCCATTAATTTATATGTATCCCATGCATTTTTCTTCTCTGCCATATGTCTCATTAGTTCATCTGACATCCATTTAGGCCTAAACCTCAAACAATATTTCTTAGTTGGTATGTAAAGCCTAGTAGCTTCCAAGATAAATTTTTTGAATGCTTCCCATTTTGAATTTGCTGTTGCTTACATCATCTGTTGGTCCCACCATATAGAATTTAAATACTGTCTCAGACCACTATAGTCGCCTTTACGAAAGCAAAAACCGTTCCCTTTACCCCTGATAGTAGTTACCTCTTTGAGTAAATCCCACTTTAGCACACTGTGATCCTGAAATCACCTGAAACCAAATCACTAAACCTTTCTCTACAGAGAATTGATATTGCTAAGAAAAATTTTAAAGCTTGTAAAACTGTAAAGAAAATAAATATTATGATGAATAAAAAAAAAAATCACCCTTTAATTGATGGCCAGTAACACTCTAACAGATGTCACTGACCATCTAATATCTCAACATATATGATTATTAACATATTAAATATACACTCGGTGATCTGAATTATGACCACCCCATCCATAATAGACTATACCACATAGTGCACAGTATAAAAAGCCAATCAGCTTCGCATGCTAGAGCACTGGTAATTTGCATCTGGTTGTGCAAGTCAAATTGATGGGACACAGTCAAGATATCACAGCATCTCAAAATTTGAAATTTGGTGCATTGAGTGCTTCAATATCAGAAACGGCATGTCTTGTCAGTTGCTCATGGTCTACTATGGTTAATGTACACAAAGAATAGTGTCAAATGGGTCAAACCACCTCCTGCAAACAAAACTGTAAAGAATTATACAAAGTGAATGTCCATGGTGAGCAAAGGGTACAAGTCAAATTGATGGGACACAGTCAAGATATCATAGCATTTCAAAATTTGAAATTTGGTGCATTGAGTGCTTCAATATCAGAAACGGCATGTCTTGTCAGTTGCTCATGGTCTACTATGGTTAATGTACACAAAGAATAGTGTCAAATGGGTCAAACCACCTCCTGCAAACAAAATTGTAAAGAATTATACAAAGTGAATGTCCATGGTGAGCACAGGGTGCGGTGCACAGTTTGGGCTCAATGGCAGGTCACTGTGTAAAAGTTGACACTGCAATAGAATATAGGGAATGCAAGAATAATATCATAAAGGATGATGTGATGCACAGAGAATGTATGGGGTTCCACAGCAGATAACCCAAGAGGCATCCTCTCCTCACTGCTTATCATTTATGGTGAATGCTGTGATGTCATCAACATGCTGGATGGACACTGGAGGACTGGAAATGAGTGTGCTGGTTGGATGAGTCCAATTACCTGGCGCAATATGGTGATGCATGCCTTCGTGTGTGGCACAAGCAACACAAGCCCATGGAACAATCATGCATGGAGCCCCCCCCCATCCACGCAGGTGGCAGTGATTGCTTAATATGGGGCACATTTTGCTGGCAAGAACAAGGACACCTGGTGCATATGGACCAACATTTCACTGGTGAGATCTACTGACAGCTATAGGGAGACTATGTCCATCCTGCCATGCATTTTTTCCCAAACACAAACAGGATCTTCCAAGGTGATAACATGTCATGTTGTCGGGCCCACACCGGGCGCAAGTGGTTCAAGTAACATGAAGGTATCACTCATCTTGATTGGCTTCCACATTAACTTGACCTCAATCCACGGGATACCTATGGGATGTCCAGTTAGACTGAGGTGAGTCATACGGACAAGCAGCTGTGGAAAACCTTGCAGGCAGCATGGCTGCAGATCCCTTCAGTGGAGCAAATAGCAGCTATTATCAATGCAAAAGGGGGCCCAACACGGTATTAGGTAGGTGGTCATAATGTAGTGATCGCTCAGTGTGTGTATGTATGTATGTATGTATAGGTATATATACAGTAGACCCTCGATTTTCTGGGATAGATGGTAAAAAAACAGTTCCCGGATAATCAATTTCCCGGTTAATCCAAAAATGCAGCAAGTCCCGGCTTACGTAAGAGATACGTTCCAGGACTTCTTACGTAAGTCAAGTTTTACATAACTAACTCGGAAATGACTAATAAAATATTGCTACTATATCCCTGATATGCCAAAATACTTATATATTTTTAATTAGTTCAATTAAAAACTTTATCTGGGGACAGCAGCAAAGTAGCCGGAGTGGCACATAAGAAAAGAAAACATAAAAGGAAGAAAAAAAACACATGTTATTGTACTGTAAAAACTGATTTGTATTTCGTAGTCTTTGTTATTATAGTTAACTTCATTGGTGCCAATCACTTCACCGCTTCTCATACTCTGTCTTTCTACTTTATTATTGTGTTCACCATTGCCACTGACAAATCTGAATTCCGTGCGATACTTGTTAATGTTTGGCCATTTTCATACATCCTTAATATTTTAATTTTCTGATCCAATTCGATCGCTTTCCTTTTCTTAGTTGATTTACTAGTACTGCTGTCACTTATTCTCATAGTCGGCACTGTGATAACAGTCAAAATTAAATTTTCTGAAAAAAACTTCACACGGTTAAGGTGAATTAGACCCCACATGAACTCACATTTTACTAAAGCGCATTTCTGGAGGTCATTGCCATAAAACAATAAAAATAATTTGCACTTTCCGGGTTACTGGGCTTTTCTGTTAGTGCAATTCAATATAAACGGGTAGTAAACTCAATCGTATTGCATTTGCGATAATACTGATAGCTGGAATTCTGTGGGTTTTTACATTAATAATGTAAAATAATGAATTGTGTGCTCCCCTTCACTGAAATCTTCAGTCATATAAAAAAAAAATATATAAATAACGTAACATAAGTCCGAAGCTACGTAAGTCGGAAACTTATTGTATCGAAAAATGTTCGCCAACCTACGTAAAAAATATGGCCATAGATAATAAACAAAAAAAAAAAAAAAAAAAAAAACTTACCATGCAATACGCATTTATTTTTTACGTTGGTGATTTTAAATCTAATAGCTTCCCTTTATTTTTTACAAGGTTGCGTATGGTTTGGTGACCAATATTATTATGGTTCTTTTGAGATTTAACAGATTCACCGTTTTCAAACTTTTGAATAATTTCAAGTTTTTGTTTAATTGAAAGCCCATCATTTTCGCGATTTAAAAAAAAAAAAAAAACAATAGTTATTATAAAAAGAAAAAATTCCCGACATCCCTGACATAAATAACGAAACTAAATTTGTTCTTTAGCGGTGTGCCGGAACACAACAATCAACGCGATGCACTAAAACAAGCTAAATATTTGATATCCCTTTTTTTTTTTGTGCTACGGGTGAGAGGATAGTAGGGATTGCAATATAATAATCTCCCAATGATGACTTATAATGCGCTTATTTACGACTTGCAACACATCTGTTCATACCTATTCTAGTTATTACTTGAATTTTATGATTTTTGTTTGGTTTCTTTTTTTTTTTTTTTTTTTTAATTTGGAGTCAAAGTGTCCTAGTTAATGCAATCATGGTAAATTGAGAGTCTGCTGTATATATATATACACTATGAAAAATATATGAATAAAGAGTAGCATAGTTGATGTAAAAGGAGTGAGTGAAAAAATATATGAAAAATATACTAATTTTCATAGTCATTACTTCTCTGTCCTCTTATTATATATTTTTACAGTTTAATTAATTTTATAAAATGCTGCATTATTAAGGTTATTTCACAGCAACTTACTGCTTCTCTATCTCCACGAAAACAGGCATCTATGATAAAATAGCAAAAGAAAAGAGGCCATTCACACTCAATATTTTCAAATGCCTTTAATTCCCATGGTTCATAATACAACCTATTAGGATCCTGGGTAAAGAAAAGAAGTGATGCTGTTAAAAATCTTATCCAGATGAAATTCAATTTGCAGCACATAATAATATTAAGAATCAAATAAATATAAAATTCCAAAGTTTTATTATATTCTAGATCTACAAATATATTAAAACTTTCTAAATGTTCTTTTTTTTTTTTTACACTCCAGTATTCCTAGTTTTGAAGAGATTTTGTAAGGCACCAACAAAATGGTGCTATATACCTGTATAGATTACACCTAGTACTTACAAACAGTGCAAATTATAGGGAACAATCAATTAATTAATGAGGAACATCTGTTTGGGTACAACATGAATAAATGGAAAGAATGTAGCATTTCAATAATCACTAAATTCTACTACTGGTTAGGAATTTGGGAAAAAAATTGTGGGATCTATATTTTTGGCTATTTTTTTGATTAATTCAGACTATTAGCTTGCTCAAATTTCACACTAATCAAAGTGTTCCCCTTAAGTAACAGACAAGTGACAAGTTCTGTCGAACAGGTTTTCATGTGTTTTTTTTTTTTTTTTTTTTTTTTTTCTTTCTTGCACTCAAATTTACAATCATGCTATCAAGAATCAATTTAAAAATAGAAACAAAATGCAAATTAAAGCAAATATCTGATATCCCTACATTTATGACCCTTCAACTCCTTATAATATAATATAATATAATATAATATAGTATCTACATCACAAAATTATTCAAGTATACGAACGGTCTGAAATTTTAACAGACTGCATTGCCATCATCTACCTGTCTTTTCAACTAAGTGTAGAACTCAGTTATATATAAGTTCAAGTTCAAGTATGAACAAACTTAGAAACTTTATCAGTATGCACTGCCATCGTTTATCTGTCTTTCCAATAGTAGACTCAGTTAATGCATGGTGGCATGAAAATAGCTTTGAAAATCAGAGAAGGATACTGCACTGATCAGTCATTTTTGTTCAATTTTAGTATTAGATCAGTAGTGGAAAAATGATGCAAGCTTATACAGCATCAGCTAAAAAAAAAACACCATTACCAACTCTCATCTGCTCATCCCATCTAACAGTTTGTCAAATTCTTTAAATTTGTTCAAACCAACCACTTCCACACCACATGATAATTCGTTCCAGATGGTAGTTTTTGTTCTCAGGCTAAAAGCAAATTTTCACACATCTATCCTGAAACAATTGGTTTTCAATTTATGTCCCTTTATATATGTGTTGTCTAAGAAAAGTAAGGATATCATTATCATTTATTTACTCAATCCATTTAATTTCTGAAAACACTTCAATTGGGTCTCCTTGCAAGCGCAGAGTTTCCCAGCATTACAATTTGCAGAACTGAAGTTTTTTGTGATAACTGTACCTATTACTGATTGGTTAGGTAGGAGAAAACAAAGAGCAGTTATTAATGGGCATTCCTCTTCTTAGGCTACTGTTATTAGTGGAGTTCCCCAGGGTTTAGACTAGAGTCTATTGTTGTTTTCTATGTTTATTATGATATTGACGAAGGCATATCATGTTTAATGTCCAAGTTTGGAATGATATGAAGGTTGGCAGATTGGTTAAACGTAGTAATCCGGGCACTACCAAACAAGATCTAAAAATATTAGGCAGATGGGCTAAGGGAAATTGAAATTTAATATAGAGAAATGCAAGGTAGTCCATATGAATAGCAGCAATCACAGAATAACATACCAACTGTGTGGTACTGCACTCAGGATATTGGAGAATGAAAAGGACCTGGGGCAATTGTGAAGTCAGACATGAAGTTCTCTGAGCAGTACAGGCAGGCTACTAAAACAGCTCATGGAGTTCTGTCAATGATATTCAGGAATTTTTACCAGCAGGGATAGGGAGGTGATTAGCCCATTGTATAAGGAAATAGTCAGGCCACACCTTGAGTACTGCATACAGGTCAGGAGGCCTCATTTTAGGAAAAATGTGAATCTATTGGAACAGGTGCAGAGAAGAGCAATGAGATCAGTGATATTGGACAGATGTTTAAAGCTTTAAATGGACTGAATAAACTTGATGCTGATGGCCTCTTTCTCTTTCTCAGACTAAGGGGCATAAATTCAAACTGATGAAAGAACTCTTTCATTCTCCCCACCTTGAGTGCAGTACCACCTAAATAACATGCTGGGATTAGTGCTGCACACATTTATCAATTTTAAATCTGAATCGCCCATTTCACAGTCCCAGTACCCTAATTTTTCTAGGTCTTTCGGTAATACACCTAGTTTCTTGCCATTAACCAACCTTTGTTTCTTTGTATCTTATTTCAATAATTTTCCTATCACCCTACATTAGGTATAAGTACCTCCCCTTTAATAATAAACCTTTTCTTAGTCAGGGATCTCTCTTTGTAGTTGGACTATTCATCAACTTTTAAGACTTCTACTTCCCAATTAACCTACCAACACTATTTCCGTACTTGGCTTATCCTTTCTCCTACAGTTCTTTTTATTTATTTTTTTTTTTTATATTAAATCCACTTGCAGTCTTTAATCTTTATTAGTACAGCGAAAACTTTCTAAAGCTGACACTATTGGGTCAGAAGAAAGTGTCCACTACAGGAAGGTGTCTTCTTTGCAGAGAGCAGTTTAGCCAGTTTAAATAATTCAGAAAAATTAAAATTTACGGTAGCTAGTTGTTCAATCAGAGTTTTTTTTTTTCATAGATTTTTCATTGTACATATGTGTTTAAAATAATTCTTTTAATAAATAATACAACTTTACTAAACAAACAATTTACTTTTAGTAAAAAATAAATATAAATGGAATTTTTCAGAACATTTTACTTTCATTAAGGATTAATTAGACCACTTGCTAGTTTTAGTCCATATTCATTGTTTTTGTTCACATAGAATTTTTTTAATATAATAGGATACAACTTAACTTTGAATGTGTTGGGGGAGGTATCCTATCCCTCTCTTTTTAAATTTCTGCATGCAGCCCTGCTGCAAACAGCAAAAAATTTAATTTCTTAAAAAATCAGCATGCAATCAGTGTAATGTTTTAGCTGTATTAATGCCTAGAAAAATTTGAACCAAAATTCAAAGAAAAATTTACATACACAAACAAACTTCTTATGAAGTCACTTAAACAAACAACATTTCTCACTGTTAAGCGAAAGGTGAGTAATGGCAAGGGGAACCTGTCAAAGAACCTCACTCAAAAAAAAGCTAGGAAATGCTATCATGCAGTTATGAAAGTAAGATGTGGCTATGACAGTAGGAGGCAAAGATGACGTTGAACAGCAGATATCTTTTAAGGGCATAAGAGGTAATACCATTGTACACGTTGGCACAAATGATATTAAGAGTAGGAAATTAGAGGACTTATTTAACAAGTACAGAGAAATGTTGGGAAAAAGTTGGGAGGAGTTAAATTTGAAGTGTCTTCAATCCTGCCCAGCAATAGGAGAGAGAGAGAGAGAGAGTACATGTTGAAAGACTTGTCAGTCAATTTGGCCTTGGAGACAGACTATGCAAGGCTCAGGTGGTAGAATCTTTCTCAGCATGGTCTGTGGTTATTAACAGGAGAGAGTGTTTTTATAGGGATGGTATACATGTAAATAGAAGGGATGCAAGAATGCATTCGCTAATGCTATCGAGGCAGTGTTAGGTAAGTCAGAAAACTGAGAGCTTGGTGGAGGGGGGGGGGAGACAGAGACTAGTAGAGTATCCAGAGCTGCAGGCATGTGAACGTAATTCTTGCCCTGCTTCTACTGGAACATGCAGTTGCCAGGAAAGCAAGGTGTGGGGAATTTCAAACCATGCTGTGGGTCATGATGGAAGAAGTAAATACATAGGCTCTGTTAGGGGAAACAGATGCATGTATACTTGCATGTAAACTAACGCTAAGAGTATAAAAGAGGGGATCTTAACCTTTTGCTTTAAGCGAGAAAGATTTTGCAGCTTACAATACGTGCGAGCACCATATATTAAAATATAAATTGTTTTGCTTAAAGATGAAAAATTCATTATTTTTAATTAATTTTTTTAGCTGTATTAAGCATACAGGTATTATATTTCTCAATTAAAATTTTTGGGCGCTAATATTTATTACCTTATCAGTGTGAACCTTCACTTTGAAGAGATGATGCCAAACCTATAAAATTAATTTCTCCATTATGAAGAAATTAATTGCAAATTTTCTTCCAAATGTGATATCAACAATCTTGTCCTTTTTTTGTTTTTGATACTGTTCATTAATGAAAAATGCACTTTAACACTTGTATGTTCATCCAAACACAGAAAGTATTTTGAACGCTTCTCTTTGTAATTAAGAAAATCTTTTGCAGTCAGAAGAACCCCAGAATTTTAAAATAGTTTTGTGTTGGAATTCAGAGATTTCATAAATAAAGATGACTGCATATCAACAAGTTCTAACTCAGCAGCTGCTACTTCATTTTGATTGAAAATTTGTTCCAAGTTACTGATTTCAAAATTTCTGTAATTTATTGTTCATTCAAATTTTAGGAGGTGCCCTTTCAAGTATATAAGTTGACGGGGGATAAGAAAGTCATATAACGTAACTTGGAGATAAGGGGGATAAGAAAGTCATATAACGTAACTTGGGGATAATATTCAATACCAAAATACATATATATAGTGTTATAACTGCATTAGGATATAAGTTTAGGGTTATATTTTGTATTGGAATTTTATTGAACTTGAATAGAAATCATGACTCAGACCAGAGCAGCAAAGCAAAAGGTTCAAACTACTGGAAGTTCTGTGGCTTAGGAGAGAACTGAAGGTGGGGGGGGGGGGGGGAGTTGTCCTCTGAATCACAATGTATTGAAATGCACTGCTTGTTTGTGGAGCAATCAGGAACCGGACATATTGCCAAGGGGAATGTCTTTGTGTGTGTGCATGATGTAAGGAGTGTGAGGAAATCAGGTACCAACTCAGCATTGTTATGGGCTTATATGAGAGCTTGAAAGATAGGGTGGATGTCCTCAAAGGATTTTAATTGAGGGGCCCATCAAGCTCTCAACTGCCCACATCAATTCGGCCCTGGAGAGATTGTGCAAGGCTCAAGGGATAGAATTTTTCTCAGCCTGGTCTGTGCTTGTTAACAGGAGAGACTGCTTTTACGGAGATGGGATACAATTAAATAAAAAAGGGTGCATGAAAATTTGCTGATGCTATCGAGGCAGAGTTAGGTGGGTCGGAAAACTGCTAGCTTGGGGGGATATACGGACTAATAGATTAACAGTAGCCGCTGGCAAAGGTGAAAGTGGGTGCCTCCTTAGCCAGGTGGGAAGGAACAGCAGTGCGTTGCACACGCTTCTTGATTAGACCGGAGTTCAATCCCGTCACCACCAAATACGGAGGATACAGAAAGGTCACGGAATGACTACCGCATATCCCGGAGCAATATGGCCTTAGTTGCTAATGCTCCTAAAAACCAAATAACAAAAAAAAAAAAAAAAAAAAAAGATGAAAGTGATTCTTGTTTGCTGTTATTTTGTTTTTAGGAGCATTAGCAACTAAGGCCATATTGCTCCGGGGATATGGGTGGTTCTTCCCTGACTTTTCCGCATCCTCCGTATTTGGGGGGCACGGACTCGAACCCCGGTCTAATCAAGAAGCGTGTGCTATGCACTGCTGCTCCTGCCAACCTGGCTATGGAGGCGCCAAGTGATTCTTGCACTGCTTCTATTGAAATGCAATTGAGCAGCACCCTGGAAAGCAAAGGCAATGGGGATTTCCAAGACTGCTGGGAGTCATACTGGAACAAGTAAATTCATGGGCTGTGTTTTTTTTTTTGTTAGTTGTTGGCGCATTGGCATCTGTGGCCATAATACACCTCCCAAAGTTTTTGCAATTTACACTGATCCAAGCCCGAGGTGGGATTTAAACCCGCGACCTTTGGGTTGACAGGCAGGCACTTTACCCACCTGGCTTGCCCAGTCAGCCATGGGCAGTGTTAGGGCAACTAAGAGTAGAAACAGGTGCGTTTATACTTGCATGTACACCAATGCTAGGAGTATAGTTAATAAATTTGATGAGCTTGAAGTGCTAGTTAAGACATCAAAGGCAGATATTATTGGGATAACAGAGACATTGTGTCACACAGACATAAATAGTGTAGAATTGGAATTTGGGGAGTACAATGTGAACAGAAAGGATAGACAGGACAGGAAGGGAAGAGGGGTTATGCTGTTAGTTAAGAAATACATAAATTCTAAGGAAGTGCATCCAGTTGATGTGGGTGGACAATGCAATGTTGAGTCTGTTTGGTGTGACATAAGTACTGGGAAAGGAAAAATGACTGGGTGTGTGTGTTATAGGCCTACTGAATCTGATGAGTATAATGAGCAATTGTCCAGAGAAATAGAGTGGGCCAGTAAATCAGTGTCTTATAATGGGGGATTTTAATTTCCCAGAGTTTGACTGGATTTTGTGGATTCGTCACTCACACACTACCAAGTCTTTTGAGGATTTATTGGATGATTGGTTTCAACAGCAGCATGTTTGGGAGGAACTAAAAGCAGTAGTACTCTTGAGCTGATTATCAGTGGTGATTCTTCATGCATTAAGAATCTGCAGATAAAGGAACGACTAGATGGTAGTGATCACAGTGTGCTGAAGTGGGATTTACTCAAAGAAGTAACTACCATCAAGAGTAAAGGGAAGGGAAGGGTTTTTGCTTTCGTAAAGGTAACTATGGTGGTCTGAGATAGTATTTAAATTCTATACAGTGGAACCAACTGATGTGTTACCAACAGCAAATTCAAAATGGGAAGCATTCAAAGAATTAATCTTGGAAGCTATTAGGCTTTTCATACCAACAAAGAAATATTGTTCAAGATTTAGACCTAAATGGATGTCAGATGAACTAATTAGACATGTGACAGAGAAGAAAAATGCATGGGATACATATAAATTAACATGTGACACAGAAGCCTATGATAGACATAAGCTGGTCTGTAACCAAGTTACAAAGGAGGTTAGGCAGGCGAAGGCAGATTACAAGAAATCTTTGGCAAAGGATGCAAAGAAAAACAGCAAAGAGTTCTTTACTTATGTAAGCTATAGAAGAAAGGGGATGAATCAGATTGGTACACTTGATATCGATGGTTCAACTGTTGATGATCCAGCTCAGGTAGCTAACAAACTAAATGAATATTTTGTATCTACATTCACACATGAGGAGTTAGTCAGGGAAGGGAATGCCAGAGGTGTATTAACCTCTAGCAGTAAGCTAGATAATCTTGTAATAACTGAGAGTAAAGTGGAGGAGAAATTGCTGAAGATAAACATAAGAAAGGCACCTGGGGTGGATGGAATCTATCCAGTTATATTAAAGAAGGCAGAAAAGGAAGTAAGCAAACCCTTAGCCATAATTATGAGAGCTTCCTGGACTGGAGATGTGCAAATGTGACCCCAATCCACAAAGGAGGATTAAAGGGAGACACCAGTAATTACAGACCTGTTAGTGTAGCTTCTCTTCCAGGGAAATTAATGGAGGCACTGGTTAAAGAAGCATTGCAGGATCATCTAGACAAGACTTCAGTTATAGCTTGGACACAGCATGGGTTTGTTAAGGGGAACTCTTGTCTGACCAATTTGATTGGGTACTATGATGTAGTCACAAAGGAACTGGATGAAAAAGAATAATTTTGATATCATATATTTGGATCTTAGAAAGGCTTTTGACACTGTTGCACATGGAAGACTGCTGCACAAATTGCAGCGGTGTGGCATTGGGGGAAAATTGCTGCTGCTATGGATAAAGGGATGGTTGAGTGAGAGAAGACAGAGTTGTAATCAATGGACACTGCTCTTCGTGGGTTAATGTTATTAGTGGAGTCCCTCAGGGTTCAGTGCCAGGTCCATTGTTGTTTTCTGTATTTATAAATTATACTGATGATGGGATATCAGGCTTAATGTCCAAGTTTGCAGATGATATGAAGGTTGGCTAATGACACGTGTGTGTGTGTGTGTGTGTGGTACTAATATTTAATATCTTATAAAGAAGCCGATAGTGCTTGAAGAATTAGTACTCTCTTTCTGCGCCCCTACCCCCATATGTATAGGCAGTTCCTGCTTTACAAGTTCCCGGGTTTACGAGTGTTCTTTTTCAAATATCAAGTATCAACAGAATCGAAAATATGAACATTAATTGCAATAAATAAATGCTAAACTTTCATAAAAACGGCATTTCAAACCATGTGCGTTGCTATACATACGTTACTGATCTGCTTCAAACTACAGTGTGTGCGTTTATTTGTTCAGGTACAGATAAGGAGGGAGGTGCAACCTTAAAGAATTTTGGAAAGAATTCCATATTTTAGATGCAATCAAAATAATAAAATAAGCCTGCGACAAAATTACAGAGAAGCTAATGAATGGTGTTTGAAATAAACTCTGTCATCAGTTTATTAATAATTTTGAAGGATTTCAAGAACCAGCAGAGATCGTACAAAATGAAAGAAACAGTCATTAATAATGCTAACCAATTGCAACTTGAGGTTTCTACAACAGACGTCACTGATCTGCTTCAAACACACAATGGAGAGTTCACAAATGAAGACCTCATTGAAATGGCAAAATGTGAAGAAGCTAAGGAAGAAGAAGATTTAAAGGCTGAAACTCCTGTTTGTTTCTTCACTCTCAAAGGGCTTGGCAAAACTTTTCAACAAATAGAAAAGCAATTGAGATTTTCGAATCACAAGATTCAAATTTCGAGCACACTAGAAAATTTGCTACAGATTTAAAAATATGCTTAGGTATGCTATCATGAAATTTATAAAGAAAAGGGAAGACCATCTTGGAAACAAACGACTCTTGAAGCATTTCAGAAGAAGACAACTCTTCTTCTGAAATGCTTCAAGACAACTCGTTGGTTCAACAAACCAACGAGTGCCGAGGCAACAATGAGTGAAGAACCATCAATGAATGGGCACTTAGTCGATGATGATGAAGAATAAACATTCTTTAATATTTGTATGACATAAAGAATTTCTTTATTATTATAATTTGCTTGATTTTAAAGGTTATGTTTTCATTTCTTTGGATAAATAAAGCATTGTTTATGCATAAACTATTGTTTTGTTGACCTTAATTTAACATTACAACGATCAAATTTCATTGTTGAGAATGCAACCACTGGTTTTAACATTATATCTAGGGGGAATGAATTCATGCTTTATGAGTTTTCGCTGTACGAGGGCATGCACTAGAAACGAATTAACTCGTAAAGTTGGGAACTACCTGTACTATCACCATAATCTCGTGTGATAGATCTCTAAGCAGAATAAATCCACATGTGTGCACACACATCACAAAATGCAAATTAAAATAAAGAAATGTTCATTTTCCTCAATTAAATAAATGCAGCATCAGTAAAGCACAAGGTCAGAAATTAAAAACAAGCTCACCTCTTTTGCAGTCCTGTGGCCATCTCTCAAAAACCGTCTACAACCATATTTTCCCTAGTTTAGAAATATAAAAATGGTATTTGTATTATCATCACAGCTTTTATTTTTTAATTCATATTTATAGACATGACTTTACCCTATCCACTAACAATACTACTAGAATATCCACCAATGATACAAGTATATTATACCTGCAAGTGCTTTTATACAAGTATACATACAAATGTGTTGCAACTAAATCCACAATAAAATTAATTCAACATGTTTCTTAAAATCTATGTTAAACCTCTAATGAATTACTGTTATGGACCTAACATTTAATTTAACAGCCCTATTGCTATTTATGGGAATGGTTCCATTAACTGTGATCATGGAGTAATCGTTCAGAGTGGTTACTGAAATTTATTAATTACAGTAATATATAGCCCATCCAACATTATATAACAGGAAAATTTTGTGCATAAAAATGCACTACAATGGGCCCTGTCTTTTATTACTTTTATTAAAGTAATAAAAGACAGGGCCCATTGTAGTGCATTTTCTTTACATATATTTAATCTGCAAAATGCAGTTATGTGGCTGTCCTGGAAGGGAGTGGGTAGGAGGCCAAATTCTTTAATTATTTCCCACAGACTCTCCACATGATTACACTACACTACTCAGCATATGACTACTCATACAATGCTCCACGTGTATTGCAAGTTCTAATGTTCACTTGGAAAATTCGTCACTTTCTTAAATCTTCAAGCTGCAATCAATGCTGTTTGGTGTCACTTTTTTCTTCTCTTAACACATTTTTTATCCTTCTATTATTATTATTATTATTAGCCATATGGTGCAAGGAAGCCTGAGGCTTATGTTGCACCAGCCAAAAAAAAAAATTTCTGATCTACCCCAAGAGAGAGAGAGAGAGATAAAAGGGAATCACCAAGGAAGAGAAGAATGGTAATATCCAGCTCAGTACCCTGGGTGTGCCAAGCCCATACTCACCAGATGTCAGCCCCTGGGGTTATTCTTCTTAAAATACTGTTGTGTGAAATTGTATTGAAAAAGGAAAAAAATAATTACTGGAGGATACCTGAATATGAAGGGTGCAAGAACGTTTGCTGATGCTATCGAGGCAGTGTTAGGTGGGTCGGAAAACTGCTAGACTGGGGGATACAAGGACTAATAGATTAACAGTAGCCACTGGCAGAGGTGTGAGTGATTCTTGCACTGCTTCTATTGGAATGAGCCGCAGCCTGGAAACTAAGATGCAGGATAGTTCCGAGACTGCTGGGAATCATTGGGGTACAAATAAACACATAGGTTGTGTTAGGGTAGCTAAGAAAAAGAACAGGTGCATGTATACTTGCGTGTACACCAATGCTAGGAGTTTAGTAAATAAATTAGATGAATTTGAGGTATTGCTCAAAACATCAAAGGCAGATATTGTGGGGATTTCAGAGACGTGGTGTCACAAAGATATAAGGAATGCAGAACTGGAATTTGGGGAGTACAATGTCTACAGAAAGGATAGACAGGATACGAAGGGAGGAGGGGTTATGCTATTAGTTAAGAAATACATAAAATCCAAGGAAGTGAAGCCAGTTGACATTGCTGGACAGTGCAGTGTCGAGTCAGTTTGGTGTGACATAAGCATTGGGAGATTAAAATTGAGAGTAGGAGTGTGCTATAAGCCTAATGACTCTGATGGGTATAATAAGAAACTGTACAGGGAAATAGAGAGTCTTATAATGGGGTATTTTAATTTACCAGATATTGACTGGAATTTGGGGGTTGGTCACTAGCAAGGCTTTTGTGATCTGTGGCAAGAATGGGTTAAGATGCAACTTCTCTAATTTATCCAAGTTGCATCAGTGGACTCAATGCTGAGTTACACTTGGATAAATTAGAGAAGTTCAGAGTCGAGTAAAACAACACAATGCTTCAGTTCGGGCAGGTCGATCAAATGCATCGGAACTGTCATTTCATGCAATAAATGAACAACATGTATTCAGTTTTAATGAAGCAAAAATAATAAATATCCAGCACATTTACTATAAATTACATATTGCAGAAACACTTGATATGAAGTTATGTATAAATTCAATTAATATTCATAGACCATTTCTACTATCTGATGATTGGTCATTTATGAGCATGCGTGAAGAACAAAAAAAAAAAAAAAAAAAGTACTACATAAGACAATTTTTCTGGTTAACTTTTTTGGTTTGCTCTTATTCCTGTGAACATGTAGTTTCAAAAAGCCTTAGTCCAATTTAAGGAAAGAACAGAATATTGCTCTATATGCAGTTAAGTCTATATGCATTTTTATATCAATTTTAATTTTAGTTTTAATGATGTTGGACCTGATGTTTTCCTTACTGGCAGGGGGGGGGGAGTGTTGGTTGAAAACCTGGGTTGAGTTGGGTGCCCAATATTGATACCATGGGGTTGTCTCGCTACTGTTCTGACAGTGGGGAAGACGTTTAATTAATCTTATAATTATATCACAGTTACAAATTAATCGTTAACGCGTTGGACTAGGAGAGCTGGTCGAAAGAAGCCATCATATAGCAAAAAAATAAAGGTAATCCATTTTGCATCTCATAAGAAAATAGAATATAGGAATAATTCAGTATTTAATAGCTCTCGATTGTCAAATTTATTTATTAAGAACACACGTTTATTAGAAGAGAATTTTTTGCATAGTTAAGAAACATCTTCAATTTTTGTAATAATCCCAGAAAATAAACTATAAAAATAAACTATCAAAAGCAGATATTGTTGGGATATCAGAGACGTGGTGCCACACGGATATAAGCAGTGAAGAATTGGAATTTGGGGAGTACAATGTGTACAGGAAGGATAGACAGGGTAGAAGGGGAGGAGGGGTGATACTGTTAGTTAAGAAACACAAAATCTAAGGAAGTGCATCCAGTTGACATTGGCAGACAGTGCAGTGTTTGTTCGGTTTTATGTAACATAAGCACGGGGAAAACCAAGTTGGGAGTAGGAGTGTGTTATAGGACTAATGACTCTGATGCATATAATGAACAATTGTACAGAGAAACAGAGTGGGCCAATAAATCAGATTCTCTTATAATGGGGGATTTTAACTTCCCAGCTATAGACAGGAACTTATGGGTTGGTCATTCACACACTAGCAAAGCTTTTGTGGATTTATTGGATGATTGTTTTCTACAGCAGCATGTTCGGGAGGCAACCAGAGGGAGTGATTCTTCATACATTAAGAATTTACAGATAAAGGAACCACCAGGTGGCACAGTGTGCTGATGCGGGATTTACTCAAAGAAGTAATTACCATCAGGGGTAAAGGGAAGGGTTTTTGCTTTCGTAAAGGTGACTACAGTGATCTGAGACAGTATTTAAATTCTATACAGTGAGACCAACTGATGATGTTACCAACAGCAAATTCAAAATGGGAAGCATTCAAAGAATTAATCTTGGAAGCTACTAGGCTTTTCATACCAACTAAGAAATACTGTTCACAGTATAGGCCTAAATGGATGTCAGATGACCTAATAAGAAGACTCGTGACAGGGAAGAAAAATGCATGGGACGCATATAAATTATCAGGAGACACAGATGCCTATGGTAGATATAAGGTAGTCTGTAATCAAATCACAAAGGACATTAGGCAAGCAAAGGCAGATTATGAGAAATCAGTGGGAAAAGAGTAAAGAATTCTTTACTTAGGTAAACTCTACAAGGAATGGGATGAATCAGATTGGTCCACTTGACATCAACAGTCCAACTATTGATGAACCTTGCAAGGTAGCTGGCAAACTGAATGAGTATTTTGCATCTACATTCAGAAATGAGGTGGTCTGTAGGGAAGTAGAGGCCAGAAACTTATAAAATTTTGGCAGGGAGCTAAATGAGAGCAGAGTGGAGGAGAAATTGTTGAAATTGAACATAAGAAAAGCACCTGGGGTGGATGAGATTATATTAAAAAAAGTTATATTAAAAAAGCAGCAAAGGAAGTAAGCAAACCCTTAGCCATAATTACGAAAGATTCCTTGGACTCAGCGGAGGTCCCCATGGACTGGAGATGTGCAAATGTGTCCCTAATCCAGTAAGGAGGATCAAAGGGAGCCACAGGTAATTACAGATGTTAATCTAACTTCTGTTCCAGGGAAAACATTAGAGTCAATGGTTAGGGAAGCAATGCAGGATCATCTAGACAAGACTGCGGTTATAGTTCAGACACAGCATGGGTTTGTAAGCGGAAGACTTGTCTGACAAATATGACTGGATACTATGATGTGGTCACAAAGGAATTAGATGAATGAGATACGTGGATTTAGTAAAGCCGTTGATAATGTGGAACAGGGAAGACTACTGTACAAATTGGAGCAGTATGGCATTAAGGGCAAATTGCTACAATGGATAATAGGATGATTGAGTGGGAGAAGGCAGAGAGTGGTTATCAATTGGACACTGCACTTTATGGACTAATGTTATAAGTGGAATCCCCCAGAGTTCGTTGTTGCCCATTGTTGTTTTTGGTATTTATCAATGATACTGATGAAGGTATATCAGGGTTAATGTCTAAGTTTGCAGATGATACGAAGGTTGGCAGAGTTGTTAATGACAGTAATGATAGTACACTACTGCAACAGGAGCTGGAAAAGTTGAGCAGATGGGCTGAGGGGTGGAAACTGAAGTTTAACATTGAGAAATAAAATGTACTGCATATGGGCAGCAGTAACCCCAGAGTAAAATATCAACTTCATGGAGCTACACTCAGGGAAGTGGAGAATGAAAAGGACCTGATGGTAATGGTGCAGTCAGATATGAAGTTTTCTGAGGAGTGCAAAAAGGCTGCAAGAGTAACTCATGGTGTCTTTTCAATGATATACAGGACTTTTGCTAGCAGACATAAGGAGGTGATTGTCCCCTTGTCCAATGGTCGATCCACACCTTGAGTACTGTATGCAGATAAGGAGACCTAATTTTAGGAAAGATGTAGAGCTGCTGGAATGAGTACAGAGAAGGGCAACCAGATTGGTGAGTGGAACAAAGGGTTGTGTTACCAAGAAAGGCTTAAGTTCTGCAAATTGCAGCTTCTGGAGACTAGGCACCTGCGAGGTGATCTAATTAAGGTATATAAGGTCTTGAATGGATTGAGCAAGCTCAATGCTAATGGGATTCTTCCTCTTGCTCAGATTAATTGTCTGATGCAACATAAATTCAAATTGAGAAAAGACAATTGTAGAATAGATGTGCAGAAATTCGCCTTTTGCCAGCAGCTGGTTGATAGTTGCAACAAACTTCCATCAGCCGTAGTGGACATTAGAAGCTTAAATAAGTTCAAGGCAGAACTAGACAAACATTTGTAGTGAATGAATGGGTGAAATGGAAAAGGCTTTTTTTTTGGTTGATGCTATATAAGCTTGCTTTCTTGCATCATATGTCTCTAGTAATGCTAATAAAACTACAAATCCTTTACCTTTTTTTAATATATATTGTAGTTGTATTAAGAAGATATTTTATAATATTTTGCCAATTATAGTTATTGATCTTATTTATAATTCTGTGGTCAGCTTCTTCATAGCATGTTCGTTTCTGTAAATGTTCTTGGCTGGGAATAATTCTTTCGAAATCTATATTTAAAATTATTTGAATTTTCCTTAATTTATCTACAACAATCCACAAAATAGGGTTAGCAATACTACTACTGAAAGCTAATTGTAGTTTGCAATGGCAAGCTTCAGCAAAATTGTTTGTTCTATCGCTTTCATTTAATGTTCGTTGGTATACAGACCAAATATTAGAGGAAAACGTTAGTATAGCTCTGGTACCATTGTTTCGGAGGCTTATTATATGTGTATTGGTAAAACCATTCTAAAATTGGTTCAAACTCTTCTGGTAAAGATTGTTTTTATTGTTATTTGGTTTTTAGGAGCATTATCGAACCCCGGTCTAATCAAGAAGCATGTGCTACGCACTGCTGCTCCTGCCCACCTGGCTACGGAGGAGCCTTCTGGTAAAGAATTTTCTACACTGGTAATTACATGCATAATGTCTCCTTGAGAAACAAAAGCAATAGACGTGATTACTTTTGAATGCAATGCAAAGTCTACAGCCATATTGTATCTTCCTAGAAGATGGCATGATGCCAAGTGTTTCCGAAGATTTTTAATTAAGCGAAATAAGAAACTGTTAATGTTTACTTCTGGAAACACTACACGAATAGCTGATGCATTGCAAGTTAGAAATTGACATTTATGCTTTCTGGATTCAGTTGAGGCCAAAGTTCTCATATCATGTTAAATAATTTTATATATATGTTTCAGCTATTTTATCCAGCAGCAAACCAAACAATACAGGAAAAACTGTACCTCCATCTTTTCTAGATAGTATGACGAAAATTTGAGAAAAAAGAGGAGAGAGCAAAAAAGTGCCATCCATAAATAATTCCTTCATATGTTCACTCCATGTTGAGTGATATTCCCTACCATATATCAGGATGCGCTGTGGGTCAGACTGGTCTCTTCCTGAATCTGCTAGAAGAAAACGCTCAAAATTTGTTATGCTGTAGCCATAACGGGAATACTTCTCAGGTATAATTATTGACTCGTGAGATTCTGGATTGGCCAGTGCTCTTATTAAAGTTTTAGGATTGTTAAAAAAAAAAAAAAATCAAAGATGTATACTTAACTACATGATAAATTCTTCTAATAAACATGTGTCCTTAATAAATAACATATTGCACTAATATATTTGGTTTAACAAATTTCCATTAATAAATTTATAATAACCTAAATGAAAACATGTACAGTGGTACCTTGGTTTGCGAGCATAATTCGTTCCGGAAACGTGCTCGTAATCCAAAGCACTCGTATATCAAAGCGAATTTCCCCATAAGAAATAATGGAAACCCAGATGATTTGTTCCAAAACTCAAAAATATTCATATACTGTAAAAATGATTAATACAAAATACATACCTTTTTTATATTTTTAATTAAATTTAATATACATAAAGCAATCGAATTTATTAATTATTGGGTAGGCCGACTTTCACTGTCTCTAACGGAATCACTGCTATCTGTTGATTTTTTCTTTTTGTGCGACTTTAACAAGGAATCTTTCCAATGACACTTGCTTTTGCCTCCTTTTGAGGATTTCACGGAAATCAGATTCATCGCTCGCACTATTACAAAACGAGGAGGCACGCTTGATACACATAAACAAAGCTGCACGCGTGTAGCCCGGTGGGCCGGAGGCCGGTGTGATTTTGGCCATAAACCGTAGTATGAGGCCACTATAAATTTTCCCGGGTAAGAATTTTTGACCCATCCGCCTCTGTTTATCGATATTGCTTTTTTTTTTTTCTCTCTGAATCTGCAGTGTCTTCGCCAGGATGCTTCCTTTTCACACCTTTTAATTATTTTACTCATTTTTAGGGAATAAAGCACAACTACAAAACGAGGAGGCACGCTTGATACACATAAACAAAGCTGCGCGTGTAGCAACTGAATAAACAACACCGTAAAGGCAGAGACAACTCTATTAACACCTCACATTTTACTAAAGCACATTTCTAGGGGTTACTACCATAAAACAATAAAAACAATTTCTAGTTTCTTGCGAGTGGAATCTGTTATAAACTGGTAGTAAACTCGATCTAATTGCATTTGCGATTATACCGATAGCTGGAATTGTGTTAGTTTTTACGTTATTATGGTGAAATGTGTTTCCACTTCACTGATATAAAAAACCATAAATACATTTTCAAAATCTTCTCTTCATTCCTATCGGGTTGCGTTCGGTTGGGGTGATTCTGCGTTCGACTGCCATTTCTTGTAAACACAAGGGCTAATTGTGCATAAGCGAATTCGGTTCGTGTTATATAAGATATCGTTCCCCTATTTATAAATCGTGTATGATCGAATTAGTGTAGTGTAAACACGTGTTATACGAGGACTGACTGTACTCGTATTGCAAGACCTCGCTCGTTTATCAAGTTAAAATTTATTAAAAATTTTTGCTCGTCTTGCAAAACACTCGCATACCAAGTTACTCGTAATCCAAGGTACCACTGTATATAATTTTCTTTTCAAAACAATTTTTGTCGTCGAGTTTATCGTTGCTGAGTTGCCATTGTAGAGTTGACTTTGTCCGTCATATACTCCCTCCTATCATATCTGGGCAGAATTGCAGACACTTTCAAATTTAACCCTAACCCCAACTGTTTTTCAACATGTACTTGTACTTGGTAAGTAAGTCCACAGATCTCCTACTCTTAATGTCATTAGCGCCAACGTGTACAACAATATCACCTTTTGTGCCCTTAAAAGATGATAACTGGTCTACAGCATCATCTCCTTTTGCCCATGGCAGAAATTTTGACCATTCCAAATGAAAACTGAAATTTATTTATTTACTTGATTTATTTGTAATTATTACATTTAAGAATAACTTACCTGCAATTTTTCTTGAATGGTATCCCTAGTCAACTTTATAATTTCTGGATTTTCAACAGCAAAAGCAGGAAAACTGACAACAGATAACAGTGCAGCATCAACTTCCTGTAAAATAAAAGAGGAAAAATGGAAAAGTGAACTTATTCGTATAAGTATTAGAATTAAGCCATGTGATGCAAAGGTAGCTGGTGCTGCAAAAGCACTTTTGCAGCACCAGCCAACCAAAAAATCAAATAATAAATACATTAGCATTAGCAGAAGTATATGATGCAAGAAAGCAAGCTCATACAGCATCAGACATAAAAAAAAATTAAAAAAAAAAAGAAACTTCCCATTTCACCCATCCATTCACTCCAAAAGCTTGTCAAGTTTTTCACTGATATTATTTAAGCTATTAACTTCCACCATGACAGATGGAAGTTTGTTGCAGCAATCAGCCACTCACTGGCTAGCGGCAAATTTCCACACATCTATTCTATAACTGTCTTTCCTCGATTTGAATTTATGCCCCCTCAGGTGTGTGCAATTTGAGCAAGAGGAAGAATACCATCAGCACAGGGCTTATTCAAACCATTCATGGTCTTATACACCTCAATCAGATCACCTTGAAGGTGCCTAAGTCTTCAGACCTTGCAATTTGCAGAACTTAAGCCTTTCTTGGTTAGAGCAACCCTGTGCTCCACTCACCAATCTGGTTGCCCTTCTCTGTACTCATTATGGTAGCTATACATCCTTCCTAAAATGAGGCCTCCAGACCTGTATGCAGAACTCAAGGTGTGACCTGATTAGGGAAGTTGTGGTTGTGTTAGCCTCTTGTTTCCTGGCAATATGTCCTGCTCACAATCATTTTAAAGACTTAGATGTCTTGATGGCACCATTGATTTTATTTTTTTGTCTCATAGAAGTAGATTTTATTCTTCTTTTTTAGTTATATATTTTATTCAATTGCACGTTGGCATGTTCTAAGTTTATTTACTTGTTCTGCTATAAGAGAATATGCTTGGGCTGCTTATAAAATAAAGTGGTTAATATGATTGTATTGTATAACTTAAAGGGATAATCACCTCCTTGTCCCTGCTAACAAAATTCCTGTATATCATCGACAAGATTCCATGAGCTGCTCTGACAGCCAAAAAAAAAATAAAATAAAATAAATAAATAAATAAATAAAAATAACCACTTCCACTTCACCCCTCTGTTCATTCGAAATACCTGTCCAGCTGAGCCTTAAACTTATTTAGGCTATCAACTTCCACGACAAGGGATGGAAGTCTATTCCACCAACCAACCACCCACTGGCTAAAGGCAAATTTCCTCATGTCTATCCTACATCTGTCTTTTCTCAATTTGAATTTATGCCCTCTCAGGTGATTATTCTGAGCAAGAGGAAGAATCCCATCAGCATTGCGCATGCTCAAACCATTCAAGGCTTTATACACCTCTATCATATCACATCGCCGGTGGCTAGTCTCCAGACACTGTAATTTGCAAAATTTAAGCCTTTCTTCGTAAGAGCGCCCCTTTGTTCCATTCACTAATCTTGTTGCCCTTCTCTGTACTCGTTCCAGCATCTCTACATCCTTCTTGAAATGAGGCCTCCAGACCTGTATACAGTACTCCAGGTGTGGTCTGACCATTGCCTTATACAAGGGAATAATCACCTCCTTATCCCTGCTAGAAAAATTGCTATATATCATCGACAATACACCATGAGCTACTCTTGCAGCCCGTCTGCACTGCTCAGAAAACTTCATATCTGCCTGCACAATTACCCCCAGGTCCTTTTCATTCTCCACCACTGTCAGTGTAGTACCGCAGAGTTGATACATTGCTCTGGGGTTGCTGTTTCCCATATGTAGTACTTTACATTTGTCAATGTTAAACTTCATTTGCCACCCCGAAGCCCATCTGCTCAACCTTTCCACATCCTGTTGCAGTAGCATAGTGTCAGTAGTGTCCTTGACAACCCTGCCAACCTTCATATCGTCTGCAAACTTGGACATTAAGCTTGATATACCATCATCAATATCATTTATAAATACAGAAAACAATAATGGACCAAATACTGCACCCAGAGGGACTCCACTAATAACATTAGTCCACGATGAGCAGTGTCCATTGATTACCACTCTCTGTCTTCTCCCCCTCAACCACCCCTTTATCCATAGCAGCAATTTGCCTCCAATGCCACACTGCTCCAATTTGTGCAGCAGTCTTCCATGTGCAACAGTATCAAAAGCCTTTCTAAGATCCAAGTATATAATATCAAAGTTATTCCCTGCATCCAGTACTTTTGTGACTGCATCATAGTATCCAATCAAATTGGTCAGGCAAGACTTCCCCTTAACAAAACCATGCTGTGTCTGAGCTATGACTGAAGTCTTGTATAGATGATCCTGCAGTGCTTCTTTAACCAGTGCCTCCTTTAATTTTCCAGGAACAGAAGTAAACTAACACATCTATAATTATTTGTGTCACCCTTTGATCCTTCTTTGTGAATTGGGCTTACATTTGCACATATCCAGTCCATGGGTACTTCCCCGTAGTCCAAGGAAGCTCTCATAATTATGGCTAAGGGTTTTCTTACTTCCTTTGCTGCTTCCTTTAATATAACTGGATAGACCCCAGACCACCCCGGGTGCTTTTCTTTTATTTATCTTCAACAATTTCTCCTCCACTTTACTCTCAGTTATTACAAGATTCTCTAGCTTACTGCCAGAGTTGAATACATCTCTGGCATTCCCCTCGCTGAATAACTCCTCATGTGCGAATGTCGATGCAAATATCATCAACAAATATCATAAAATATCATGCAAATAAGGATCATCAACAGTTGACCCATCGATATCAAATGGACCAATCTGATTCATCCCCTTCCTTCTAGAGTTTACATAAGTAAAGAACTCTTTGCTGTTTTTCTTTGCATCCCTTGCCAAAGATTTCTCGTAATCTGCCTTCGCCTGCCTAACCTCCTTTGTAACTTGGTTACAGATCAACTTGTATCTAGCATAGGCTTCTGTTTCACGTGTTAATTTATACGTATCCCATGCATTTTTCTTCTCTGCCATATGTCTCATTAGTTCATCTGACATCCACTTGGGCCTAAACCTTGAACAATATTTCTTAGTTGGTATGTAAAGCCTAGTAACTTCCAAGATAAGTTCTTTGAATGCTTCCCATTTTGAATTTGCTGTTCGTAACATCATCAGTTAGTCCCACTGTAAAGAATTTAAATACTGTCTCAGGCCATCGTAGTCACCTTTACGAAAGCAATAACCCTTCCCTTTACCCCTAATGGTAGTTACCTCTTTGAGCAAATTCCACTTCAGCACACTGTGATCACTGCCACCTAGTGGTACTTTTACCTGCAGATTCTTAATGCATGAAGAATCACTACTGATAATCAAATCAAGAGTATTACTCCCTCTAGTTGCCTCCAGAACATGCTGATGTAGAAAACAATCATCCAATAAATCCACAAAAGTCTTGCTAGTGTGTGAGTGACCAGCCCCGAAATTCCAGTCAATATCTGGGAAATTAAAATCCCCCATTATAAGACTCTCTGATTTACTGGCCCATTCTATTTCCCCGTACAGTTTCTTATTATACTCATCAGAGTCATTAGGCCTATAGCACACTCCTACTCTCAATTTTGATCTCCCAATGCTTATGTCACACCAAACTGACTCGACACTGCACTGTGCAGCAATGTCGTCTGGCTTCACTTCCTTGGATTTTATGTATTTCTTAACTAATAGCATAACCCCCTCCTCCCTTCCTACCCTGTCTATCCATTCTGTAGACATTGTACTCTCCAAAATTCCAGTTCTGCATTCCTTATATCTGTGTGACCCCACGTCTCTGAAATCCCCACAATATCTGCCTTTGATGTTTTGAGCAATACCTCAAATTCATCAAATTTATTTTCTAAACTCCTAGCATTGGTGTACACGCAAGTATACATGCACCTGTTCTTTTTCTTAGCTACCCTAACACAACCTATGTGTTTTTTTGTACCCCAATGATTCCCAGCAATCTCTGAACTATCCTGCATCTTATTTTCCAGGCTGCGGCTCATTCCAATTGAAGCAGTGCAAGAATCACTTTCACCTCTGCCAGTGGCTACTGTTAATCTATTAGTCCTTGTATCCCCCAGTCTAGCAGTTTTCCGACCCACCTAACACTGCCTTGATAGCATCAGCAAACATTCTTGCACCCTTTCTATTTAAGTGTATCCCATCCCTGTAGAAGCAGTCTCTCCTGTTAACAAGTACAGACCAGGCTGAAAAAAATTCTACCTCTTGAGCCTTGCACAATCCTTCCAGGGCCGAATTGATCGACAGGGCTCTCATCATATACTCCCTCCTATCGTGTCTGGGCAGAATTGCAGACACTTTCAAATTCAACTCTAATTCACGGCTTTTTTTCAACAGTGACTTGTCCTTGTTAAGTAATTCCGCCGGTCTCCTACTCTTAATATCATTAGTGCCAACGTGTATAACTATATCACCTTTTGTGCCCTTAAAAGATGATATCCGCTCTACAACGTCATCAACCTTTGCCCCTGGCAGACAGACCCTGGTCCTGTTCCACCTACCCTTTTTACAAAGCATGTTTCCCGTTTCCCTGACAATAGAGTCACCAACACTACTAGTTCCTTTGGGACCAGCGCATTCTACCTTGGGGGCTGCTGCTGTGTTGCGCGATGACCAAGTGCAAGCTCTGGCATTGGTGTGGGCAGCTGAGAGCTTGATGGACCCCTCACTTTTAATGCTTCGAGAGCATCTACCCTGTCCTTCAAGCTCTCATATAGGCCCATAACAATGCTGAGTTGTCGCCTGATTTCCTTACACTCCTTGCATCGCGCACACACACAAAGACATCCCCCATGGCAGTATCATGTCCCGTACCTGACTGCTCCACAAACATCAAGCAATTAGTGCATTTTAATAGGCTGTGATTCAGAGGGCAACTGCCCCCCTCAGTTCTCCCCTGAGCCACAGCACTCCCATTAGCTTGAGCCTTTTGCTTTGCTGCTCTGGTCAGAGTCATGATTTAGATTTAATTTCAATAAAATTTCAATTTCAGTACAAAATTAAAACCCTAAACTTATATCTCAACACAGTTATAACTCTATATTTATGTTTCAGTATAGAGTGTTATCTACGAAATCCCTTTATATAACTTCCGTATCAAGTTAAGTATTAATTATTTATTTTTTACTAATTATTTATGTTACGTAACCCAAGTCGTTATATGTATAGTTAAAAGTACAATTTAATTGACAATGAAGTTCAATAAGATTAATTATCTGATTAATTGACAATATTATGTACTATACTATACTATATTATGCTTATGCTATCTATTTCGAGATATTTTGCATCGCGTAGCAATGGCGGCTATTTACGAATGGTAAACACGTGGATTTGATACCCTTTCCGATACTAAGTAATACCTACAAAATCTCTATCTAAGTATCGTAAATAAGAATATAAAACTACTCTAGAAAATAAGTTAATATACCAATTTAAGCTAATAAAACAGAAAATAAATCATAAAAAACTTCTCTGTTCCAGGAGCGGTAAAAATGTACTCCGCACAGACTACTCTCGTTCTCAAAATCAAAATCTTGTTAAACTTCATTGTCAATTAAATTGTAACTGCATTCCTTTAACTAAATACATATAACGACTTAGATTTTACAAACGTAACATTATTAATTAATACATAACTTGATATGGAAGTTATATAACGAAACTCGGAGATTTTTTTTTTTTTTTTTTTTTTAATGAGAACCCCAAACACGAGAGGTATTAAACCTATAGTACTTAGTACCGTGCTTGGGTTGGAGGTTGAGAAGATGAAAGAAGATATTTGTTGATATTGGACTTGAACTTCTGTAGATTGTAATTTTCAGGAAATACGTATGAAGGAAGGTTGTTCCAGAAAACGGCAGTTGAATGAATAAATGAGGAAGATGAAAAGTTGTTTCTGTGGGTTTGAAGTTGGACAGTAAATGGATGTTGGCTGGTGGCGGCACGTGTTCGGACTGTTTTGAAAGAGAGAGCGGGAATTATAGAAGCCAATTCAGAAGAACAGTGCCCATGGAAGTATCTGTAGAAGAGGCATGCAGCAGAAACAGTGCGTCTATGAGACAGCGAGTGGAGAGACTCTGTTAGAGATGAATCATTAATTAACCGAACTGCCCTCTTCTGAATGGAATCAAGAAGCCTGAGAGGGGTTTTGGGGGCACCACCCCAGATGTGGGAACAATATTCCATGGCAGGGCGGATTTGCGATTTATACAGAGTGAGCAGCTGTTTGGGAGAAAAGTAACGCCGAGAGCGAAAGAGAAAACCAAGTTTTTTAGATGCAGAGGAAGCAATATTTGTAATGTGCTTGTGCCAAGAGAGATTAGAAGTCAGGGTAATCCCCAAAAGAGATATATCATTTTGCCTAGAAATCCGAGTGTCACTAAAGATAAGCATAGGAGCAGAAGAATCCTTTTTGCGAGATATAAGACAAGATTGAGTTTTAGAAGGGTTGAAATCAACTAAGTTGTCTTTGCCCCACTGGAGAATTACCTGAAGATCGGCATTTAAGGAATTGGCAGCAGATTTTCGAGAACTTAAAGCTGATTGAGCTGGACAAGGTTTCTCAAAATGGAAAGTTGAATGCAATGTGCTATCAACGGCAAAACTATGGATAGGATTTCCAGTCAATGGAAGAAGGTCATTGATATACAAGAGAAAAAGAGTGGGGGAAAGAACTGAACCTTGGGGGACACCGGCATTAGTGGAGAAGTTAGAAGACAGAGAGCCATCTACCATCACCCTCAGTGAGCGATCAGAGAGAAAACTGGATAACCAATTACTAAAAACAGTTGGCAAACCATAAGATGGAAGCTTGTTTAGAAGACCTTTATGCCAAACACGATCAAAAGCCTTTGAGATGTCAAGAGCAACTACTTGTGTTTCACCGAACCTTTCCATTGAATTAGTCCATAAATGGGTAACATAAGCCAGAATATCACCAGTGGATCGACACTGACGGAATCCATACTGGCGATCCTTGATCAGACGGAAAGTTTCTAGGTAGTTTAAGAGTTGGCGGTTAATTGATTTCTCCATTACTTTAGAAAGAGTAGAAGTAATTGCAATGGGACGATAATTGGATGGGAGGGATTTGTCACCCTTTTTAGGAACTGGCTGGATATGAGCAAATTTCCAAGCAGTAGGAAAAACACCTTTGGAATAAGAAAGTGAAAAAAGGCGGCAAAGAATAGGAGTAAGTTCAGGAGCACAGGTTTTGAGAACAAGTGGAGAAATACCATCAGGACCTGGAGCTTTCTTAGCATCAAGATTCATCAAAATCCTTCTGACATCCTTTTGACGGAAGATCACAGGAGGCATTGAATGGAGCGTGTTAGGAATGGTGGGAGGTGTTTTACCAAGATCATTAATACATGAGCTCAAAGAAAAATGGGATGCTAGCAGGTCAGCTTTATCCTTGGCTGAAGTGACAACAGAACCATCTGGTTTGGACAGAGGTGGGAGCAGAGATGGGCAAAAGTTGCGGCCAATAGCTTTGGCAAGAGACCAGAATGCTCGGCTACCATTAGGGCAAGAAGCAAGTTTTCTACTCTTAGCCTGTTCAAACTCTAGTTTGGACTGATTAATAACTGCTTTACAATTGTTGCGAGCTTTGGCGTAGGCAGAAAATGAAACTGAAGAATTAGAAACAAGCCAATTACGATATGCAACGTTCTTCTCTTGGACAGCCTTAGCACATTTATTGGAAAACCAAGGTTTAGATAAAGGACGAGATTTTAAAGTGGAGTGTGGGATAAAGGATTCCATTCCTGCAAGAATAATTTCACTGACACGATCTGAGCAAACGTTGACATCAGAAGTTTTGAAACAGTAATCAGACCAAGGAAAAGAAGAAAAGAAGTCTCGCAGGTCATCCCATTTTGCATTCTTGTAATGCCAAACAATACGAGGTTGGGAATAGCCATGAGATAAAGGTTCCATTGGAGAAGAGGCAATCACCAAGTTGTGATCTGAAGTGCCTAAAGGACCTCTCACTTCAACCTTGTACTTAGAAGGGTTGTTTGTGAGAAAAAGATCAAGCGTATTGGCTGTATGATTAGGATTGTCCGGTATTCTTGTAGGTAAATGAACAATCTGTGCTAGGTCATTAGTAATTGCAAAAGCCTCAGCATCTCGACCTGCTGGGTCGGTGTGACTAGAAAACGGAAGCCAGCTGGAGTTGTGAACGTTAAAATCACCAAGGAAAATTACCATACTGTTAGGAAAGTTGGACTGGAGAAAGTCAAGTTGCAAAGAGAGGAAGTCAAAGAGCTCCAAGTGATTAGTGGAGTTGGGAGAACGGTAGAGACAACAGATGAATTTTACACAATGAGGTAGAGAGATTTTAAGCCAGAGAAGATCAAAGAGAGGAGATTCCAAATTGCCAAGTCTCTGACAGGGAATATCAGAACGGACATATGCACAAGTACCACCTTTGAGGCGAAAGGAATCATACAGCAAATAATTTGGACATCTGAGATGAGCAGTAGTTGAATCAACTGATAACTGAGATTCAGTCAGAAAAAGTACATGGGGTTTGGAAGACTGCAAGTGGAAATGGACATCGTTGAGATTAGAATTGAGACCACGTATATTTGTGAAATGAATTAGGAAGTCCTTGGGAGGTTTAGATCTTTTCGCAGATAAGCTTGCTCTATTATTTTGACAATTCATGGTGTATTCAATAGTAAGAAAAAGTGGGTGGGACATGCTGTATGAAGTAATGAAATTTTTGGATATGGCGTACATGTGGTAAGAATATACCCAGATCCTTGACATAACGTGGCCTCGACAATGCTCCCCGCATACACACTACTCGGACTCCCTCCAGTCACTATCTGGCAGAGTAGAGGTAGCAAGATTATACACTAGCTGATCCGGAAGCTTTCTAGAGAGTTACCAATAGGTTCAGTCCGGTGTACTAACTAGCGGCCGGCCTGCGAACACCGTTTTAGAGCTGTACCCTCGAAATGTAAGGAATATTGGATCTCGCCACGACATTCATCATAACCTCAAAAATCATCAATCATACTGCATGGTGGAAGAGATAGGGAAGGGTTGGCCGGAACTTAGCTCTAGAGACTAAACATGGGTTCCACCACTTCAAGCCTCCAATAAGCAAAGTGGTGGTATTTCACCGGTTGATGAGAGTCATCTACCACCTAGTACTGCCTGGTAACATAGAGGGGCGGCGTTCCTCCATGTGGTGTGGGCGCCACACCTCGACCCCTGCTTACGTTGGTTCACACCTGGGTGGTCACCCACCATGTACTTGTGCATGAGGGTTATACCCAGGATTACTAACAGTCCCACCATCGTGAAGGTGCAAGCAGAGGATTTGGCTGTCATAGACCGTCCGGACTTCGCCGAAATTGGGTCCACTTGACTTGAGTGTCACCCGAATATCAGTTCCATCAGCGTTTTAGACTCACAGGTAGCAAGAACAGCTTGTCTGGCATATCTGAGAGAATGTCTGTGACAGCCTCAAGGACCAATACTCGAGACTGAAAAAAAAAATATATATATAATGTTATAACTGCATTGGGATATAAGTTTAGGGTTATAATTTTGTATTGAAATTTCATTTGAAATTGAATTGAAATCAGGACTCAGACCAGAGCAGCAAAGCAAAAGGCTCAAGCTAATGGGATGCTGGGGCTCAGGGGAGAACTGAGGGGGACAGTTGCCCTCTGAATCACAGCCTTTTAAAATGCACTGCTTGTTTGATGTTTGTGGAGCAATAGTACGGGACATGATATTTCCAAGGGGAATGTCTTTGTGAGTGCGAGATGTAAGGAGTGTGAGGAAATCAGACGACAACTCAGCATTGTTATGGGCCTATATGAGAGATTGAAGGACAGGGTGTATGCCCTCAAAGGATCTAAATTGAGGGCCCATCAAGCTCTCAGTCACCCACATCAACACCAGAGCTTGCACTTGATCATCATGCAACACAGCGGCAACCCCCAAGGCAGAATGCGCTGGTCCTATAGGAACTAGTAGTTGTCGGTGACTCTACTGTCAGGGAAATGGGGAACATGCTATGTAAAAAGGATAGGTGGAACAGGACCAGGGTATGTCTGCCATGGACAAAGGTTGATGACGTTGTAGAGCAGATATCATCTTTTAAGGGCACAAAAGGTGATATTGTTGTACACATTGGCACTAATGATATTAAGAGTAGGAGACCGGTGGAATTACTTAACAAGTACAGGTCACTGTTGAAAAAAAAAAGCCGTGAATTTGGGTTGAATTTGAAAGTGTCTGCAATTCTGCTCAGACACTATAGGAGGGAGTATATGATGAGAGCCTTGTCGATCAATTCAGCCCTGGAAAGATTGTGCAATGCTCAAGGGGTAGAATTATTTTCAGCCTGGTCTGTACTTGTTAACAGGAGAGACTGTTTCTACAGGGATGGGATACACTTAAATTAAAAGGGTGCAAGAATATTTGCTGATGAATATTTCCCAGTGCTTATGTCACACCAAACTGACTCAACATTGCACTGTCCATCTATGTCAACTGGATATACTTCCTTAGATTTTGTTTTTCTTAACAGCATAACCCCTACTCCCTTCCTATCGTGTCTATTCTTTCTCTACTCCCCAAATTCCAATTCTGCATTCCCTATATTTGTGTGACTCCACGTCTGATATCTCAACAATATCTGCCTTTGATGTCTTGACCAGCACTTCAAATTCATCAAATTTATTTACTATACTTCTAGCATTGGTGTACATGCACCTATTCTTATTCTTAGTTGTCCTAAGGCAGCCCATATATTTAATTGTTTCATGATGACTACCATCAATCCCTGAAACCCCAAGCATTCTGCCCTCCAGGCTGCTGCTCATTCTAATAGAAGTAGTGCAAGAATCACCTTCACCTCTGTGTGTGGATACTTTTAACCTTTTAGTCTGTGAATCCCCCCCAAGCTAGCAGTTTTTTGACCCACCTAACACTACCTCGATAGCATCAGCAAATCTCTTGCACCCCTTCTTGCACATGTATAAACAATTTAGACTTATTGTTCTTGTATAGTTAACTACCCTGACACACCCCTTGAAGTTATTTAAGCTTGCCACCCTGGCATTAGCTACCACTCATTTGAAACATTTCTGCCCTCAGAACATGCTTCTAATATGATCTGTTGCAGTAATAAAGAAGAACTCTTGAGTTATGTGCAAGCATTACTTTGAACAATATTTTCAGATAAGCGCGTATCTATATTACTCTTGTCCCCCAAAACTAGCTCTTTCCCTGAACCTTTAAGGTATCCTCAATGATACTGACAAAAACCCTTACACTACCATTGTTTAAATGTACCCTATTTCTACAAAACAGATTCCTTCTACCTACAAGTGTGGGCAAATACGATGGAAATTTCCTCAAGACAGGAAGAGTCCTTCCTGTCTTGAGTTAATCCGCAAGGCTTTCAGCATATAATCCCTCCTATCAGGCCTGGGCAGAATTGCAGACACAGACATTCTGACCTAACTCACAGCATTTCTTCAGCATGGTCCTATAAGGCCTGACGTAGCAGAGTGTTCAGGAGCGAGAGTGCATAGCACGCGTTCCTTGAGTGGACTGGGGTTAAAGCCCATGACTACTAAATACGATAAATATTTGTATTGACAATTTATTGTAAAGTCTACTGGCTTGGTTGTCGTGCCGGAGTCTAAACAGAAAATTTTAGGCCTGACGTAGCCGAGTGATCAGGAGTGAGAGTGCATAGTACACATTCCTTGAGTGGATGTTTGTTATTTGGTTTTTAGGAGCATTAGCAACTAAGGCCATAATGCTCCGGGAATATGCGGTGGTCATATCCTCGACCTTTCCGCATCCTCTGTATTTGGTGGTGACGAGCTCAAACCCCGTTCTAATCAAGAAGCGTGTGCTACGCACTGCTGCTGCTGCTCCTTCCCACCTGGCTATGGAGGCGCCTCCTTGAGTGGACCGGGGTTCAAGCCCATGACTACTAAATACAATAAATATTTTTATTGACGATTTATTGTAAAAACTCTACTGACTTGGTTGTCATGCCAGAGTATAAACTGAAAATTTATTTATTTATTTATATTTGTTTAACAAATCATTGGATTGTGTATACTTAATATCATTAGTCCCCACATGAATAATAATATTCTCTTTACCCTCCTTTACATCTGACAGTCTGTTGGTGACTTCATCATTAATTGTTGCTACTGGCAGACATACCCTGGTTCTACTTCACCTATCCTTACTACAAAAAATATTTCCCATTTCCCTGACAATGGAGTCTCCTAACAGAACTAAGTCCTTCTGAATCAGAGAGCAGTTTCCACTTGGTTTTTCTGCACCGGGGACCAAATCAGGAGTGCATCACTTGGTAGGTTACGAGAGTCTTGAATCCCTAACGAGATCCCAGTTGCATTTTTCTCGAGGGCCATCACCTGTTTTTTTCAGTGACACAAATTGTTCTAGCAATGCATCAAATTTTAACTTTAGATCAGTACACCCTGTACAATGGTGACAAAGAAAAGAATCACCAGGTGAGCTATGATTATCCATAGGTTAACCTTGGAATACATGCCACAGGTTTCAAAGGATGAAATCATGACTTACCCGGAAATCGCCATCGGCTATTTCTGTATGAGTCATGATACCCTCTGAAAAACTATTCAAGATGGATCTTGTTACAATCATTGTTAAATTTACTAATTTTTAAAATTTATATATATATTTATAATATAAAAATTAAATTCACAAACTACTACAGTAAGGAAAAAAAAAACATATTAAAATAAACTTTACAATATATTAAATAAATTATCTAAAAGCAATTATCTAACCTTCTCTAATCACTATGCTCTCCCTGCATTTAAAAATACGTCTGCCCACTACCTAATTATAATAGATAATAAATTTATCTAACTAACACCAACCTATGTGATTCGAACTTTTGACTTACCTGCTTGCTACAATTAACACACCAGAATTTCCCTGAACAAAATGAAATAATATAGCAATAATAACAATGGTGGCATAATTTGAATGTTCTTATCAATACAATACAAATTTTGGCAGAAGTCGTATGTGGTTCCTTAAGCAATTATAAACTATAATTGCTATAATTGCCAAACAAATTCACCAACATTTTTTTTTTTTATGTGAACCCCAAACACGAGAGGTATTAGAACCTATAGTACTTAGTACCGTGCTTGGGTTGGAGGTTGAGAAGACGAAAGAAGATATTTGTTGACATTGGACTTGAACTTCTGTAGATTGTAATTTTCAGGAAATACGTATGAAGGAAGGTTGTTCCAGAAAACGGCAGTTGAATGGATAAATGAGTAAGATGAAAAGTTGGTTCTGTGGGTTTGAAGTTGGACAGTAAATGGATGTTGGCTGGTGGCGGCACGTGTTCGGACTGTTTTGAAAGAGAGAGAGAGAGCGGGAATTATAGAAGCCAATTCAGAAGAACAGTGCCCATGGAAGTATCTGTAGAAGGGCATGCAGCAGAAACAGTGCATCTATGAGAAAGCGAGTGGAGAGACTCTGTTAGAGATGAATCATTAATTAACCTAACTGCCCTCTTCTGAATGGAATCAAGAAGCCTGAGAGAGGTTTTGGGGGCACCACCGCAGATGTGGAAACAATATTCCATGGCAGGGCGGATTTGCGATTTATACAGAGTGAGCAGCTGTTTGGAAGAAAAGTAACGCCGAGAGCAAAAGAGAAAACCAAGTTTTTTAGATGCAGAGGAAGCAATATTTGTAATGTGCTTGTGCCAAGAGAGATTAGAAGTCAGGGTAATCCCCAAAAGAGATATATCATTTTGCCTAGAAATCCGAGTGTCACTAAAGATAAGCATAGGAGCAGAAGAATCCTTTTTGCGAGATATAAGACAAGACTGAGTTTTAGAAAGGTTGAAATCAACTAAGTTGTCTTTGCCCCACTGGAGAATTACCTGAAGATCGGCATTTAAGGAATTGGTAGCAGATTTTCGAGAACTTGAAGCTTATTGAGCAGGACAAGGTTTCTCAAAATGGAAAGTGGAATGCAATGTGCCATCATCGGCAAAACTATGGATAGGATTTCCAGTCAATGGAAGAAGGTCATTAATATACAAGAGGAAAAGAGTGGGGGAAAGAACTGAACCTTGGGGGACACCGGCATTAGTGGAGAAGTTAGAAGACAGAGAGCCATCTACCATCACCCTCAGTGAGCGATCAGAGAGAAAACTGGATAACCAATTACTAAAAACAGTTGGCAAACCATAAGATGGAAGCTTGTTTAGAAGACCTTTATGCCAAACATGATCAAAAGCCTTTCAGATGTCAAGAGCAACTACTTGTGTTTCACCGAACCTTTCCATTGAATTAGTCCATAAATGGGTAACATAAGCCAGAATATCACCAGTGGATTATTATTATTATTATTATTATTATTATTAGCTATATGGTGCAAGGAAGCCTGAGGCTTATGCTGCACCAGTTAAAAAAATCCCCAAGTTACCCTAAGAGAGAGAAAGAGAGTCATAAAAGGGAATCACCAAGAAAGAGAAGAATGGTGATATTCAGCTCAGGACCCTGGGTGTACCAAGCCCATACTCACCAGATGTGAGCCCCAGGGGTACCAATTTATAAGAGTATTAGCATTAGCATTAGTAGAGGCATTTGATGCAAGAAAGCAAGCTTATGCAGCATCAGCCAAAAAAAAAAAAAAAAAAAACCCACTTCCACTTCACCCCTCTGTTCGTTCAAAATACCTGTCCAGCTGAGCCTTAAACTTATTTAGGCTATCAACCTCCACTACAAGGGATGGAAGTCTGTTCCACCAACCAACCACCCGCTGGCTAAAGGCAAATTTCCGCACGTCTATCCTACATCTGTCTTTCCTCAATTTGAATTTATGCCCTCTCAGGTGATTATTCTGAGCTAGAGGAAGAATCCCATCAGCATTGAGCATGCTCAAACCATTCAAGGCTTTATACACCTCTATCAGATCACCTCGCTGGTGCCTAGTCTCCAGACACTGTAATTTGCAAAACTTAAGCCTTTCTTCGTAAGAGCACCCCTTTGTTCCATTCACTAATCTTGTTGCCCTTCTCTGTACTCGTTCCAGCAGCTCTACATCCTTCTTGAAATGAGGCCTCCAGACCCGTATACAGTACTCTAGGTGTGGCCTGACCATCGCCTTATACAATGGAATAATCACCTCCTTATCCCTGCTGGAAAAATTCCTGTATATCATTGACAATACTCCATGAGCTACTCTTGCAGCCCTTCTGCACTGCTCAGAGAACTTCATATCTGCCTGCACAACCACCCCCAAGTCCCTTTCATTCTCTACCACTGTCAGTGTAGTACCACAGAGTTGATACGTTGCTCTGGGGTTGCTGTTTCCCATGTGTAGTACTTTACATTTATCAATGTTAAACTTCATTTGCCACCTCTCAGCCCATCTGCTCAACCTTTCCAGATCCTGTTGCAGCAGCATAGTGTCAGTAGTGTCCTTGACAACCCTGCCAACCTTTGTATCATCTGCAAACTTGGACATTAAGCCCGATATACCATCATCAATATCATTTATAAATACAGAAAACAATAATGGACCCAACACTGAGCCCTGAGGGACTCCACTAATAACATTAGTCCACGATGAGCAGTGTCCATTGATTACCACTCTCTGTCTTCTCCCCCTCAACCACCCCTTTATCCATAGCAGCAATTTGCCTCGAATGTCACACTGCTCCAATTTGTGTAGCAGTCTTCCATGTGCAACAGTATCAAAAGCCTTTCTAAGATCCAAGTATATAATATCAAAGCTATTCCCTGCATCCAGTTCTTTTGTGACTGCCTCATAGTATCCAATCAAATTGGTCAGGCAAGACTTCCCCTTAACAAAACCATGCTGTGTCCGAGCTACAACTGAAGTCTTGTCTAAATGATCCTGCAGTGCTTCTTTAACCAGTGCCTCCATTAATTTTCCTGGAACAGAAGTTAAGCTCACAGGTCTATAATTACTTGTGTCAGCTTGACACTGACGGAATCCATACTGGCGATCGTTGATCAGATGGAAGGTTTCTAGGTAGTTTAAGAGTTGGCAGTTAATTGATTTCTCCATTACTTTAGAAAGAGTAGAAGTAATTGCAATGGGACGATAATTGGATGGGAGGGATTTGTCACCCTTTTTAGGAACTGGCTGGATATGAGCAAATTTCCAAGCAGAAGGAAAAACACCTTTGGAATAAGAAAGTGAAAAAAGACGGCAAAGAATAGGAGTAAGTTCAGGTGCACAGGTTTTGAGAACAAGTTGAGATTAGAATTGAGACCACGTATATTTGTGAAATGAATTAGGAAGTCCTTGGGAGGTTTAGATCTTTTCGCAGATAAGCTTGCTCTATTATTTTGACAATTCATGGTGTATTCAATAGTAAGAAAAAGTGGGTGGGACATGCTGTATGAAGTAATGAAATTTTTGGATATGGCGTACATGTGGTAAGAATATACCCAGATCCTTGACATAACGTGGCCTCGACAATGCTCCCCGCATACACACTACTCGGACTGCCTCCAGTCACTATCTGGCAGAGTAGAGGTAGCAAGATTATACACTAGCTGATCCGGAAGCCTCCTAGAGAGTTACCAATAGGTTCGGTCCAGTGTACTAACTAGCGGCCGGCCTGCGAACACCGTTTTAGAGCTGTACCCTCGAAATGTAAGGAATATTGGATCTCGCCACGATATTCATCATAACCTCAAAAATCATCAATCATACTGCATGATGGAAGAGATAGGGAAGGGTTGGCCGGACCTTAGCTCTAGAGACTAAACATGGGTTCCACCACTTCAAGCCTCCAATAAGCAAAGTGGTGGTATTTCACCTGTTGATGAGAGTCATCTACCACCTAGTACTGCCTGGTAACATAGAGGGGCGGCATTCCTCCATGTGGTGTGGGCGCCGCACCTCGACCCCTGCTTACGTTTGTTCACACCTGGGTGGTCACCCACCATGTACTTGTGCATGGAGGTTATACCCAGGATTACTTACAGTCCCACCATCGTGAAGATGCAAGCAGAGGATTTGGCTGTCATAGACCGTCCGGACTTCGCCGAAATTGGGTCCACTTGACTTGAGTGTCACCCGAATATCAGTTCCATCAGTGTTTTAGACTCCCAGGTAGCAAGTACAGCTTGTCTGGCATATCTGAGAAAATGTCTGTGACAACCTCAAGGACATAATCAGAGAATAACAAATAATAAGTACACTTCTAATTTTAAATCAAAAATAAATTCACTAGTTATGCAGTAATAAAGGTGCATTATAGCCAAAGCAACTTATGTGCCATCAAACCCCCACAACAACAACAACAACAGTAATAATACTACCATGCTATATGTATGAGGCTACACCCAGTGGTGAGCTGTGAATATTTTAACAATGGGCTCGCAGTTTTTCCGACTTTCTACTGAGTAAATATGATCAGTCACGGAAGTGACATCATCCGCGGCTTCCACTAGAGGCGCTTCCCACACTCACACTACTAGTAGTGTGATTAGAGCGCGTGATGCACTCTTTGTGACCGGTATGATATCTCAAGTCAGGAGCGGATTTAGGGGGGTGGTCAGATGCGTCTTATTACCCCCTTAATCATGCATATAAGTGAATGTGTAAAACGTTCCTAGGTCTATCTAAAAAAAAAAAAACTAGTTGTCATGCCTTGCCTTACGATGATAACTGGATATGACAGTGTCTGGAGTTCTAACTTTTTAGAATTTTTGAATAGTATGACGTCACAATCATGCTTCCTGAAGTTAGTATGATTGTAACAATACAAATATTTGTTAACAATTACTTTTTTCGTTTCGCATTTTCATTACATTCCATTGTTAGGTGCCCCTAACACTTGCTTCAACTACAAGATCGGTACATCGATTAGTGCTATTTTACAGAGATATTTTGATATGTTGCACTCGCAAGTATACATCTCTTACTTTAGTTATCACAAATCCATTGTATCTTGTTTTCCAGAAATTATGAAAATCTGTGAATGATCAATAAAATATTTACAATAAAAAAGCTCTTTTATTTCATAATCGATATATATAAATCAAAATACCTAAAAGAAACACAAAGGATGTTTCGCATAAACCATCTACCGTACTTGCTCGGCACACGCCCAATTTTTTTTATTCATATTTTTTTTTAACAACTAGGGAAATATAATGGATACATTTTTTTCATGATAAAATCATAATATTGCGAATAAAAAAATAACATGAAATATTTCCCATATCTCAAATAACATAAAAACTATCACAAAGCATTCCACAATATAAAAACAAATATTACATAAAAAAAAATATTACATAAAAAACAAACTTTCTAGAAAAAGTACACAAAAAAAAATCACAGATTACATGAAAAAAAATTATTTCCCAAATATTCAAGAAAAATTTATTCTAAAAATTGCCACATAGAATTTACTTCTTAATATTTGTTGTTGATCTTCTGCTTTGCTCAATAGCTGAGCGACGATTACAGAGGAATGATTTAACGTAACGATCCGGATCAAATTGAAGCAATGGTTTTCCATTTAGATGTATGGTCATCATAATCTGCAACATGTTTAATTGTCACGATATTATTCATTACGCTGAAAGCTGAACTCAGCTTCAGCACTGGTAATTGCAATGGTTTCAAAAATATTTTCTGGCTTTCTTAATTGAAAAGGTAATTTCACTCGATTTTAAAGATAAACTGTCTTCGACAAAATCTCTAAAATCATTAATTTTTATTCATATGTTATTAGAAAACTTAAATTTCTTATTTGGTTTTCAGCGTCTTGTAACCAAGACGAAAGTTCTTTCACATTCCACGATTTCGGGTAGCATATTTTTAAAATTTCTTTCAATGGTACTGTTATTTAATTTAAAATCACCCGGTTGCATTAATAACTTATCCTTTAAGGATAAAACAATGCATTTAATAACTTGTCACGAGGTAATTTTTTTACTTTCAATTTTGATTCCTTCAAATTCTTTCCACTTCAACATGCTCTCAATTTTAACTTCATAATTTCCTTCAGAATTTTTCAAATTAGCAATAGCATTGATAAAGTAAATTTAATAATCCGGAATATTTAACTTCTGATTCAAAATGTGCACAAAACGGGATAATTCCTCCAACCCGCAATTGCCATCCGCAAGCTACAAGCTGCTCATCGTGGCCCGAACACACTACCGATCTTTATAGTTTCCACATCAAGTTCTTTAGCAATCATCCTTAATTTATACTAGTTATTTGGAGATTGGTGAGACAGTTTTTTTTTTTTTTTTTTTAATTATTGCCTGTATGCCATTATATTTTAGAACATTTTCTACACAGTGAAAGGCTAGACAAAGTTTCAAAATCTTCCAACATTTCATCTTCGTAAAGTTTATATAATATCTTAGTTGCCTCAATCCCCATCCTCCCTCTACGTTGCTACTCACTAGTTCTTTGAACACAGTGCAAAATGTCGGAATCACACGAATATTCAGCTACTGTGACCATGTAAACATAGACAGGAGAAATTTACTGGAATGGATCACTCACTTCTCCTAAAAACATATGCCCATTTGTCGGAGTAAAGGGGAACCACAACACAGGTTGAGCAGAGGTTATAATCCGTGTCGAGAATCTTCTTAATTCTCTGACTGGCTATGGAAAGCATATTGATTAGCGCGACTTCTCAGTATATGACTGCATAGGTTTTATAGACACTACTAACATTGTGAAATGGTAATCTCTTTCATGCTTAATTCACACTTTCTAATTACTTAAATTGCCTAAATGCCAGAGGTGAGAACAATGCATATACAACTGACTCTCCTAATCTGTTCGTTACATGGAAATTTTCTTTGTTCAACGGAAACTATTTAAATGTAATTACCAAGGGGAATCAAAAAAATTTGCTATAAAGAAATTCGTTAAACAGAGGTCTGACTGTAATTAAATCAAAAATAAAGAAATTTTAAAACACATAACTGATCTATTGCCCCATTAAAATGCTGGGAATGGGGCCCCGCTTACCCCACCATAGTTTCGGCTCTGGATACTAAATAATTGTTCAGGATTTTATTTGTAAAATAAATGATCGTCTCAACAATGGGCTCACTAATTTTCAAAAAAAATAACAATGGGCTCTCGCGAGCCCATTATAGCTCACCACTGGCTACACCGTTAACAGCTTATAACTTGAAAGTTATAAGTTAATTCTAGTATTGCACCCTGGTATTGCAGACATGACAATCCAGTTGTGAAGATAATCACACAATATAAGAGAGATGCCAGAAGGTGTACATGATAATTTGAAAATGAAGATTGATGCAATAAAGCATCATTATATAGAATATTTACACTCTTAAACATATGATGCTTTATTGCATCAATCTTCATTTTAATATTATCATGTACACTTTTTGGCATCTCTCATATTGTGTGATTATCTTCACAACTGGATTGTCATGTCTGCAATACCAGGGTGCCTGCCCACCCACCGATGAAGGACCAACAAGCCTTGAAACGGTGCCATCTGGGTGGTGGTGCCCACCAAGAATAAGTAACAATAGTCTTCTCTTTTGGTGAAGCGTTACTTATTGGAGGTAGTGCAATACATGACAACTCATTGTGAAGGGGGCGCACAATATGAGATACAGATAAAATGATGCCCCTTCGAAATACAAACGTAGTTTTTTCGTTTAAGAGTTTTCTATGGTGTATTTACACCAATATTACATAGAATAATTAATGTTAATAAAAATGATATAAATGGCTTTATTTATTAGTATCTCACTTGGCTATTTCATCTTTATCATAGATAATTAGATCACTTACTAGTTTCAATTGATATTCATTGTTTTTGGTCACATACAATATTTTTAATGTAATAGGATCCCCACACACACACACTCCATCACTTAATCCATCAAAACTCAACCTGTTTTTTAAATTTCTGAATACAGTCTTTCCACAAACAGCAAGAAAATTGCTTAAAAAATTAACATGCAATCAATGTAATTTCCATGAAAATTTTGACCAATATTCCAAGGGAAAATCTGCATACACAAAATAACTTTGCATGTGGCTACTTAAACAACCAACCATTTCACACAGCGAAGTGAAAGTGGTAAGTGAAGGCACAGGAAAACTGTCATTGTCCTGCAGTCAAAAAGCTGCAAACCACTGTAACTAAAGCAGTTATAAAAGTAATGTCAAGCATTACTTAGCATTTTTTTTTTTTTTATCAAATATACAAGAATGCCAAGTGTATCTTCACAAAACCTCCTTTACAAAACTAAACCATTATTTAGTGAATAGGGTACATGATTCCTTAAGTGTACAGCTTCCCTAAGTGTAGTACCAACTCTGTGGTACTACACTTAGGGTTGTAGAAAATGAAATGACCTGGGGATAATTGTGCAATTAGATATGAAGTTCTCTGGGCAGACAGGCTGCCAGAACAGCTCATGGAGTTCTGTCAATGATATAGAGGAATTTTGCTAGCAGGGATAAGGAGGTCATTATCCCATTGTATAAGGCAATGGTCAGGAGGCCACGCCTTGAGTACAGGTCTAGAAGTCTCATTTTACGAAGGATGTAGAGTAGCTTGAGCGAGTACAGAGAAGGGCAACAAGATTGGTGAGGGGAACGAAGGGGAGGTCTTACAAAGAAAGGCTTAAGTTCTGAAAACTGCAGCATCTGGAGACTAGGCATCTGTGAGGTGATCTGATTGAGGTGTATAAGGCCATGAATGAGTTGAGCAGGCACAATTCTGATGGATTTTTTCCTCTTGCTCAGATTATGAACCTGAGGGGGCATAAATTCAAATTGAGGAAAGGCAGTTATAAAATAGATGTGCAGAAATTTGCCTTTAGTCAGCGGGTTATTGATTGCTGGAACAAACTTCCATCTGTTGTTGTGAAAGTTGATAGCTTAAATAAGTGGTAGATGACTTTCATCAACTGGTGAAATACCGCCACTTTGCTTATTGGAGGCTTGAAGTGGTGAAACCCATGTTTAGTCTCTAGAGCAAAGTTTCGGGCATCCCCCTCCCCTCATACTTCTCCTCCAACCCATGCACGGTACTAAATACTATAGGTTTTGATACCTTTCGTGTTTGGGGTTTTCATAAAAAAAAAAATAATAAAAAATAAATTCAAGGAGGAACTGGACAAACGTTTAGAGGGAATGGATGTGTGAAATATTTTTTTTTTTTTTTTTGGCAGATGCTACATAAGCTTGCTTTCTTGCATCATATGCCTCTACTAATGCTAACGATACAATTCTGAAACCACTTCCAAATGATGGGGATAGCATCCAAGTTTTTATTCACAAATCAGAAAACATGTTAGCTGCAGTAGATGACAGCATAATCGCAAAACTGTAATTGTGAAGAAATTTCGTTTGGTCACTGATCAACAGCTTTCATTCTCATATGGTTCCATCATCAGATAGCTGTTGTTGTTATTTGGTTTTTAGGAGCATTAGAAACTAAGGCCATATTGCTCCAGGGATATGCGGTGGTCATTTCCGCATCCTCCATATTTGGTGGTCACGGTCTCGAACCCCGGTCTGATCAAGAAGCGTGTGCTACGCACTGCTGCTCCTGCCCACCTGGCTACGGAGGCACCTCATCAGATAGCAACATAGCAGGTTACACACATTACTGATCTTGACATGTTGAGCTCACAACTGGAACGTCATATGGATTTCCCTGACCTTTGCATGAAACTTCCTCAAACCAGCTCCACTGTGCTTTCACTGTATTTTGTTCAGCCACCACCTCGGCCAAGATAACTGCACAAACAAGCATCCTTTATGAATTTTACGTTGCAGAATTGTAGGTCTATTTGGTGGCTTCTTTTTAAAATCTGTTTGAAAGTGACACATAACAGCTGCAGCTCACTGAACCAAAGTATGCACTGTGCCTTCTTGGGGTTATTAAATTCCACCATGATTACAGTTGTATGAAAATACTGTCTTCTACTACACAGTGCATTTTTCTGGTTGGTGAGTAAAACTTGAAGATATTTCTTATCATCTTGGAAGTAGTTTCAATTTGTATCATGTGCTCTATTAATAGAATAATGTTTTAGTTTAGTAAAGGAGTTTTGTGATATCCTGTATTTATGGAAGTGGAAAATCCTCATGGGCTATTGGTGAAAATTATCTATGCAGTCCATTAGTAAAGGGTTTTTTTTTTTTTTTTTTTATACCTACATACCACAAACTTAATCCTGTATACAGATTTGATACAGTACTTTTTTTTTTTTTTTTTTAATTCTGAAAACAGCATCTTCCAGTTTGGCAATTTTATTGCCTTGCTAAGTGATGTACAACAGTGGAACTACATCTGACAGCCCACATAAGTTTTCAAGCATTCTTTACTAACAATGGTGTGCATATTAACAACATTATGCCACCTGCTCTGTGAACAATCTATGGCAATCACAACTCTAATTAGTATTACTGTAATAATGAGCTTAATTTTCACTTGCCTTCACTGCAAATGCCTGTTGACCAATGAAAATGCATACGCATGTCAATTACCCTTGAAAGTATCCCATCTAGGGAGGAAGAAAATAGCAAAAAAAAACCTCTATTAAAGTGCCTGCATCCATTTTACAGAATTTCCATTTTGGAGAGGTCATCTAACATTGTAATTTCAAATACTTCTGGCCAGGACCCAAACCTGTGTTTCCACAATAAAAGATATTCCTTTTAGAGAGGTGTCCATTAATGAAGGTTTCACTCTACAGTAGAACTTCGATTGTCCATCAGGGTATGGGACCAAGGCCATGATGGATAATCAAATAGACGGATAATAGAATGTGTACGATAAAAACATTATACATAATATAGATCGGGTCATCTAACTTGTCTATTTTATTACATAATCTAATGAAATCTAATTAAACTTTAATTATTGTTTATTTTTTACCAGGTCATCAAAAAAATCATAGTACAGATATCTACATACATAACTATTTTTAATATTTTGGCTTACATTGGTCTAGTAATGTCATAAAAAAATTTAAAAGAAAAACATATTACTTAATGTTGTATGTACGTAGAAAAACTTTATTACATACATAGAACATTAATGTCATTAATGAAATTTAAAAGAAAACAATATTACATAATTAAATTTCTTTTCTAAAAAATTAGTCAATTTCTTTTGTTTCATTACCCCCCCCACAAGCATTTTGGGAGGCTATGTTATGAATTTTACGCAAAAGTAACACTTATATAGCATCTGCTTCTTCTTGTATATAGCATCTGCTTCTTCCTCGAACCACTCAATGCACTTTGACAACATAGTTTCAGCTTCACAGTGGATAATTATGTTTGTTGTTCCATCAGCAGCAGCTTTTTCTTCTTCTTCGGTTTCAGAATCATCTGAAATTGTCATCTCTCTTTGTACAATTTCATTGTCGTCTAAAATTTCACATCTGACATCCATTTTGTCCATATCGAGCCAACCATTTACTTCCTCCATTGAAATATTTTTAAAACCAGGAACATTTGAACATAAATGCAAAATTTAAGTTTCTTTTGGAATGGTTTCTGTATCACTTGAATATATTTCTGGCCACAACTTATTACAGCTTCTTTGTATTGTTTGAACTGGAACATCATTCCAGATATCACTGACATTGAAAATTGTCTTTTATAGTGTAGCTTTTCCAAAACTATCACATCTAATTTATTTTCTGCCGAAACAAGTTTTTGAATGAACATTTTGCGATAACGACGTTTCATATCGGTAACGAAGTTTCAATCATGCCTTGGTTCATCGGTTGAATGAGAGATGTCGGGTTTGCTGGCAGAAAGTGGCATGATATTTTGCCATCATTGTTTTTTAAATCACATTCATGTATGGAATGAGTAGGCACATTGTCCATCAGTAGCATTGCATATTGTGGTAAACCTTTTGATGCCAAATATGATCTTACATAAAATATTTGATCTTCAAATATTTTATGAAACCAATATATCTTGGCTCATCCACATGTTGTTTTTTGAGAAATATTTAACTGGCAAAGCATTTAAATTAATATTTTTAAATGATCTAGGCTTTTTTGGTTTTCTTATAACAGCCGAAGGCAATTTATGACTACTGCTGGCATTAGAACATAACATTATATTGATGTGATCATTTTGCATCTTATATTCTGGTGCCATATGTTCAGTCATTGAGGCCAGTGTCTTTTCAGGTAGTGCCTTCCAATTAAGGCCAGTCTCATTGCAGTTGTATATTTGGTCTTTAACCAAACTTCAATCAGCTATTTCCTTCTGTAGTTTTTCACGTTAAACAGAAATTGTTGCGCTATCAACAACTGTCAAATACCATGATGAAACTTAAATTTGTCCAACCATCCGATGCTAGCCTTAAATGAAGGATCTCCGCCTAGTTTTTTATTGATTTCAATGACTTTTTCAATTATTAATAGGTCCTGACAATGGAATTCTTGGCTACGTTTTTGAACAAACCATTGAAACATTGCAGTATCGAATTGTTTATTTTTAGCAAGCTTCAATGTTTTACGACTTTTAACATTAAAGTCTGTGGTTTCCATTTTCAACACATGGTTTTTCAATTTTGTCTGCATCATGCTTTATATCATTTACTGTTCTTCTTCCTATTCCATAAACCAATGCAATACTTGTAGCACTTTCACCTTTTCTTAGACAATTGATTATTTCAATTTTTTGTGATAATCCCAACACTACTTGCTTACGTTTCTCTGTCATTTCAATGGGTTTACTAATTAAAAATTATTAAAATATGAAACAAGAGGTTAAAGTACAACTGTATAGAGTGAGTTGTAAACAAAGACTAAGTGACACTTGGCACCAATATCACAATGCATTACGGAGTAGTGTGGTTAACAGCTGACAGCAAATAGGGTGACAGACAATTGAAGTTCTACTGTACTTAAATTTCAGAAAATATTTCAATACTGTTGCACATAAAAGACTACTGTACAAATTGGAGCAGTGTGGCTAGGGGCAAGTTACCTCTATAGATAAATGGATGGTTGAGTAGGAGAAGACAGAGAGTGGTTATCAATGAGCACTGCTCTTATTGGACTAATGTTATTAGTGGAGTCTACCAGAGAGTTTGGTGCTGGGCCCATTGTTGTTTGTTATATTTATTAATGATATTGCTTATTGTGGAGAATGAAAAATACCTGAAGTAATTGTTCATATATAAAGTTCTCTGAGCTGTCTAGATAGGCTTCCATGAGGAAGAATTTTGCCAGCAGGGAAAGGTGATTATCCCATTGCATATGGAAATGGTTAGGCTACATCTTGAGTTCTGCATGCAGGTCTGGAAACCTCATTTTATTAAGGATGTGAATCTGATGGTACAGGCAGAGAAGAGCAACGAGGGGAATGAAAGAGTGCTCTTACCAGGAAAGGCATCAGTTCTGTAAATTATGGCATCTGGAGACAAAGGCACCCATAAAGAAATCTGATTGAAGTGTTTAAGGCTTTGGATAGATGAGTAAGCTCAATGCTGATGGAATCTTTCCATATAAATTCAAACTGAGAAAGGGTGGTTGCAGGATATGTGCATGGAAATTTGCTTTCAGCCAGCAGTTATTTGATTGCAACAAATTTCCATGTGGTGTTGAAGTGAATAGTTTGAATAAATTCAAGGAAGAATTAGACAAATGGATAGGTGATATGAGAAATTTTTTTTTTTTTTTTGATTGGTGTTGTATGAGCTTCTGTTTTGGCATTGTTTTCAACTAATAATACTAATACATCCACATGAAACAGTATATATACAGCAGTACTGACAAGTGTACCATTGAAAAGGTAGAGTATAAACAAATTCTATATTTGTTTATACTCTACCTCAATACCTGAGATAATGAGACCCCTCAATATTTCAGGTATTGAGGGGTCTCTCAATACCTGAGAGACCCCTCCCGCCCATGATCTGTATTGTGTTCTTTCGTTTAAGGATGACTGGACTGAACTGTTTATTGGGGAAAAAAAACAACAGATTATAAAATTTTAGCATACAAATATATTATCTCAAATCCATAGTTAGATAGGGATTACTACAATTCCTCAAACTGAATTGCATCTTGGAAACCCAAGCCACCTTCTTTCCTGCACAATCTTGCATTAAGAGTAGAATTTATAACTGTTGAATTTGAAATAGAGAGATCTTCCTGTATATCACTGAACCAAGTTTCAGACAAACAGACCACACCAAAAAAATAAAAAGAGAAAGAATGTCATGAAGATTATGAAACCTATTGATTAGGCTCTATGCATTCTGATAATAAACTATGAAATTATTAAAACCAACCAAAGCAGCAAACTAAATCCTTACAACAAATAAAACAAAGAACAAACCAAATCCTTAAACAAATAAAACAAAGAACAAACCAAATCCTTACAACAAATAAAACAAAGAACAAACCAAATCCTTACAACAAATAAAACAAAGAACAAACCAAATCCTTGGAAAAAAAAAAGTAACAAATCAAGTGTTGAAACACACGTACAGACAACAGATAGAAATCTTTATCCAATTATTGCTATGGAACTGATACTTGATGTCATTCTCACAGGAATAAGCAAAAAGGTCCATCTTACAGTTCTGTGATGGTCTGATGTAGGCTGATAGAGTGGACGTGGACTGCTTTTATTATTTCAGTGTTTCATACTATACTAGATCTCTTTCCATGAGGTCTTTTCATAAGATGAAACTATATGGCAGTTAAATATACTGGCAATCTTGACACACCACAGATTTTGATATACCACAAGTATAATCACAACTCCAAGATGGAAAAAAAGAGGACACTGTTTCTATATATTCTGTATATGAAAACAGTCCTGCTACAATTATAGCAGAGGGACTTTGCACTGTTAGCTTCTAATAAAGATTTTGAGAAGAAATTGTAAAATAAGCTTGGTTGGTTTGGTTTTATTGGCGCATTAGCTACTAAGGCTATAATGCGCCAAGACCATGTCATTTATAAAAAAGTTTAAACTTTCAGTGACCTAATTAGTTAGGTCACTATGTCCAAAGGTATAACAAATATATAAAGGAAAAATGTAAACTTTATATTCGATTAAAGATATTTATTGATTTTAAAAAGCTAAAAACAGCAGACACATTGTCATTGTCGGATAAAATCTCACTGAGTGTATATGGCTCAGTCAGATGACTAAAAGCTGTAAAACGGATATTTCTAAAATCTGGACAATCAATTAAAATGTGTCTCATGGATAAAACTGTGCCACAGTTCTCGCACATAGGACAGTCATCTGCCCTCAGCAGAAAAGAATGTGTAAGATGACCGTGTCCTATGCGGAGACGAGCTAGAACAACTTCCTCCTTACGATTCCTGCGCAGACTAGACTGCCACGGTTCAATTACAGGCTTTATACGATATAATTTATTCGCAGTCTGTCTATTCCACGAATCCTGCCATTGGGAGTGAATCTTCTCGTGTATTATTTGCCTGTAGTCTGTATAAGGGACTAACAGGCAGCGGTTATTATTGGGAATTGCTGATTTGGCTGCAGCGTCAGCCAAATCATTTCCCCTAATCCCAATGTGGCTGGGAATCCTTAAAATAAGCAAACTATTGCAAATTATTAAATATAAATTATTTATTTAAATGTATTTAACTCAGTATCACATTCAGTTAAGTGTTTTCACTCCAAAGGTTGGGATGAATAAAAATTCTATGTTGAGAACTGAGTAACATTTCCTTCAATTTTAAAACTTTCCCACATACTTCAACTCTTACATATGTATTAAACCATACGATTTTACCAGTCAACACAACATAAACTCCAGCTCACAAATAATTACAAATAAAATACCATTTAGCACAATTTATGTATGCATCCTTATAATGAACATATGAAGTAGGTGCCTTAGCTTCACAGGAGATATGTTTGTATCACTATTAAAACAAAGCAGCTTACCTTAGAATTGGATTCTCTGGGTAGCATGGATTGCAATACAGCCTATATAAAACATAAAACAACAAATTACATTCTTTTACACTATACGTAACATTATATATCATTCCAAAGGAATATCTTTCCAATTTTGTGAGCATTTTTTTAAAACTTGGTGTATCGTCTTTGTAAAATTCTTAATATTAATTTTAAAAAAAAATAATAAATTAAATAACTCTAACTTGTTGTTTTAAAAGCAGAATGTAATTAAATGGAATACTCATTTGACTTTTGACTGATTTGGAATAACTAATTTGACTCTATCTACATTTGTACACCTTCACGTATACAAACGGAGATAAAGTAAAATGATCAAAACCAAATAAAAGCACACCTAATAAATTTCTCTTTAAAAGTTCTCAAAATACACTATCCTAGAAATTTATTAGCAAATCCAGCATTCTGATATCTGCACACTTCCTTTCATTAGCAAATGAAATAGCTCATGATGTGTTGGGTCATGTGGCAGACAGTTCTTCCTCTTAAAACAGTAGCTGCAGCACATCCTCAACAAAGTTAATAAAAGTGACTAGAGGGAAAAATATGCAACATCAGACCTCACAAAAAGCATGAAGTAAATATGCTATTGTCTCATAAACTTAGAAAATCTGATGCGAAACAAGCAAAATGCTTCTTTTTTTGGAGATTCGCTATATTGTTAGAAAACCAGATATTATTATTACATATTATATTAGCCATATAGTGTGCAAGGAAGCCTGAGGCTTTTGCTGCACCAGCCAAAAAAAAAAAAAAAAAAGTTACTCTGAGAGAGAGAGAGAGACTAGAAGGGAATCACCAAGAAAGAGAAGAATGATGATATCCAGTGCTCGGGTCCCCAGGTGTGCCAAGCCCATACTCACCAGATGTGAGTCCCTGAAGTTAATATGATACATGAAATCTTTCACAAGTTGAATAAGGTGAAAGGGTAAAATTTACAACGGAAAATGAGGAAAATCAGAATTTAAACTTCTTAAATTTAACTCTAATGCAAAGAGATAGTAACATATCATAAGCCTATAAATAAGGATAATTACCTTCATTTTCATAGTTAAGGTCTAATATTGCATAAGAAATCAACTGAAATAGCTCATTTACAAATGCATTGCAATAGCCCAGTTTACAAGTATATTTAAATCATTCCTACAGGATGATTTAAGAAAATCTTTACATACTTAAAGAATGTGAGAGACAGAGTTAAGAATCTGACTTCAATTAGAAACTAATGTAATATATGCTGTTCCTTGCAAAGAAGGATGTAAATGCATATACACTAATAGTATATGCAATTACAAAAATGTATATACACTTGATTACAAAAACATAATAGCTCATTAAAATGTATCCCATAATAAGAAATTTAGTAACTCATCTGAAGGAGGTTCTAAATTAGTTACAAATTATTTAGAAATAGGTCATCATCAGATACTTTAAAATATGTTAATATTAGAAAGACAGCCAATGAAGCTTTAGCTGCAAACCAGCAAATCCTCAGCAATTTAATCAACTAATACATCTAACAACACCTAGAGACTGATAAGTTTATCAGAAGACTGAGATTTGCACAGGTTTATTACAGTTTGAAGTTTAGTAATTACAGTATAAGTTCATTCTATCTCCCCCCCTTTCCCAATCTCAATGAATTAGTAATTACAGTATAATTTTATTCTAACCCCCCCCTTCCTCATTCTCAATGAATATTGTTCCTTTACCGTTCCAACAGACAGTAAAGACCAAGATTTCTGAGTGAAATATAAATTTTTTCTTCAAAATACTTTTAACCTTTCTTAATTTCTAATGTTTTTTCTGCCCATAACCTATTACTTTCTACAAGGGGCTTCTCCTACTTTCTTTTTTATTTATTTTTTCTTGTTCCGTTTTGTGTTCTACCTTTCCCTTCCTCCCTCCCTCACCCTATAAATTAAGGCAATTGAACTTTCCATATAAATAAACTGTGGAACTTCACTGCTTGCTTGCCCCTTTGAAGATGGTATTCCAAATATTACACTTTGGGTTAACTTACATTTCATTAGGATGACTTATTTAGTTATGCAGGTTCAGAGGATTAATAAAACTTCAGTGTTCTTGGTTGAATTTTTTTTTTATTTTCATCAGAGGTTTGAATCTCTACTGATGGGAAAGTTTTTTAAAGGTCTTTGATTCTTAAAGATGGATGTAGTAGTACTAGTAGTGGCATGTGATGCAAGAAAGCAAGTGTCAGCCACAAAAAAAAAAAAAAATTTACATTATGAAATATAGACATCTCAAAAAAGAAGAATTTTTTTCATGTCAACCCTAAGTTGATACTGTACCCAGAAGGAGATAATTTTCCAAGAAAACAATGCCACAGCCCATAATATACAATTGTGCAGGAATGGTACACAGAGTAATATGGCCAATCTACTATGACTAACACAGCAACTAGAATCATCTGGAACAATTCATCCAAGATTGGCCTTATCAATCAAGAAATCAGAAGATCATAAACATTAATGGAATAGCAATACTAGGGACACCTGTGCAGATCTAGTCATAACTAGGAATTTTACACTTTGGTAACGAATGGGCCTGGAGTACTGGGGTCCATAGTTCACAAATACATATAGTTATTACTCAGTTTATTAACAAAACAAATTATAATAAAATAGAATAAGATAAAACCAGTAGCTTTCGGGACGCGTGTCCCTTTGTCAACTGACAAGTTAATACAAATTTTGAATACAATACAATGAGCAAAGTGTACCATTAATCATGCGTCATTGTTGTTGCACGGACGTGTGCTGCTTCTACGCCACTGATCATCCAGCAATAAAACGGTAGTTTCCAGGATGGGATGTAGACACATGCCTTTCTGGCGATTTAATGCCTTAGAATTGTTTATTATGTTGAGTGACTCTAGCCATAGGCGGTGGCGAAAGTGTTGTGAGTGGTCCACTATCTCAAAGTCGCGTTTGGGGTCAAGATCGTGGTTGGTGGCCCAAAAATGTTCTGCGACCGCGGACTGGTCAGTTTCGGCAAGCCGGATTGAAGAAGAAATCTTTATTGCATACAAAATGCATATGCCGTACACAATACCCTTCACGGCTACAAGCCAGGGGTTTACAGTAAAGGTTAATACAAAGTAAAAGTCTAATATAAAGGTTACAAAGGCTAATACACTGCAATAAACAAGAATGAGATAGGAGAAAAAATAATCTTATTACTAATTATACAAGTGTAATGAAATGAAAGCAAATGGAAAATTTACATATGAACGTATATACACAACAGCATGTTATCATGCTAATTTATCCTCCAGGGAGCAGTCCTCTTACAGTGTTGGAGTCATCTGAGCAGGTGCAGAAAGTTGGAGCAATGTAGTGAGGGATCCATGGGAGTGATGGACAGGTCCTTGGGAGCAGGTTCTAATGCCCTGTGACATGGTCCTGAGAAGGAAGTCGATGGAGTAAGTTCTGCCTGTATTTTTTATCCAATGCGAACTTGTAGAGGTCGCCATCCAAGGAGTATACGTACTGCAGCATTTGCACGGGTATGAAGCGATTGGATAACTTTAACCGGTTTGGGGTGGCCTGGAGGACTGGATTGGCCCGAAGGCTTGGGACCGGGATCCTCCAACCGCAGTTGGCCCAGAAGTCTGGGTGCGAAATAATGCCAACCATCATTTTTACAGAAAAGACGAGTTTTCTCTCATGGATAATGGCAGGAAGACATCTGATGTTTAGAGATGCTGCCATCTGGGTAGTCCTTCGTGCAGGGGGAAGTCGGAATTTCCATATGGCCCACTTCAATAGCCAAAATTCGCCTGCAAAAATCCGTCTTAGATGCGTTGCGGCAGTTGAGGTCCAGACTTCTGCTCCATAAAGAATGACCGGATAGACACACGTCTTAATATACCTGCACCAACGGCCTGGTCATGGACATGCATAAGTTGTTGCTTAAGCATCCACCAGAGTCGACAGAATTTTTTTTGCAGGTGGTCTATGTGTGGTATAAAGGAGAGCTTCTGGTCAAAAATAACGCCCAGGTCGGTGTGTTGCTGCACAGCAGAAATCGCGGATCCTCTTATATTGGGTTGCACCATCGTTGGGTTCCGTTTGAGCGAGAAAGTGAGCTGTTTCGACTTCTCAGGATTGATGTGAAGGCCGAAACCGGAGAGGAAGGCCTCGAGGTTCTGGATTTTATGTTCGATTACGACATTTGTGTAGTCAGCAGTGTCTCCGGGGTTGATAACAGTGAACAGCTTTATATCATCGGCGAAGGTGATAATATCAGTTCGGCCCGTCACGAAAGGTTGAAGAACGGCTGAGAACAAAATACCAGAGAGGACCCCACCTTGTGGGACTCCAGTTGTAATATTTCTGGTGTAGCGTCGATTGACATCGCGAACAATAATCGTCCTATTCTCAAGCATTGACTGAATGAACCAGAGCACGTCTCCGCCAATGAAGTAATACTCACGTAATAGCCTTATCAACGCGTGAACGGATACGGAATCAAATGCTGCCTGGACGTCGATATAAGTAATGGTGATTTCCGAACCGTGCTCAAATGCGTCGAGGATCTTGGTAGTGGTACTGACTAGATTTGTAGCGGTGGATCTTGACCGGGTGGCATAGTGGATCTGCGGTGGCTGATGTGGCATTATTTGTGTGGTTAACGTTTTCAGAAGAGATTTCTCAAATAGCTTTAGTAGGCTTGATGCAGAAGAAATAGGACGGAAGTGACTGGGCTGAGAAGCAGAGGGTATTTTTGGCAGCGGTCTTACTAGATTGCTCTGTCGTGTTCTGTGAGGCGATCTTGGAGACGTCTTGATGTCTCCCCTATGTAGCAACTGTTACAGTCTCTGCAGGTGATACGATACACCACATTGCTGCGTAAGACAGGTGTGACAGCGGTCTTCACGTTGGAAACAAGTGACCGTAGGTTCCTGCAGGGTAATTGCACACATTTGATGTTGTAGCTTCTAAGGACCTTCGAGATGCGTCCTGACACTCCTGGATAATACGGAATGTAGGCGGAAGATATACCGACCTGCTTCGGAGGTCTTGGGTTGGATGTGAGTTCTTCTGCCTGTAACAGGCATCTGTTTAGTACATGGGGTGGATAACCGCATCTGGTTAGGTCTGTCTTCACGCGGGAGATCTCATTATGCCTAATTGTGTTGGTGCTGGAATGGCTCCAAGCCCTGGAGAATAGGGTGCGGGCAGTGCTATTGAGATGGCTTGGTGCGTGGCCGGACCCGAAGAAACTGCCAACGAGATCCGTTTCAAGACTGCCGCAATCCTCTGCAGCACTTGAAAAACTTACTCAAACCTCAACCATCGTCAGCGTGCCGCCCTATCATCTATAAGAAAAGACAACTCCATCGTTGTACTTCCTGCGGATAAAGGGCGCCGGACCGTTGTGTTAGACCGATCAACCTACCGAGAGAAAGCCTTGACCCTACTACTAGACCCAAACGTATATGAACCTCTACCTGATCCACCCATTAAAGTCTTGAAATGTCTAGAGACACATGTCAATAAACTAGTGCATGCATGGCTTAAAGATAAGAAGATCTTGACCACAACTCAGCATCTTCTACGTGCTACTGGCTGCCAACTACCGCAATTCTACGGATTACCAAAGATCCACAAACCGGATATTCCCTTCAGACCTATATAGTGTCTTGCTGCAGTACCCCAACGTATGAACTGTCCAAACATATCGCGCGCCTCCTCTCACCTCTTATAGGTAATACATCGCACACCGTTAAAAACAGCAGTGAGTTCATCCACCTCATTAAGGACATCTCAATCCCTGACAACTCGGTCATGGCATCATTTGACGTGGTTTCTTTATTCACTTCAATTCCCGTCCAACAGGCCGTGCACTGCGCCAGAAGGCTCCTCGAGAACGACTTAAGCCTCCAATCCAGGACATCACTATCCACTGATGACATCTGTACCGCTCTCAACCTATGCTTATCAAGCAGCATCTTCACCTTTGAAGACTCACTCTACAAACAAGTACATGGCACTGCTATGGGTGCCCCTGTCAGTTCCGTAGTAGCTAACATCGCCATGGAAGACCTGGAGGAGCAGATACACCAGAACCCACCCACACCTATTACAACATGGTGTAGATACGTTGACGATATCTTTACCGTAATACCACAGGGTTCTGAAACTACACTGCTGGAATATCTCAACTCCCTATCTAATTTCATCAAGTTTACCATAGAATCAGAGGTGAACGGTTCGCTCCCGTTTCTAGACGTCCTGGTACATCGCGTAGGCCCACGTCTAGAGACCTCAGTATACCGCAAACCCATGTGGTGCGGTCAATTCCCCAACTACGGGTCCGGCCACACACCAAGCCATCTCAATAGCACTGCCTGCACCCTATTCTCCAGGGCTTGGAGCCATTCCAGCACCGATACAATTAGGCGTAACGAGATCTCCCGCGTGAAGACAGACCTAACCAGATGCGGTTATCCACCCCCATGTACTAAACAGATGCCTGTTACAGGCAGAAGAACTCACATCCAACCCAAGACCTCCGAAGCAGGTCGGTATATCTTCCGCCTACATTCCGTATTATCCAGGAGTGTCAGGACGCATCTCGAAGGTCCTTAGAAGCTACAACATCAAATGTGTGCAATTACCCTGCAGGAACCTACGGTCACTTGTCTCCAACGTGAAGACCGCTGTCACACCTGTCTTACGCAGCAATGTGGTGTATCGTATCACCTGCAGAGACTGTAACAGTTGCTACATAGGGGAGACATCAAGACGTCTCCAAGATCGCCTCACAGAACACGACAGAGCAATCCGGCTTGCCGAAACTGACCAGTCCGCGGTCGCAGAACATTTTTGGGCCACCAACCACGATCTTGACCCCAAACGCGACTTTGAGATAGTGGACCACTCACGACACTTTTGCCACCGCCTATGGCTAGAGTCACTCAACATAATAAACAATTCTAAGGCATTAAATCGCCAGAAAGGCATGTGTCTACATCCCATCCTGGAAACTACCGTTTTATTGCTGGATGATCAGTGGCGTAGAAGCAGCACACATCCGTGCAACAACAATGACGCATGATTAACGTTCCACTTCGCTCGTATTGTATTCAAAATTTGTATTAACTTGTCAGTTGACAAAGGGACACGCGTCCCGAAAGCTACTGGTTTTATCTTATTATATTTTATTATAATTTGGTTTGTTAATAAACTGGGTAATAACTATAACTATATATGTATTTGTGAATTTTACACTTTCTTATTTTTATGAAACTCGTTTACAAATTGCTGGATTGCATGCTTAACCCTCTAGTTGACATGCCTGATGAATCTCTTGAGAGAGAGACAGAGAGAGAGAGAGAGAGAGAGACTTAAATTAATATATCTGTTGGAATTATGCCATTGTGAATTTTAATATTTTTCCAATACAGCATTTATTTTCAATCTGTGCTAGTGATTATTTTTTAACCAGAAAAGTATAACAATAAAAATATTCTTTACAGCTCCACATGTGTGTACAAAATACAGCCATTCTCTGACTTACGTAATGCTCGGCTTAAATAAATTTGATTTTACATAAATTTTTGCCAGCCGGTGCCAGCTTAAAAAAAATCATGGAAATATTGCATAGGAATTAGGTCTCACTATTTCAACAGTGAATACTATCTTAAAGGTCAGTGCATGTATAAAAGAACATGGTAAAGGTTCAACGCATTTATGATCAACAGTGATCAAATACAATGTTCAGGTGCTGTATCGAAGATGGAAAAGCTTTTAATAATATGAATGGAAAATCAGATTCGAAAGCGAGTGCCTGAATCTAATGGCCATTCAAGCAAAAGAAAGAAGTATTTATGAAGACATTAAGGATAAATACAGCGAACACCAAGCCAAGTTTGTGGCAAGCAATGGGTGGTTTAATAGGTTCAAGCATCACGCTGGTTTCCACAAAGTTAAAGTATGTGGTGAAGTGCCAATTCTGCAGCTGTAGAGAAATTTCGTGATGTGTGGGAAAAAATTATTGATAAAGGTGGCTCAATGCAGCAAATTTTTAATGTTGGTGAGACTGATCCGTATTGAAAAAAAAAAAAAATGCCGGATCACACATACATTGCCAAAGAGGAAAAGACAATGTCAGGTTTCAAGGCTACAAAAATTATGGCAATGCTCTTGCTTGCGGCTAATGCAGTGGGAGATTACAGATTGAAACCACTGCTTGTGTACCATTCAGGAAATCTTCGTGCATTTGAGGGCATCAATAAAGCCACCCTACCCATGCATTTCAGATCGAACCAGAGAGCATGGATAACAATATTTTTCTTTGAGGATTGGTTGAAATGCAGTTTCATGCCAGAGGTTGAAAAATATTATAAAAACAATGGCATTCCTTTCAAGATTTTTCTTCTATTAGATAATGCTCCTGGACATCCTACGTACCTAAATGATTTCAATTTGAACATTAGTGTTATATTTCTACCACCAAACACGACTTCACTCATCCAACCTATGGATCAAGGTGCTGTTTTAAATTTCAAAGCATACTATTTAAGCACAACATTTGCTCAGGCATTGTGTGCAGTAGATGTTGAGAAAAATTTGATGTTAAGAGACTTTTGGAAATCTTACAATATAGACCATGCCATCTTAAACATTAATAAGACCTGGGTGGAAATTACTAAGAGTTGTTTAAATGGCGTATGGAAGAAAATATGCAGCATGTAAAAGGCTTCGAAGGATTTGAAAAAACAAATCGTATGAAAAGGTTACAGATAAGATTGTAAAGGTTGCAGAGCTACTTCAGTGGGAGGTTGATGGAAACGATACGGAGAAGTTAATAGAGGAAGAAGAGAAGGAATTATCTAATGAAGAACTTATTGACTTGCAAGCAGCAATAGGGGAAGAAGAAAATGCTGACGAGACTCAAGATGAACCAAATGAGGAGCCAAGACACTTCATCACCAGAGAGATGGCAATGGCATTTTGTGAAATTGCATCAGCAATGGCAAGGTTTGGGAAGATGGATCCTGACAGCGAACGATTCTTAAAGGTTAACAGAAGGGTGAATGATATGCTTGCTAGCCTCAAAGAACTCTACGAAGAAAAGAAAAAAGCTATTATCCAGTCACCCATTAATATGTTTATTCATAAGGTTGAGCAGCCGCCCCTTCTAAATCTCTGCAGCGGCAAACTTCAGCTGAGATGTTGATTTGAAGAACACGTTTGTAATTTTTCCCGATGTGAGATAAAAAAAAAAAAATTGAATAAATAATTCTATTTACATGTTCAAACATTTCTTTTTTGCTTCAGTGAAATTCAGCAAGCATAGTTTTGAGGCTGCATAAGCATTTAGGGAAATTCCGACTTACGTAAAATTCGACTTGCGTAAAGTTCCAAGGAGAGCAACCTTTATGTAAGTCGAGGAGTGGCTGAAATGTTTTATAGATAACTAATGACATTATTTGTTCTTATCATCCAAGAGTCAGAATATAAAATAAAATTATAAAGTTTGCCATTTTTTTTAACTATTTCTTGCTTTTTTTTTTTCCCACAAAAATACCAAATAACATACAGCCTAATGCCATCATGGCTGCTGTTGTGAAATGTTTTACCAGACTCACAAGATGAGTGGCAAAAAGATGAAAATGAATCCCTCTAACAAGCATCCATTTTCACACCAAAACATTTCTCTTCAAATTTAAATATCTGTTCAAATTACATCAACGAGAATTTCAGTAGTATTATTAATATCAATCCCCTAGTTATGGTATTCACTTTAAATCTGCATCATTTATCATTTTTTAATTGGAAAATTATGATCTTAAAAATATTCTTTTTTGGTACCATGTTCAGAAGTGCCAGTTGCCTGCTCCTACTAGTTTCTGTAGAAGCAGGCAAATTTTTTTTTTTTTTTTTTTTTTCACTCACTCTGCATTATTCAGTATTGGAAGTGCAGTAGATAGGATGTATAATAAGATTGTTGTTAATAATGACATTACTTGTTCTAATTATCCATAATAGTATCCCAATAAAAAAATAAAAGGCTAGCAGGGCCCTTGCCAGAGTGCCATTCTTTAAGGGGCACCAAATTTTGCAAATTATGAAGGTGCCTCCATAGCAGGAGCAGCAATATGGACTTAGTTGTTAATGCTCCTAAAAAACCAAATAACAAACAAACAAATTATGAAAAAATATCTATATCTTTGTAAAGAGGGCACCGAAAAATCTTTCTTATAACAATGGCGGAAAGTTAAGAACAGTTAATCTATGGAAACGAGGTATTATTTACTTTCCAAATCGTGCTATCTAAATTCAAAATAAACCATGGAGCTTGACTAGGTCTATAAGCTACTTATAGAAAATAATTTAATCTAACAATTAAGTCAATAAACCGGCTAACTATAATTAAAAACTTTTCATTCGTGGGAGCTGCAAAACCTGTCCACACATGGATTTGATACCCTTACCGATACTAAGTAATAACCTACAAAATCTCTATCTAAATTCAATTAAACTGAAGTATTAGGAATATAAAGCAACTCTAAAAAATAAATTAATATGCCAATTTAAGTCAATAAAAAAGCAAACACTTCTCTATTTGCTGGAGCTGTAAAAACTTCACCTGTTCACATGTACTCTCACACCCACTCTGATCTCTTCCCACACAAACTTGGAAAGACCAGTTGGCTAAAAAATTTTCAAAAAAAACAGTGAGATGGTCCCTAAGACCAAGGCTATGCAAATCTTTTAAGATGCCAAATCTCCAAGTTATGTCATATGCTTTCTCCATATCAAAAAAACATAAGATATTCATGTTTTAGGAAAGCATCCAGTATGGATGTTTTCAGTCTAATAAAATGGTCCAGAGTGGACTTCCTTCAGAAGCTGCACTGCATGCTGGAAAGAAGGTCATTTCATTCTAAATACTATATTAAACGAAAATTAACCATTCTCTCCAAGATTTTGCATAGACAGCTATTCAGAGAAATAGAACAATAATTAGGATTTCCTGGCTTCGCAAAGGCAAGGACAACTGCTATGTGCTCTTCAATAAAGATTCTGTTATATAGAAAGAGCAGGTGATCCATAGATTCTGGCAAAAGGTGTTTAATCATTTCATAATGGATGGCATCTGCCAACAGCACTTACCTTAGAAAAGGTGAAAGCTCTTTTTAGTTCCTGTGTACTGAATGGCCCATTGTAGGAATAAAGGCCCTTTAATATGAAATTAATGCCTGTTCTTCACTTTTATTTCAGGACCAGGACTCTGGGAAATAGGAAGATAATACAGTGTTTGAAAATGTTTCCCCAAGAGCATTAGCTATTGTATTGGTTCTGCAATAGTGCACTGATTATATTCTATAATCGATGAAGTGTGAGATGTATATTTTCCTTTAATTTTCTGGATTTTATCCTAGGCCATGTTAGTGCTGGTGGACTGGGTAATAGATGACATGAAACGGATCTATGATTCCTTTTGACTTTGGGAAATATAGCATGCTTTGGCTCATGCACATTTAAAAGATATTAGACTGGCCATGGTAGGATATCATCAGAATATCTCCCAAGCTCTGTTTTGAGCCTTTTTGCTGCTGTGCATTCTGAATTCCACCACTGTTTGGGAAAAGGTGGAAACCAGGTTTTTGGAATAGCATTCACAGCTGCTTGGACAATATTTTCTGTGATGTACATGACTGCATCATTCGTAGGCTGCAGTGATGTCAAACTCTGCGAGATATTGAAAGGCATTCCTGTCAGCCTGATCAATCTTTTACCACGGTAAGCTAAATGGAAGACATGGTCTCCCACTGTGTAAGCAGGTTATCACAGGAAAGTGATCACTTCTATATGGATTCTCCTCCACTTCCCAAAGGAGTGAAAGGAGTAGAGAAGGGGAACAGAAATATTAATGGCAGAAAATGTACAGGTAGGCATGTGAAAGAAGGTGTTAGTTCCCACATTTGGAAGGAAAAGGTCAGTGTCAGTGAGCAGTGTTCTCCACAGAAAATTTTGCCAGCCAGGTGGCATTATGAAGTAGTTGGGTGGGGGAAGTGTAAATACTTCACATATTGATCAAGCCGATGTGAGCAGTACAATACGGTACTGTGAGAATTGCTTAAATTTTAGCTGGGCGGTAGTTAAATTCACTAGGCGATGCGCATTTGAAAGGTCCTGGGGGTGAACGCTGGGTGAGCATATGCTCTATGACATATCTCCTTCCATTAATGTCAGGTATTCTGTCCGTTGAAATCCCTAAGAAGTAGGACAGAGACGGAAGCTGCACTATGAGATCATCAAGGTCTGTCTGGGAGATATCAGCCCCAGGTGGCAAGTATATTGAACAGACAAAAACCCAACCATAAGGCAAATGCTACAGCTTCTAAGTTAGTGGAAAAGCAGCACAGGTTGGAATGAGGTCTGGTTACCCACAAGGATGGCAACTCCTCCATGGGCAGGCACATCGCCAATTCTGTCCTAACATACTTAGTAATATTACGACTTGATGATTTTTCTTTAGCCTTTAAATATGTCTCCTGCAAGCAAAAGTAGACTGGTTCGTGCTTATGCAAGAGGGTCTTGATGTCGTCAGTATTTCGCCAGAATCCATAATTCCACTCTAGAAATTTAGCCATTATTTGGGCTTGGTGGATCCATTATAAGGAGGTGATTATCCCCTTGTATAAGGCAATGGTCAGGCAGATTACGAGAAATCCTTGGCAAAAGATGCTAAGAAAAACAGCAAGGATTTCTTTACTTATATAAACTCTAAAAGGAAGGGGATGAATCTGATTGGTCCACTTGACATCGATGGTTCGACTGTTGATGATCCTGCTCAGATAGCAAACAAACTGAATGAGTATTTTGCATCTACATTCACACGTGAGGAATTATTAAGGTTTGAAAATGGCAGAAGGTTATCAAATTGTAGCAAGATACTTAATGATTTTGTAATAACCGAGAGCAAAGTGGAAGAGAAATTGTTGAAGTTAAACGTAAGAAAAGCACCTGGGGTGGATGGGATCTATCCAGTTATATTGGGGGAGACGGCAAGGCAACTAAGCGGACCCTTGGCCATAATTATGAGAGCATCCTTGGACTCGGGGGAGGTTCCCACGGACTGGAGATGTGCAAATGTGTCCCCAATTCACAAAGGGGGATCGAAGGGTGACACGAGTAATTACAGACCAGTTAGTTTAACTTCTGTTCCGGGTAAAATAATGGAGTCGCTGGTTAAGGATGCATTGCAGGATCATCTAGACAAGACTGCAGCAATAATTCAGACACAGCATGGTTTTGTTAAGGGAAAGTCTTGTCTGACAAATTTGATAGGATATTATGATGTGGTTACAAAGGAACTGGATGCAAAAAATAATTTTGATATCATATATTTGGATTTCAGGAAAGCTTTTGACACTGTTGCGCATGAAAGACTATTGTACAAATTGGAGCAGAATGCTATTAAGGGTAAGTTGCTACAATGGATAAAAGGATGGTTAAGTGCGAGAAGACAGAGGGTGGTATTCAATGGGTGCTGCTCTTCTTGGACTAATGTTATTAGTGGAGTCCCACAGGGTTCGGTGTTAGGTCCACTGTTGTTTTGTATATTTATCAATGATATTGATGAAGGTATATCAGGCTTAATGTCGAAGTTTGCAGATGATACAAAGGTTGGCAGGGTTGTTAATGACAGTAATGGCAGTGTGCTACTGCAACAGGATCTAGATAATTTGGGCAGATGGGCTAAGAAGTGGCAACTGAAGTTTAACCTTGACAAATGCAAAGTACTGCATATGGGTAGAAGTAACCCCAGAGAAACGTACCAACTGTGTGGTACTACACTTAAGGTGGTAGAAAATGAAAAAGACCTGGGAGTAATTGTGCAGGCAGATATGAAGTTTTCTGAGCAATGCAGACAGGCTGCCAGGGCAGGTCATGGGGTTTTGTCAATGATATATAGGAATTTTGCTAGCGGGGAAAAGGAGGTGATTATCCCTCTGTATAAGGCAATGGTCAGGCCACACCTTGAGTACTGCGACAGGTCTGGAGGCCTCATTTTAGGAAGGATGTAGATTTACTTGAGCGTGTACAGAGAAGGGCAACAAGATTGGTGAGGGGAATGAAGGGATCCTCTTACCAAGAGAGGCTTAAGTTCTGCAAATTGCAGTGGCTGGAGACTAGGCACCTGCGTGGTGATCTGATTGAGGTATATAAGGCCTTGAATGGGTTCAGCACGCTGAATTCTGATGGGATCCTTCCACTTGTTCAGATTACGAACCTAGTGGGCATAAATTCAAATTAAGAAAAGACAGATGTAGAATAGATGTGTGGAAATTTGCCTTTAGCCAGCGGGTGGTTAATTGCTGGAACAAACTTCCATCTGTCGTTGTGGAAGTTGATAGGTTGAATAAATTTAAGGAGGAACTGGACAGGCATTTGGAGGGAATGGTGTTTAATTTTTTTTTTTTTTTTTTTGTTGGCTGATGCTGCATAAGCTCATACATTTGCTTTCTCGCATCACATGCCACTACTACTACTACTGTATACAGGTCTGGAGGCCCCATTTTAAGAAGGATGTAGAGCTGTTGGAACGAGTACAGAGAAGGGCAACAAGATTACTGAATGGAACAAAGGGTTCTATTACGAAAAAAGGCTTAAGTTTTGCAGATTAGTGTTTGGAGACTAGGCACCTGCAAGTTGATCTGATTGAGGTGTATAAAGCCTTGAATGGTTTGAGCATGTTCAATGCTGATGGGATTCTTCCTCTTGCTCAGAATAATCGCCTGAGAGGCATAAATTCAAATTGAGGAAAGACAGTTGCAGGATAGATGTGCGGAAGTTTGCCTTTAGCCAGCAGGTAGTTGATTGGTGGAACAGACTTCCATCTTTTGTTGGAATCAGAAAAAAGGGGGTGAAATCAGAGCCTTTTTTTTGGCTGATGCTGCATAAGCTTGCTTTCTTGCATCGTGTGCCTCTACTAATGCTAATGAAGCAGATTCCTAAGTGCCGAGGGCTTACTTTTCGAAGTTGGATTTATCTTTTTCGGGGAAGTATGGATGCCGTCCTGTGTCCCTTTCCTCCACTACAAAGAGTTCCAAGACTGTTTTGTCAGGTACCTCCTTCTCCTCGACATCCATTATTTCTTGGAAGCTAGGATGTACATTATGTTTCATATTCTTTTCTCTGGCGATTTCTTTTGTTACCAGCGGAGCATTAGGAGGTATGGATATAGGAATGGCAGCTGACTGATCCTTCTGTGCAGGTTTTATCGAACTTACCAGGTAGCGTGCGATGGGAGTGAATGACTCTTTTGGTGGGATGGTCATTTCAGTCCGAGTTCCGATGAAACATCTCCCTGCTACCTTCTCAGCGTAGGTTGGTTTATTTGCATTCATAAGTTTCACCATTTTTCTTGCCTCCTGATATGATACTTTCAGCTCTGCCTTAAGTACCACAAATTTAAACATATACACCAACCGTTTATAACTGATTTAATAGTAAAATAAAATAAAATAAAATGATACAAAAGACTGTAAAATAATATTTACAAAAATATGATTATTTACAAAAAACTAATTTACAACAAAAATAAAATAAAATAAGTAAATAAGTTAAAATGCATTAAAATATAAATTTAAAAGCGATAAAAATACTATTGAAGCTTTCGGAGGTGTCTGCCTCCTTCCTCAGCAATAATGAAATTTAAGCGACACATCCTTAAGTACCAGGTTCACGGCACACGTGGATGACCAGGTGCATACTCGGTATTCCTTTCACTTGTACCAGAACCGAAAGTGGTCTGGGGACGTGGAAAACTAAAACGTTTATCTCTGGCAAAAACCACCGCCTCAAAAAGTGGGTGAAGCCTGACTCCCCTGTCTCTGTTCATGCTATTGTTGCCAGAGGATCCAATCCACCAGACTTTCCAGCCACTTGCGGTCCCAGAATCTATGCGCCCGGTTTTTGAGGCGGTGGTTTTTGCCAGAGATAAACGTTTTAGTTTTCCACGTCCCCAGACCACTTCCGGTTCTGGTACAAGTGAAAGGAATACCAAGTATGCGACTGGTCATCCACATGTGCCATGAACCTGGTACTTAAGGATGTGTCGCTTAAATTTCATTATTGCTGAGGAAGGAGGCAGAAAGCTTTAATAGTGTTTTTATCGCTTTTAAATTTATATTTTAATGCATTTTAACTTATTTACTTATTTTATTTTATTTTTGTTGTAAATTAGTTTTTTGTAAATAATCATATTTTTGTAAATATAATTTTACAGTCTTTTGTATCATTTTATTTTATTTTATTTTACTATTAAATCAGTTATAAACAGTTGGTGTATATGTTTAAATTTGTGGTATGAATAATCCCAACCTTAGAGGCCTTATTGCAGATCTGCCTTAAGTCTTTATTTCTTTTTCTTCTTTTCACTTCTGATGCTCGTGAGTATGCAGGGTGTTCTCCTTGGCAGTTAATGCAGGTGGGTTGTGTAGCTGAACACAATGTAGTTCCATGGTCCTTTGCAGCACATCGAGTGCATGCAATTGCTCCATTGCAGGCCATTTGTGAGTGTTCATATTTCTGGCACTTAAAGTACCTTAATGCATTCGGAACATATGGATGCAGTAACCAGTGCTGTCCAATGCATCCACATAGCCAGATTTGATCTAGTTAGAAAACGTGGGTGAATTAAAGGACAGGATGATGTTTCTAATGGGAACAAGTTTCCCATACCTATGCATGAAGATTTTTTTTCTCAGCTGCCACTCATTGGGATTTTAATTCAGAACAGAATTCTTCCTCTGACACTCATCCATGCACAAAAGTAGCATCAATCAATATCATCCTCACACAAACTAACACTAACTCAACTTCCTGCAACTGCCATAAAAACAGTGTATAGGGCATCATACAGAGCAATCATCAATACTGCCATATGACAGATTATCACAAATAGCACCAGGCTTGTATGTCAAGTCCCAATGGAACAGTCAATCACTGATCAATATGAAGTACAACATAATGTTATTTGGTTAGGGTAAGCACCCACCTTTACTCGAAACAGTTACCACATATCCTATGCTTACCCTGCTCTCTAAAAACTGCCATTTCAAGATTAATCCCCTAAACGATCTCCCTAGGGGTCACCAAATCAGCCAATAGTCCATATCCAACATTACATGAGGTCATTCTCCTACTGCAATTTACAAGATCAAAAATGCAAGTTCATAACACCTGTTGCATTCTGCACAGTACATTCACCACATGGATTAAGCATACATATTAACCATAGACAAGACCATAATCAGCTAACAATTCTGCTTGGAGATGACACCATCATAGATAACTGATTTGCACAACATAAGGAGATGTGTGGTAACATGAAAATGAGGTTGATGCATCAGAGAACCTTCCTGATAGTGCTCCAAGGAACGTCGACAATTCAAAAGGCGAAGTCTGTAAGTGTTGGAGGCAGCCTGTATGTTGATAGATTCAATTATCTATCTAACAAGTTCTGGTCAAACTGGAGGATGCCCAACTCATGACCTATTGCAGAAATTCTCTGTTTTATCAAAACTCATAATCATGTTATTGAAGATTTATTTTGAACATGGAAAAGTGTTACACATTTTAAAGGATAAAAACAGTGGAAATCCATAATAACACTTTTTATTATCTTATTATTTTTATAAAAAAGATCAGCTATTAAGGCTTAGTCCTGCAGCAACAGCATCTGCTGCTTTGTAAAGTTTTTTATCTGATGCTCTACTTTACAATTTTTATTTTTTATAAATAGCTAAAAACTTTATAACCACACTGTGCTTTACTAATCCTGGTTTAGTTTAGTTAAATAATAAATACAACTTACATGGCATTTCTGGGCTTCATCAGCAAGTACATGAATTACAGAAGAAGGGCCTCCCCTTCCACCAAACAAATCCAGTTCATTCATAGCTTCAAGAGCAGCCTAAAACACAATTTCAGATCTAAGCTAATTCAGCTATAAACAAGGGGTCAGTAAAGTTATGCAAACTAAAACAAACAGAACATATTTACAGTTGCAAAATAATGCAGTGGAATAATCATCATTACTGTTAGCTAAGACACTTTGTACCAATATGATATATACAATATATACCAAGATGATACAATAAATCAACCTATTAGTGACGATAGTAATGTTTATTGTTTTACAACAAAGATGCCATTCATATATACTGTAATTAACATATTACTGATACTGTATTAACATATTAATGATACTGTATTTGATATTGTGGCAAATGTAAGGCCTTGAATGGGTTCAGCACGCTGAATTCTGATGGGATCCTTCCACTTGTTCAGATTACGAACCTAAGGGGGCATAAATTCAAATTAAAGGACAGATGTAGAATAGATGTGCGGAAATTTGCCTTTAGCCAGCGGGTGGTTAATTGCTGGAACAAACTTCCATCTGTCGTTGTGGAAGTTGATAGGTTGAATAAATTTAAGGAGGAACTGGACAGGCATTTGGAGGGAATGGTGTGATTTTTTTTTTGGCTGATGCTGCATAAGCTCATACATTTGCTTTCTTGAATCACATGCCACTACTACTACTACATGGAAGACTACAGTACAAATTGGAGCAGTATGGCATTATGGGTAAGTTGCTACAATGGATAAAAGGATGGTTGAGTGGGAGAAGACAGAGTGGTTATCAATGGACACTGCTCTTCATGGACTAAGGTTATTAGTGGAGTCCCCCGGAGTTCAGTGTTGGGCCCATTGTTGTTTTCGGTATTTATCAATGATGAAAGTGTATCGGGCTTAATGTCTAAGTTTGCAGATGATACAAAGGTTGGCAGGGTTGTTAATGACAGTAATGATAGTACGCTACTGCAACAGAATATGGAAAAGTTGAGCAGATGGGCTGAAAGGTGGCAACTGAAGTTTAACATTGACAAGTGTAAAGTATTGCATATGGGTAGCAGCAATCCCAGAGTAACGTATCAACTGGGTGGTATTACACTCAGGGTAGTGAAGAATGAAAAGGACCTGGGGGTAATTGTGCAGTCAGATATGAAGTTTTCTGAGCAGTGCAAAAAAGGCTGCAAGAGTAGCTCATGGTGTCTTGTCAATGATATACACAAATTTCACTAGCAAGGTAAGGAGGTGATTGTCCCCTTGTATAAGGCAATGGTTAGGCCACACCTTGAGTACTGTATACAGTTCTGGAGGCCTCATATTTTAGGAAAGATGTAAAGCTGCTGGAACAAGTACAGAGAAAGGCAACAAGACTGTTGAGGGGAACAAAGGGTTGGTGCCAAGAAAGGCTTGAGTTCTGCAAATTGCAGCTTCTGAAGAATAGGTATCTCCGAGGTGTTCTAATTGAGGTGTAAGACCTTGAATGGATTGAGCAAGCTCAATGCTAATGGGATTCTTCCTCCTGCTCAGATTACTCACCTGAGGGTGCATAAATTCAAATTGAGGAAAGACAATTGTAGAATATATGTGCAGAAATTTGTCTTTAGTCAGCGAGTGGTTGATAGCTGGAACAAACTTCCATCTGTTATAGTGGAGGTCAACAACTTAAATAAGTTCAAGGCAGAACTAGACAAATATACAAATATTTTGGGTGAAATGGGAAGGGTATGTTTTTTTTTTTTTTTTTGGCTGATGTTATATAAGCTTGCTTTCTTGCATCATATGCCCCTACTAATACTGTCTGAGAGATCATATCACTGGCAATATGATCTCTCAAACAGTACCAATTTTTTTTCAGAAATTTGAAAATGTTTAGCATTCAATTACAATGATTCGACAAATTATTCGGAGGTTTACAGAGTGGAAGATAGCAAAAATAAGAATGTGCATTCAATTATTCAGTAATTAAAGGGAAGTGATGAAGGAGCTGCACAATGATTTTGATGTTCCCCTAGGAAATTTGCAAATTTACTGTGCTTGTGTGCATTTGACACAGTAATTACATATAGGTAACATCTCCATACAAAACATATAAAATTTTTCACATCTGTACCCAATGCTTACTCTATACAATAAGCACTGTGTGCTTATTGTATAGAGTAAGCATTGGGTAAACTGTTTGTTTGTTTATGGATTTTATAGTGCAAGGGCAACAATGCCAAAATACAGCTAATCATGGTAAAGATGGATGTGCATTTTAATCAATATTATCTGCTGTTGAAGTTTAGACTGCATTGTAGAGTTTTTATCTAATTCAGAAAGGTAGAAATTTTAGTATTTGTATTAATAGTAGAAAATTATGCAAGAAAGCAAGCTTATACAGCACCACCCAAGAGGGAAAAAAAATCCCATTTCACCTATTTATCCCCTCCAGTAGTTTGTCTAATTCTAACTTGAATTCATTCAAGCTATCCACTACCACAACAATGGATAGGAGCTTGTTACAGCAATCAACCACCTATTGGCTAAAGACAAACTCCTGCATTTATTCTGCAATCATCCTTCAATTTGAATTTAAGCCCCCTCGTGTGCATAGTCTGAGAGGAAGAATCCCATCAGCACCAAGTTTGCTCAAGCCATTAAAAACCTTAAACACCTCAATCAGAGGTGTGATATCTCCAGACACTGCAAATTGCAAAACTGAAGCCTTTCTTGGTAAGGGCACCCCCCCCCTTGTTCCACTTGCCAATTGTGCTGTCCTCTGTACCAATTCCAGCAGCTCTACATGCTTCCTAAAATGAGGCCTCCAGACCTCTATGCAGAACAAGATGTGGCAAGCCCATTGCCTTTATACAATGGGATAATCACCTCCTTATCCCTGCTAGCAAAATTCCTGCATATCACTGACAAAACCCAATGAGCTGTCCTGGTCAGAGAACTGCTTATCACATTGCACAATTATTCCCAAGTCCTTTTCATTTTCCCCTACTCTGAGTATAGTACCATGCAGCTGATAAATTATTCTGGGATTACTGTTACTCATATGAAGTACCTTGCATTTTTTTTTTTTTTTTTTTTTAAACTTCAATTGCCATTTCTCAGCTCATCTGCTCAATTTTTCTAGATCTTGTTGCAGCAGCATATGTTCATTACTATTGTTAACTAACCAGCAAGCTTTTTTATCATCTGCAAACTTAGATATTAAGCCCGATAAACCTTCATCAATATCATTAATAAATAGAAAAAATAAAAATGAGCCCAGCACCAAACCCTCTGGTATTCCACTAAAAACATTAGACCAAAAAAGAGCAGTGTCTACTGATAACCACTCTCTGTATTCTCCCACTCAACTATACCTTTATCCACAGCAGCAACTTTCTGCAACTTTCTCTTAATGCAACTCAAATTTGTACAGTAGTCTGTTTTATGCAACAGTATCAAAATCTCTCCTGAAATCTAAGTACAGTCAGTCCTCATATAGCATGATAGTTGTGTTCCTAGAAATCCTCATGCAATGCAAAGTCGTGCAATATAATTAACAGGCCCTATGGGAAAAATAGGGTTATGTGCCAACCACCCAAGACCGAACACACATTTGTAACCAAAACATTACCAAACACAAATAATCGTAATAAAATACGAAAGTATTTTATTAAGACTATTACGTAATAAAATATTGCTGATGCTTTTGCTTCTATCAAAAGCAAACTTATTTTTTTGTTTGATTTTCTATCCAAACAGATGACAGCCGTTCCATCTCTTCCAATTCTTTGTGTTTAGATCTAATGGATTTTAATTACACTTTGAGGTGTTCCTGCTATGAAAGTTGTTTTTATTTTCTCTGTATTCTTTCTAATTCTCGGCGTTGCCTCATTTAGGCCAGTAGCACGAGCAATATCACATGGTTTTTCATTTCACTCAAAGCGTTTCACAATTTCATATTTTTTCTATATCGACAGAGGCGGACTGGCCATAAGCCTTACCAGGAAAATCACGGTGGGTCGGAGGCCGGTGTGATTTTGGCCATAAACACTAGTATGAGGCCACTTCAAATTTTCCCGGGTAAGAATTTTTGACCCAGTCTGCCTCTGTTTATCGATATTGCTTTTCGTTTTCTCTCTGAATCTATAGTGTCTTCAGCAGGATGCTTCCTTTTCATACCTTTTAAGTATTTTACTCATTTTTAGGGAAGCACAATTACAAAATGAGGAGGCACACTTGATACACATAAACAAAGCTGCGCGCATGTAGCAACTGAATAAACAACACCGTAAAGGCAGAGACACACTAACACCTAACTAGCTCACATTTTACTAAAGCACATTTCTGGGGGTTACTACAATAAAACAATAAAAACAATTTCCAGCAGCATTTCTGCTAGCGGAATCTGTTATAAACTGGTAGTAAACTCGATCTAATTGCATTTGAGATAATACCGATAGCTGGAATTGTGTGGATTTTTATGTTATTATGGCGAAAAACATTTCCCCTTCACTGATATAAAAAACAAATACATTTTCAGAATCTTCTTTTCATTCCTATCGTGTTGCGTTCAGTTGGGGTGATTCCACTTTCAACTGCCATTTCTTGTAAACACAAAGGCAAATCGTGCATAAACAAATTCAGTTCGTGATATATACAATAGCGTTCCCCTATTTATAAATCATGTATGATCGAATTCATGTAGTGTAAACACGTGTTATACGAAGACTGACTGTATATGATATCAAATTTTTTTTTTTTGCATCTAGTTCCTTTGTCACTACATCCTCTTAACAAACCCCTGTCGAGACTGAATTATAAGGGCACTCCTGTCTAGATGGTCCTCCATTTCCTCTTTAATCAGTGACTCCATTATTTTTCCCCAGAAAAAAGTTAAGTTAACAGGTATATAATTACTCAAGTTTGCCCTTTGATCAATCTTTGTGAATTGTGGATACATTCACACATCTCCAGCAACATCCCATGAATTTGAAGATGCTCTCATAACTATGGCTAAGGATCTACTTACCTACCTTGCTGCCAATCAGACAGATCTCATCTATCCCATGTGCATTTTTTTAAAGTTTAACTTCAACAATTTCTCTTCCACTTTCCTGTCAGTTATCAGTTATCATTACAAAATCATTAGCATTAGTAGAGGCAGGTGATGCAGGAAATAAAGCTTATATAGTATCAGCCAAAAAAAAACTTCTCATTTCACTCATCCATTCGCTACAAAACTTAAGCCTTTCTTGGTATGAGTAAATCTTTGTTCCCTCACGAATCTCGTTATCCTTCTCTCTCTCTACTTGTTCCAGCAGCTCTACATGCTTCCTAAAATGAGGCCTCCATGCAGGACTCAAAGTGTGCCCTGACCAGTGCATTATACAAATGGATAATCACCTCCTTATCCCTGCTAGCAAAATTCCTGTTTATCATCTTTAGAAAGTAAACTTATACAGCATCAGCAGAAAAACAAAAAAAAAGAAAAATCACTTCCTATTTCACCCATCCATTTTCTCCAGTTTGTCCAGTTTTTCCTTGAAAAAATTTATGCTATCAACTTCCACAACAGATGGAAGTTTGTTCCAACAATCAACCACCCAGTGGCTAAAGGCAATTTTCTGAACATCCATTCAACAACTGTCTTTTCTTAATTTAAGTTTATGACCCCTCAGGTTCGTAATCTGAGCAAGAGGAAGAATCCCATCAGCATTGCACCTGCTCAAACCATTCAAGGCATTATACACCTCAATCAGATCACCTCGCAGGTGCCTAGGAGACTGTCTGTGAATACCAAATTTCTGGCACTTAGCATTAGTAAAGGCATATGATGCAAGAAAGCAAGCTTATGCAGCGACAGCCAAAAAAAAAACTGCTCCCACTTCACCCCTCTGTTCGTTCCAAATACCTGTCCAGCTCAGCCTTAAATTTATTTAGGCTATCAACTTTCAAAACAAAGGATGGAAGTCTGCTACACCAACCAACTACCCGCTGGCTAAAGGCAAACTTCCGCACATCTATCCTACATCTGTCTTTCCTTAATTTTAATTTATGACCTCTCAGGTGATTATTCTGAGCAAGAGGTAGAATCCCATCCACATTGAGCATGCTCAAACCATTCAAGGCTTTATGCAAATCAATCATATCACCTCGCAGGTGCCTAGTCTCCAGACACTGTAATTTGCAAAATTTAAGCCTTTCTTTGTAAGAGTAACCCTTTGTTCCATTCACTAATGTTGTTGCCCTTCTCCGTACTCGTTCCAATAGCTCTATATCCTTCTTAAAATGAGGGCTCCAGACCTCAAGGTGTGGCCTGACCATTGCCTTATACAAGGGGATAATCACCTCCTTATCCCTGCTAGAAAAATTCATTCCTGTATATCATTGACAAGACACTATGAGCCACTCTTGCAGACCATCTGCACTGCTCAGAAAACTTCATATCTGCCTGCATAATTACCGTCATATCTGCCTGCACTCACTTCGATCGAGTACATGGACGAAGTGAGTGGTCCTTTAGGCACCTCAGATCACAACTTCGTAATTGTCTCTTCTCCAATGGAGCCTTTATTGCAAGGCTATTCCCAACCTCGTATTGTTTGGCATTACAAGAATGCAAAATGGGATGACCTGTGAGATTACTTTTCTTCTTTTCCTTGGTCGGATACTGTTTCAAAACTTCTGATGTCAACGTTTGCTCAGATCTTGTCAGTGAAATTATTCTTGTAGGAATGGATTCCTTTATTCCACACTCCACTCTAAAATCTGGTCCTTTATCTAAACCTTGGTTTTCCAATAAATGTGCTAAGGCTGTTCAAAAGAAGAATATTGCATATCGTAATTGGCTTCTTTCCAATTCTTCAGTTTCATTTTCTGCATACACCAAAGCTCACAACAATTGCAAAGCAGTTATTAATCAGTTCAAACTAGATTTTGAACAGGCTAAGAGTAGAAAACTTGCTTCTTGCCCTAATGGTATCCAAGCATTCTGGTCTCTTGCCAAAGCTATTGTCTGCAAATTTTGCCCATCTCTACTCGCACCTCTGTCAAAACCAGACGGTTCTGTTGTCACTTCAACCAAGGATAAAGCTGACCTGCTAGCATTTCATTTTTCTTCCAACTTGTGTATTAATGATCTTGATAAAACACCTTCCACCATTACAAAACGCTCTATTCAATGCCTCCTGTGGTCTTCCATCAAAAGGATGTCAGAAGGATTTTGAAGAATCTTGATGCTAAGAAAGCTCCAGGTCATGATGGTATTTCTCCACTTGTTCTCAAAACCTGTGCTCCTGAACTTACTCCTATTCTTTGCTGCCTTTTTTTTTTTCACTTTCTTATTCCAAATGTGTTTTTCCTTCTGATTGGAAATTTGCTCATATCCAGCCAGTTCCTAAAAAGAGTGAAAAGTCCCTCCCATCCAATTATTGTTCCATTGCAATTACTTCTACTTTTTCCTAAGAAATGGAGAAATCAATTAACCGCCAAATCTTAAACTACCTAGAAACCTTCCATCTGATCAATGATCACCAGTATGGATTCCATCAGTGTCAATCCACTGATGATATTCTGGCTTATGTTACCCATCTATGGACAAATTAAATGGAAACGTTTGATGAAACACAAGCAGTTACTCTTGACATCTCAAAGGCTTTTGATCGTGTTTGGCATAAAGGTGTTCTAAACAAACTTCCATCTTATGGTTTGCCAACTGTTCTTTGTAATTGGTTATCCAGTTTTTTCTCTGATCACTCACTGATGGTAGATGGCTCTCTATCTTGTAACTTCTCCACTAATGCTGGTGTCCCCCAAGGTTCAGTTCTTTCCTCCACTGTTTTCCTCTTGTATATTAATACCCTTCTTCCATTGACTTGAAATCTTATTCATAGTTTTGTAGATGATAGCACATTGTATTCCACTTTCCATTTTGAAAAACCTTGCCCCGCTACCAATTCCTTAAATGCCACTCTCCGGGTAATTTTTTAGTGGGGCAAAGACAACTTAGTTGATTTCAATCCTTCTAAAACTCAGTCTTGTCTTATATCTCGCAAAAAGGATTCTTCTGCTCCTATGCTTATCTTTAGTGACACTCCAATTTCTAGGCAAAATGATATATCTCTTTTGGGGATTACCCTGACTTCTAATCTCTCTTGGCACAAGCACATTACAAATATTGCTTCCTCTGTATCTAAAAAACTTGGTTTTCTCTTTCGCTCTCAGCATTACTTTTCTTCCAAACAGCTGTTCACACTCTGTACAAATCACAAATCTTCCCTACCATGGAATATTGTTCCCACATCTGGGTTGGTGCCCTCAAAACCTCTCTCAGGCTTCTAGATTCCATTCAGAAGAGGGCAGTTAGGTTAATTAATGACTCCTCTCTAACAGAGTCTTTCCACTCTATCTCATAGATGTACTGTTTCTGCTGCATGTCTTTTCTACAGATACTTCCATGGGCACTGTTCTCTCTTTCAAAACAGTGAGAACATGTGCTGCCACTAGCCAACATCCATTTACTGTCCATCTTCAAACTCACAGAATCAACTTTTCAACCACCTCGTTTATTCAGTTAACTGCCGTTTTCTGGAACAACCTTCGTTTATAAGTATTTCATGAAAATTACAGTCCAACCAAGCACGGTACTAAGTACTATAGGTTCTAATACCTCTTATGTTTGGGGTTTTTATAAAAAAAAATTAATGTGGTCATCAAAATTAAACGTTTTTTTCCGTCAAAGTTGCAAACACCCTTTTCTAAAAAAGTTCTGAATGGCGATTTCAAATTTTCTTGGATATTCTAGAATATATATTGGTTTCATAATATGACTGCTGATAATATCAATATAAGTTAGCATTAGTAGAGGCATATGATGCAAGAAAGCAATTATTCAGCATCAGCCAAAAAAAAAAAAAAAAACCACTACCATTTCACCCCTCCGTTCGTTCGAAATACCTGTCCAGTTGAGCTTTAAATTTGTTTAGGCTATCAACTTCAACAACAAGTGATGGAAGTCGGTTCCACCAACCAACCACCCGCTGGCCAAAGGCAAATTTCCGCATATCTATCCGACATCCGTCCTTCCTCAATTTGAATTTATGCCCTCTGAGGTGATTATTCTGAGCAAGATGAAGAATCCCATTGGCATTGAGCATGCTCAAACCATTCAAAGCCTTATACACCTCTATCAGATCACCACGCCGGTGCCTAGTCTCCAGACTCTGTAATTTGCAAAACTTAGGCCTTTCTTCGTAAGAGCAACCCTTTGTTCCATTCACTAATCTTGTTGCCCTTCTCTGTACCCGTTCCAGCAGCTCTACATCCTTCTTGAAATGAGGCCTCCAGACCTGTATACAGTACTCAAGATGTGGCCTAACCATTGCCTTATACAAGGGAATAATCACCTCCTTATCCCTGCTAGAAAAATTCCTGTATATCATTGACAAGACACCTTGCAGCTCGTCTGCACTGCTCAGAGAACTTCATATCTGCCTGCACAATTACCCCCAGGTCCTTTTCATTCTCCACCACTGTCAGTGTAGTACCGCAGAGTTGATACGCTGCTCTGGGGTTACTGTTTCCCATATGTAGTACTTTACATTTGTCAATGTTAAACTTCATTTGCCACCTCTCAGCCCATCTGTTCAACCTTTCCAGATCCTGTTGCAGCAGCATAGCGTCAGAGGTGTCCTTAACAACCCTGCCAACCTTTGTATCATCTGCAAACTTGGACATTAAACTTGATATCCCATCATCAATATCATTCATAAACACCGAAAACAACAACGGACCCAACACTGAACCCTGAGGAACTCCACTAATAACATTAGTCCACGTTGAACAGTGTCCATTGATTACCACTCTCTGTCTTCTGCCACTCAACCATCCCCTTATCCATAGCAGCAATTTGCCTCCAATGCCACACTGTTCCAATTTGTGCAGCAGTCTTCCATGTGCAACAGTATCAAAAGCCTTTCTAAGATCCAAATATATAATATCAAAGTTATTCCCTGCATCCAGTTCTTTTGTGACTACATCATAGTATCCAATCAAATTGGTCAGGCAAGACCTGCCCTTAACAAAACCGTGCTGCATCTGAGCTATAACTGAATTCTTGTCTAGATGATCCTGCAGTGCTTCTTTAACCAGTGCCTCCATTAATTTACCTGGAACAGAAGTTACTCTAACAGGTCTATAATTACTTGTGTCAGCCTTTGATCCTCCTTTGTGAATTGGGGTTACATTTGCACATCTCCAGTCTATGGGTACCTCCCCTGAGTCCAAAGAAGCTCTCATAATTATGGCTAGGGGTTTGCTTACTTCCTTTGCTGCCTCCTTTAATATAACTGGATAGATCCCATCCACCCCAGGTGCCTTTTTTATGTTTATCCTCAACAATCTCTCCTCCACTTTCCTCTCAGTTATTACAAAATCATCCAGCTCACTGCCAATGTTTACTTTACCTACATCATTCTCCTTCCTGAATAACTCCTCATGCGTGAATGTAGATGCAAAATACTCGTTTAGATTGTTAGCCACCTGAGCAGGATCCTCAACTGTTGAACCATCAATATCCAGTGGACCAATCTGATTCATCCCTTTCCTTCTTGAGTTTAAATATGTAAAGAACTCTTTTCTGTTTTTCTTTGCATCCTTTGCCAAGGATTTTTCGTAGTCTGCCTTTGCCTGCCTAATCTCCTTTGTGACTTGGTTACAGACCAACTTATATCTACCATAGGCTTCCATGTCACCCATTAATTTGTATGTATCCCATGCATTTTTCTTCTCTGCCACATGTCTCAATAGTTCATCTGACAACCATTTAGGCCTAAACCTTGAACAATATTTCTTAGTTGGTATGTAAAGCCTGGTAGCCTCCAAGATTAGTTCCTTGAATGCTTCCCATTTTGAGTTTGCTGTTGGTAACATCATCAGTTGGTCCCACCGTATAGAATTTAAATACTGTCTCAGACCATCATAGTCGCCTTTACAAAAACAAAAACCCTTCCCTTTACCTCTAATGGTAGTTACCTCCTTGAGTAAATCCCCACTTCAACACACTGTGATCACTGCCACGTAGTGGTTCATTTATCTGCAGATTCTTAATGCATGAAGAACCACTACTGATAATCAGATCAAGAGTATTGCTCCCTCTTGTTGCCTCACGAACATGCTGATGTAGAAAACAATCATCCAATAAATTCACAAAAGCCTTGCTAGTGTGCGAGTGACCAACCACAAATTCCAGTCAATATCTGGGAAATTAAAATCCCCCATTATAAGACTCTCTGATTTACTGGCCCACTCTATTTCCCTGTACAATATCTTATTATACTCATCAGAGTCATTAGGCCTATAGCACACTCCTACTTTCAATTTTGATTTCCCTATGCTTATGTCACACCAAACTGACTCGACACTGCCCTGTCCATCGATGTCGACTGGCTTCACTTCCTTGGACTTTATGTGTTTCTTAATTAATAGCATAACCCCTCCTCCCCTCCTGTCCTGTCTATCCTTTCTATACACATTGTATTCCCCAAATTCCAGTTCCGCATTACTTATATCTGTGTGACACCACGTCTCTGATATCCCAACAATATCTGCCTTTGTTGTTTTGAGCAATACCTCAAATTCATCAAATTTATTTACCAAACTCCTAGCATTGGTGTACACGCAGGTATACATGCACCTGTTTCTATTCTTAGCTACCCTAACACAACCCATGTGTTTACTTGTACCGCAATGACTCCCAGCAGTCTCTGAAATATCCTGCATCTTGTTTTTCAGGCTTCTGCTCATTTCAATAGAAGCAGTGCAAGAATCACTTCCACCTCTGCCAGTGGCTACTGTTAATCTATTAGTCCTTGTATCCCCCCCCCAACTAGCAGTTTTCCGACCCACCTAACACTGCCTCGACAGCATCAGCAAAAATTCTTGCACCCTTTCTATTTAAGTGTATCCCATCCCTGTAGAAACACTCTCTCCTGTTAACAAGTACAGTCCAGGCTGAAAAAAATTCTACCCCTTGAGCCTTGCACAATCCCTCCAGGGCCGAATTGATCGACAAGGCTCTCATCATATACTCCCTCCTATCGTGTCTGGGCAGAATTGCAGACACTTTCAAATTCAACCCTAATTCATGGCTTTTTTTCAACAGTGACCTGTACTTGCTAAGTAATTCCGCCGGTCTCCTACTCTTAATATCATTAGTGCCAACGTGTACAACTATATCACCTTTTGTGCCCTTAAAAGATGATATCCGCTCTACAACGTCATCAACCTTTGCCCCTGGCAGACATACCCTGGTCGTATTCCACCTATCCTTTTTACAAAGCATGTTCCCCGTTTTCCTGACAATAGAGTCGCCAACAACTACTAGTTCCTGTGGGACCAGCGCATTCTGCCTTGGGGCTTGTCTCTGTGTCACGCGATGCCCAAGTGCTCTGGCGTTGATTTGGGCAGCTGAGAGCTTGATGGGCCCCTCAATTTATTTCCTTCGAGGGCATCCACCCTGTCCTTCAAGCTCTCATAAAGGCCCATAACAACGCTGAGTTGTCGCCTGATTTCCTTTCACTCCTTACATCGTGCACACACAAAGACATCCCCCCTTGGCAGTATCATGTCCTGTACCCGACTGCTCCGCAAACATCAAGCAAACAGTGCATTTTAAAAGACTGTGATTCAGAGGGCAACTGCCCCCCTCAGTTCTCCCCTGAACCACAGCACTCCCATTAGCTTGAGCCTTTTGCTTTGCTGCTCTGGTCGGAGTCATGATTCCGATTTAATTCAATAAAATTTCAAAACAAAAATTAAATCCTTAAGTTATATCCCAAAACAGTTACGTTATTATTTTTTTTTTTTTGGTATCTAGTGTTTTCTACGAGTTCCCCTTTATACAACTTCCGTATCACGTGTACCACTATAGTTATGTATTAATTATTTGTTACGATTAAGTCGTTATATATATATAGAGTTAAAAATACAATTTAATTGACAATAAAGTTTATCAAGATTAATAGATTTACTGATTAATTGACAATATTATATTATGCACTATACTACACTAAGCTTATGCTATCTTGTAAAAATGGCAGGAATTCACGAACGGTACTTCTACGGACTCGTAAGTATTGATTAGCTTCCAAATCTCGCTATCTCAATTTAGAATAATCTAAGGATCCTGACTAGGTCTATAATCTACTTATAGAAGATAATTTGATATAACAATTGGTTAATAAATCGACTAAATTTGGTTAAAAAAAAAAAGACCTCTCGTTCAATTTGTGACACGTGGATTTGATACCGTTACCGATACTAAGTAATACCTACAAAATCTCTGTCTAAGTTAAACTTTAAACTAAGTATCGTAACTAGGAATATAAAGCTACTCTAGAAAATAAGTTAATATGACAATTTAAACTAATAAATCAGAAAATAAATCAGGAAAAACTTCTCTGTTCGAAGAGCTTCAAGGAGCTACAACCGCACAGGCTAACCTCGCACCCAGATTTAAGATAATTTCATTGCATAAGTTAAGATAATTTCATTGTAAAACATACAAGCCATGAAAATTACACTTTCATAGTTTAAACCCAATACACTTTATATATACACAGTTAAAATAAACAGTACACTAGGGTTAAAAAAGATATGTATAATTTAAAAATGTTGTGCAGATGATTTCCTTTAGCACACATTAACATAACATCTTTATGGAATCATTTGCCTCCTCATTACTCACAATACCAAAATTTTCAGTAAAGAAGTCTAAATGCAAATCAAGAAATGAATTTGCACCGACATACAATGTCCCAGTTCTTTATATTATATACATTGGGAATATACATTTCATCTTTGTATATGGAGGACCTGTTGTTACCCAAAATGTTTCCACAAAGCCATTTTAAAGACTACCATACTAGCACATATATTCTAGGCCATTAAGTCATTTTTCAAAGATTTCATCCTGCAGAAGCTCTCTGATTTGAGAACCACAAAGATTCACTTTTGAGACGACCTTTGGAAATTTCTAACTTAAGTAAAGAAAACCTCTCAAATTCACCTTACCCACTGTATTAAAACAGTCTTCATTATGCCAAGTTTAATGCGGAGAGGTGTAAGGCAAATCTTCACTGGTTCCATTAATGGAACACAATACTTGTTACTGGCTGATATGTGTTTATGGCTCATTGTAGTAGCAGTAGTAGTACAGTACACATTCAGAATAACGGCACCTTCAGGGATTCAAGATGCCATTATTTCGATTTTGCCGTTATCTAGAAAATTTTATTATTAATATATTGAATGCAGAAATAATGAAGCAAAATAAGAAATAGAGAAATTAAGAATGCAATTTTATTAACTGCACATAAAAAACAATAAACATGTTAACAATCCAATGTTATTTTCTGCCATTAATACATTCCTACTTACACCCGTTCTATTTTCTATTATTATATCAAGTTTGTCACTAAGCTTTAATGTTCTCAATTATTCTTTTTTGATTCTCTGTATGAGGTTTATTAACTTTAGGAGCCATGGTGAGGGGGTTTTAATTTAAAATAAATGTAAAACAACACCATAATGCATGATATCAGTACAGAATTCACTTTCAAAATGGCAAATTTAAACAAAAAAGTAATCACGTGATTTGCTGTTTTCTTTTTTTCCCGGCACTACAAGACGTCTACAACGTACATAAACATCCAATCTCAATGTGCCATTATATCAAATGTGCCGTTATTTCGACAGTCTACTGTAATTACAACTGATGCAAGACAATGGGCTTATATAGCATCAGCAAAAAAAAAAAAAAAAAACACCTACATGGTTCACTAAACTGCACACGCCAAGCATTTGTCTAGTTTTTCTTTGAATTTATTTAACCCATCCACTTCCACAACAACAAATGGAAACCTGCTCCAACAATCAACCTCCTGCTGGCTGAAGGCAAACTTCCACACATCTAACTTGCAAACATCCTTCCCCAACTTGACTTTATGCCCCCTCATGAGTGTAGTCTCAGCAAGTGGAAGAATGCCATTAACATTCAGCTTACGCAATCCATTCGAGGCTTTAAATACCTCAATCAGATCTCCCCATAGGTGTCCAGCCTCAAGACTGCAATTTGCAGAAGTGAAGCTTTTCTAGGTAAGAGCACCTTTTTTGTTCCCTTCACCAGTCTGGTTGCCCTTCTCTCCTCCTGTTCCTGCAGATCAACATACTTTCTAAAATGGGGCCTCCAGACCTACATGCAGAACCCAAGATGTAGCAAGACCATTGCTTTATACAATGGGATAATCACATACTTACCCCTGCTAGAAAAATTCCTGCACATCACTGACAAAACCCAATGAGCTATCCTAGTAGCCTGTCTGCACTGCTTACAGAACTTCTTATCAAACTGCACAATTACCCCCAAGGCCCTTTCATTTTCCACTACTCTGAGTACAGTACCACACAGCTGATAAGTTACTCAGGGGTTATTACTACTACTACCCACATGGAGTACCTTGCATTTGTCAAGGTTAAACTTCAACTGCCATTTTCTCAACCCATCAACCCAATTTTCTTAGATCTTATTGCAGTAGCTCACCCTGATGACTTTCATTAACTACCCTGCCAACCTTTGTATCATCTGAAAACTTAGACATTAAGCCTGATATACCTTCATCTTTATCATTGAAAAATACTGAAAACAACAATGGACCCAGCATTGAACCCTGGAAAACTCCACCAATAACATTAGTCGAGGAAGAGCAGTGCCCAATAATAACCACAGACACTTTAATGTTTTATTTTTTTTTTTTTTATGTGAACCCCAAACACGAGAGGTATTAGAACCTACAGTACTTAGTACCGTGCTTGGGTTGGAGGTTGAGAAGACGAAAGAAGATATTTGTTGACATTGGACTTGAACTTCTGTAGATTGTAATTTTTCAGGAAATACGTATGAAGGAAGGTTGTTCCAGAAAACGGCAGTTGAATGAATAAATGAGGAAGATGAAAAGTTGGTTATGTGGGTTTGAAAGTTGGACAGTAAATGAATGTTGGCTGGTGGCAGCATGTGTTTGGACTGTTTTGAAAGAGAGAGCGGGAATTATAGAAGCCAATTCAGTATCTGTAGAAGAGGCATGTAGCAGAAACAGTACATCTATGAGAAAGCGAGTGGAGAGACTCTGTTAGAGATGAATCATTAATTAACCTAACTGCCCTCTTCTGAATGGAATCAAGAAGCCTGAGAGAGGTTTTGGGGGCACCACCCCAGATGTGGGAACAATATTCCATGGCTGGGCGGATTTGCAATTTATACAGAATGAGCAGCTGTTTGGAAGAAAAGTAGCGCCGAGAGCGAAAGAGAAAACCAAGTTTTTTAGATGCAGAGGAAACAATATTTGTAATGTGCTTGTGCCAAGAGAGATTAGAAGTCAGGGTAATCCCCAAAAGAGATATATCATTTTGCCGAGAAATCGGAGTGTCACTAAAGATAAGCATAGGAGCAGAAGAATCCTTTTTGCGAGATATAAGACAAGACTGAGTTTTACAAGGGTTGAAATCAACTAAGTTGTCTTTGCCCCACTGGAGAATTACCTGAAGATCGGCATTTAAGGAATTGGTAGCAGATTTTCGAGAAGTTGAAGCTGATTGAGCAGGACAAGGTTTCTCAAAATGGAAAGTGGAATGCAATGTGCTATCATCGGCAAAACTATGGATAGGATTTTCAGTCAATGGAAGAAGGTCATTAATATACAAGAGGAAAAGAGTGGGGGAAAGAACTGAACCTTGGGGGGGGGACACCGGCATTAGTGGAGAAGTTAGAAGACGGAGAGCCATCTACAATCACCCTCAGTGAGCGATCAGAGAGAAAACTGGATAACCAATTACTAAAAACAGTTGGCAAACCATAAGATGGAAGCTTGTTTAGAAGACCTTTATGCCAAACATGATCAAAAGCCTTGGAGATGTCAAGAGCAACTACTTGTGTTTCACCGAACCTTTCCATTGAATTAGTCCATAAATGGGTAACATAAGCCAGAATATCACCAGTGGATCGACACTGACGGAATCCATACTGGCGATTGTTGATCAGACGGAAGGTTTCTAGGTAGTTTAAGAGTTGGCGGTTAATTGATTTCTCCATTACTTTAGAAAGAGTAGAAGTAATTGCAATGGGACGATAATTGGATGGGAGGGATTTGCCACCCTTTTTAGGAACTGGCTGGATATGAGCAAATTTCCAAGCAGAAGGAAAAACACCTTTGGAATAAGAAAGTGAAAAAAGGCGGCAAAGAATAGGAGTAAGTTCAGGAGCACAGGTTTTGAGAACAAGTGGAGAAATACCATCAGGACCATCAGGAAGAATTGCAGACACTTTCAAATTCAATTCTAACTGCTAACTTTTGTTACCAGCTGATATGTGATTAGCAATAAAATGGCTGTCCCACAGGCAGAGGAAACAACAATATTTTGTGAATCCTCCTTGCATACCCATTAACATACATTTGACTTTGAGGTTGCCACAGATAATCCATTGATGAGGGCTGCAATGAATTGTTTAGAGTGTGTCTTCATGTTACAGTATGTTTCCTTTAAAGGAATATGTCTCCTTCATGAATGAGAAATTGAGATGGATGGCTTTAAGTTCCACTTATGCAAGAGAACACAAAGTCTGTTGTGAGCAGTCAATGAAGAAGTGCCATTCAGATGTCATATGTATTTGTGACAATTCCCTAAAAACTTCATTAATATCATGGCAAAGTAGACCATTTACTGCAAATAAAGTTGCCAAATATGTTTCCAATAGTGACAAAAAATAAAGTTGCCAAAACATTTTTCAATAGCGAGACAAAGATGTTGTGCTTATGTGTTTCTGCTTTAGTCTAGAAGTTTCAGAAGGTGTCAAACCACCTTTGTGTTATAAAAGGAAGGGTAAGATGTAAATGAATAAAGTCTTGGTGGTTATAAGTGAAGTATAATTTTATTTATCAAAAGCCGATGATGGGAGAAGTAAGATACATATGGCATAGTATTTACATCGATGTTTCTTACAAAGGTTAAAGATATACAAGTGTTGCCCAGAGTAGTGGGTGATGTAGAAATGTACTTCAAGTTAAACTCACGTTCAACTTTTGAATTTTTCTTTCCAATGATATACGTTTCTTACATTTCTGTTCATATTTCCTTTGCAATTTTTAATTTTTTCAACATTATGAAAAATTTTTTCAACTCGGCACACTTATCGGCTTATAACTTTACAAATTTTATCGGTTATTATTGCTAAATAATATTGTAGATCCTGTTATTCTCTACAAATTGACACCAATTTCAACGTCCTATCTCTTTGCAATCCAAAGTTACACTGCCCAAACGTCGCGCAGCGTCACCATTTTCAGTGTTCATGCGCAAGCGCTACCCCTCACAGCTGCACACCCCCACTACCCACCATTTTAAATACGGACATAAACCCTCTATTCAACAAAATTTAAATCATTAGATTATTATTTATAGTTTACGAGATATAAGTGCGACAAATCTTGCCATTTTTTGGTCCCTAGAGTTTTCGTAGAGACCCCCCCTATACCGGACTGAATTTAAAGACTTATTCACGTCAAAAAAGTCACCAGTTAAGGTTAAATTTGAAAAGGGTCTGCAATTGTGCCGAACACGACAGGAAGAAATATATTATGAGAACCTTATGAATTAATTTTTCCCTGGAGAGATTGTGCAAGGCTTCTGAGATAGAAATTTTCTCAGCATGGTCTGTGCTTGTTAACAGAACAGACTATTTTTACAGGGTTGGGATACATTTAAATAGAAAGGGTGCAAGAATATTTGATAATGCTATCAAGGCAGTGTTAGGTGGGTTGGAAAACTGCTAGCTTGGGGAGATTCATAGAATAATAGATTTAGCAGCAGCCTGGAAAGCAAGTTGCTGGGGATTTCAAGGACTGCTGGGAGCCATCAGGGAACAAGTAAATACATGGGCTGTGTTATGATAACTAAGAGTAAGAAATATATAATATAATATAATAAGAAAAATATAATAACTAAGAGTAAGAACACTTGCATGTACACCAATGCTAGAAGTATAGAAAATAAATGTGATGAATTTGAAGTTTTCGTCAAGACATCAAATATGGACATTGTTGGGATATCACAGACCATGCTATTTCTCAGATATAAGAGATGTGGAATTGGAATATGGAAAGTACAATATCTACAGAAATGACAAACAGGATGGGGGGAGTTATACTCTTAATTAAGAAACACAAAATCTAAGGCAGTGCATCCAGTTGCACAAGTGGCCAGTGCAATGTTGAGTCAGTTTAGTGTGACATAAGCAAGGTCTCCATAGCCAGGTGGTCAGGAGCGGGAGTGCAGTAGCACATGCTCTTTGAAGCCTCCTGAACAACAAATTGTTGAGGAGGCTTCCATTCTGCAGAGGGATGATAATGGCTGCAGTTTAGCTTTACTTTTTTTTTTTAAGCACTGGGAAAGCAAATATAATGGCAGAAGTGTGTTATAGGCCTAATGACTTTGAAGAGGACAATGAACACTGTACAGAGAAATAGAGTGGGCAAGTAAATTGAAACATCTTATATGAGGGAATTTTAACTTTTCAGATATTGCCTGGAACTTGTGGATTGGTCACTCACACACACAAAGACTTTTATAGATTTACTGGATGACTGTTTTCTACAGCAGCATATTAGAGAGGAAACAAGAGAGAGCAAAACTCTTGATCTGATTATCAGCGCTTCCAGTGATCACAGTATAGTGTTGTCAGATTTACTTAAAGACACGCCAAAGGTAAAAAAAGCCTGCATGAGAAGCATGCAAAAGTTTGATGAAATTTACTGGTAAAAGTACTTTGCCATAACAGCATTTGTATTGTTTCTCGCTCAGTAAACAGATGGTGGGTGTTACCAGTCAGGAGTAGAAACTGAATCCCATGGGAGATTGAAACCCTCCCAAAGTGGAGGGGGTAACCTGACCTTTTTTCTTTACAATCACTGGTGGACTAGTGGATAAATTGTTTATTAAAAAAAAAAAAAGGCAAAGGAAGCCCACACAAGAAGCATGGCAAACTTTGAAAAAGTTTACAGGTAAAACTACATTTTTTATACGATGACAGAACTTCCAATATGACTCTGTTCGTGATTCAATTAGTTAATTCAATTAGTGATTCTAAAGAAAAAAGGCCAAGTTACCCCTACTCTCCACTTTGGGAGGGTTTCAAGCTCCCATGGGATTCAACTTATACTCCAGACCGATAACACCCATCTGTTTACCGAGCAAGCAACAATACAAATGCCATTACGGCAAAGTACTTTTACCAGTAAATTTCATCGAACTTTTGCATGCTTCTCGTGCAGGTTTTCTTTACCTTAGCCAAAGACACAACTACCATCAAGGGTAAAGGGAAGGGTTTTTGCTTTTGTAATGGAGACTACAGTTGTCTAAGACAGTTTTTTAAATTCTATATGGTGGGCCATCAACAACAAATTCTGCATGGAAAGATTTCAGGGAAAAATTCAGAGGCTACTAGGCTTTTCGTACCAACTAAGAAATAACATTCCAAGCTTATATCTAAATGGATATGTCAGATGAACTAATGACATGAACTAATTGAGGCAGAGAAGAAAAATGCACAGGATGCATATAAATTATCAGGTGATAAAGTTGCCTATGGTAGATATAAACAAGTTTGCAATCAAGATACAAAGGAAGTTAGGCAAGCCAAGTTTACAAAATCCCTGGTAAAGATTGCCAAGATTTATTTTATAAGCACTAGAAGGAAGGGGATGAATCACATTGGTCCCACTTGATATCGATATTGCAACTGTTGATGATCCTGCTCGGGTTGCTGACAAACTAAATAAGTATTTTGTATCTACACATGAGGAATTCCTTATGGAGGTAGATGCCAAGTTTAGCAAATTAATATGACGGGTTCACATCTGGTGAGTGTGGGCTTGGCACACCCAGGGTCCTGAGCCGGATATCATCATTCTTCGCTTTCTTGGTGATTCCTTTCTACATCTCTCTCTCTCTCTCTCTCTCTCTCTCTCTCTCTCTCTCTCTCTCTCTCTCTCTCTCTCTCTCTCTCTCTCAGGGTAACTTGGGAATTTTGGATGGTGTAGCATAAGCTTCAAGCTTTCTTGTGCCATATGGAAAAAAATAATAATAATAGAGAGAACTGAATGATTTTGTATCAACTGAGAGGAAAGTGGAACAGAAACTGCTGAAGTTAAACATTGGAAAGGTGTCAGGGATGGATGGGATCTATCAAATTATATTAAGGCAGGCAGCAAAGGAGAGAAGCAAACCCTTAGCCATAATTGTGAGAACACCTTTGGACTCAGGAGAAGTCTCTACACACTGGATATGTGGAAATATATCCTGAATTCACAAAGGGTGATCACAGTGTAATGAAGTAATTACAGACCTGTTTGTTTAACTTCTGTTCCAGAAAAAATAATGGAGTCACTGGTTAAAGGAGCATTGTAGGATCATCTAGACTGGAATACAGTTATAGTTTAGACACAGCATGGGTTTGATGATCCTGATATCACAGACTTGGATTTCAGGAAACCTTTTGATACTGTTGCACATGGAAGACTGCTGTACAAATTGGAGCAGTATGGCATTAGCATTAGCATTAGCATTAGTAGAGGCATATGATGCAAGAAAGCAAGCTTATTCAGCATCAGCCAAAAAAAAAAAAAAAAACAACCACTACTCCCATTTCACCCCTCAATTCGTTCGAAATACCTGTCCAGCTGAGCCTTAAATTTGTTTAGGCTATCAACTTCAACAACAAGCGATGGAAGTCTATTCCACAAACCAACTGCCCGCTGGCTAAAGGCGAATTTCCGCCCATCTATCCGACATCCGTCCTTCCTCAATTTGAATTTATGCCCTCTCAGGTGATTATTCTGAGCAAGAGGAAGAATTCCATCGGCATTGAGCATGCTCAAGCCATTCAAAGCCTTGTACACCTCTATCAGATCACCTCGGCGATGCCTAGTCTCCAGGCTCTGTAATTTGCAAAACTTAAGCCTTTCTTCGTAAGAGCACCCCTTTGTTCCATTCACTAATCTTGTTGCCCTTCTCTGTACTCGTTCCAGCAGCTCTACATCCTTCTTGAAATGAGGCCTCCAGACCTGTATACAGTACTCAAGGTGTGGCCTGACCAATGCCTTATACAAGGGAATAATCACATCCCTGTCCCTGCTAGAAAAATTCCTGTATATCATTGACAAGACACCATGAGCTACTCTTGCAGCTCGTCTGCACTGCTCAGAGAACTTCATATCTGCCTGCACAATTACCCCCAGGTCCTTTTCATTCTCTACCACTGTCAGCGTAGTACCACAGAGTTGATACGTTGATCTGGGGTTACTGTTTCCCATATGTAGTACTTTACATTTGTCAATGTTAAACTTCATTTGCCACCTCTCAGCCCATCTGCTCAACCTTTCCAGATCCTGTTGCAGCAGCATAGTATCAGTAGTGTCCTTAACAACCCTGCCAACCTTTGTATCGTCTGCAAACTTGGACATTAAGCCTGATACACCATCATCAATATCATTTATAAATACAGAAAACAACAATGGACCCAACACTGAACCCTGAGGAACTCCACTAATAACATTAGTCCACGTTGAGCAGTGTCCATTGATTACCACTCTCTGTCTTCTGCCACTCAACCATCCCTTTATCCATAGCAGCAATTTGCCTCGAATGCCACACTTCTCCAATTTGTGCAGCAGTCTTCCATGCGCAACAGTATCAAAAGCCTTTCTAAGATCCAAATATATAATATCAAAGTTATTCCCTGCATCCAGTTCTTTTGTGACTACATCATAGTATCCAATCAAATTGGTCAGACAAGACCTGCCCTTAACAAACCCATGCTGTGTCTGAGCTATAACTGAATTCTTGTCCAGATGATCCTGCAGTGCTTCTTTAACCAGTGCCTCCATTAATTTTCCCGGAACCGAAGTTAAACTAACAGGTCTATAATTACTTGTGTCAGCCTTTGATCCTCCTTTGTGAATTGGGGTTACATTTGCACATCTCCAGTCCATGGGTACCTCCCCTGAGTCCAAAGAAGCTCTCATAATTATGGCTAGGGGTTTGCTTACTTCCTTTGCTGCCTCCTTTAATATAACTGGATAGATCCCATCCACCCCGGGTGCCTTTTTTATGTTTATCCTCAACAATTTCTCCTCCACTTTCCTCTCAGTTATTAGAAAATCATCTAGCTCACTGCCAATGTTTACTTCACCTACGACATTCCCCTTCCTGAATAACTCCTCATGTGTGAATGTAGATGCAAAATACTCGTTTAGATTGTTAGCCACCTGAGCAGGATCCTCAACTGTTGAACCATCAACATCCAGTGGACCAATCTGATTCATCCCTTTCCTTCTTGAGTTTAAATAGGTAAAGAACTCTTTTCTGTTTTTCTTTGCATCCTTTGCCAAGGATTTCTCATAATCTGCCTTTGCCTGCCTAATCTCCTTTGTGACTTGGTTACAGACCAACTTATATCTATCATAGGCTTCCACGTCACCCATTAATTTGTATGTATCCCATGCATTTTTCTTCTCTGCCATATGTCTCATTAGTTCATCTGACAACCATTTAGGCCTGAACCTTGAACAATATTTCTTGGTTGGTATGTAAAGCCTGGTAGCTTCCAAGATTAGTTCCTTGAATGCTTCCCATTTTGAATTTGCTGTTGGTAACATCATCAGTTGGTCCCACTGTATAGAATTTAAATACTGTCTCAGACCAGCATAGTCTCCTTTACGAAAGCAAAAACCCTTCCCTTTACCTCTGATGGTAGTTACCTCCTTGAGTAAATCCCACTTCAGCACACTGTGATCACTGCCACCCAGTGGTTCATTTATCTGCAGATTCCTAATGCATGAAGAATCACTACTGATAATCAGATCAAGAGTATTACTCCCTCTAGTTGCCTCCCGAACATGCTGGTGTAGAAAACAATCATCCAATAAATCCACAAAAGCCTTGCTAGTGTGTGAGTGACCAACCCACAAATTCCAGTCAATATCTGGGAAATTAAAATCCCCCATTATAAGACTCTCTGATTTACTGGCCCACTCTATTTCCCTGTACAGTATCTTATTATACTCATCAGAGTCATTAGGCCTATAGCACACTCCTACTCTCAATTTTGATTTACCTATGCTTATGTCACACCAAACTGACTCAACACTGCACTGTCCAGCGATGTCAACTGGCTTCACTTCCTTGGATTTTATGTGTTTTTTAACTAATAGCATAACCCCTCCTCCCTTCCTATCCTGTCTATCCTTTCTGTAGACGTTGTACTCCCCAAATTCCAGTTCTGCATTCCTTATATCTGTGTGACACCACGTCTCTGATATCCCAACAATATCTGCCTTTGATGTTTTGAGTAATACCTCAAATTCATCAAATTTATTTACTAAACTCCTAGCATTAGTGTACACGCAAGTATACATGCACCTGTTTCTATTCTTAGCTACCCTAACACAACCCATGTGTTTACTTGTACCGCAATGACTTCCAGCAGTCTCTGAAATATCCTGCATCTTGTTTTTCAGGCTTCTGCTCATTCCAATAGAAGCAGTGCAAGAATCTCTTTCACCTCTGCCCGTGGCTACTGTTAATCCATTAGTCTTTGTCTCCCCCCAAGCTAGCAGTTTTCCGACCCACCTAACACTGCCTCGATAGCATTAGCAAATATTCTTGCACCCTTTCTATTTAAGTGTATCCCATCCCTGTAGAAGCAATCTCTCCTGTTAACAAGTACAGTCCAGGCTGAAAAAAATTCTACCCCTTCAGCCTTGCACAATCTTTCCAGGGCCGAATTGATCGACAAGGCTCTCATCATATACTCCCTCCTATCGTGTCTGGGCAGAATTGCAGACACTTTCAAATTCAACCCTAATTCTCGCCTTTTATTCAACAGTGACCTGTACTTGTTAAGTAATTCCGCTGGTCTCCTACTCTTAATATCATTAGTGCCAACGTGTACAACTATATCACCTTTTGTGCCCTTAAAAGATGATATCTGCTCTACAACGTCATCAACCTTTGCCCCTGGCAGACATACCCTGGTCCTGTTCCACCTATCCTTTTTACAAAGCATGTTCCCCGTTTCCCTGACAATTGAGTCACCAACAACTACTAGTTCCTGTTGGACCAGCGCATTCTGCCTTGGGGGCTGCCTCTGTGTTGCAAGATGACCAAGTCCAAGCTCTGGTGTTGATGTGGGCAGCTGAGAGCTTGATGGGCCCCTCAATTTATTTCCTTCGAGGGCATCCACCCTGTCCTTTAAGGTCTCATATAGGCCCATAACAACGCCGAGTTGTCGCCTAATTTCCTTGCACTCCTTGCATCGTGCACACACAAAGACATCCCCCATGGCAGTATCATGTCCCGTACCCGATTGCCCCGCAAACATCAAGCAAACAGTGCATCTTAAAAGGCCGTGATTCAGGGGGCAACCGCCCCCCTCAGTTCTCCCCTGAATCACAACACTCCCATTAGCTTGAGCCTTTTGCTTTGCTGCTCTGGTCAGAGTCATGATTTCGATTTAAATGTCAATAAAATTACAATTTCAGAACAAAATTAAAACCTTAAACTTGTATCTTAACACAGTTATAACGCTATATTTATTTTTCGGTATCGAGTGTTATCTACGAGTTCCCTTTATATAAATTAGGGACAGATTGCTGCTATGGATAAACGGATGGTTGAGTGGGAGAAGACAGAGAGTGATCATCAATGTGTACTGCCCTTCATGGTCTAATTGGTTCATTCCTGGGCACACTTTTGTTTTCCATATTTATTAATGATATTGAAGATGGCATATCAGGCTCAGAGAACTTCATATCTGACTATGCAATTACCCACAAGTCTTTTTCATTCTCCACCTCCCTGAGTGTAGTACCATACAGTTGGTACATTTCTCTTGGGTTACTGCTACCCATATGGAGTACTTTGCATTTGTCAATATTAAACTTCAGTTGCCACTTCTCAGCCCATCTGCCTAACTTTTCTAGATTCTGTTGCAGTAGCATACTGTCTTTACTTTGTCTTGTCTTTACTAACCCTGGCAAACTTTGTATCATCTGCAAACTTGGACATTAAGCCTGATATACCTTCATCAATATCATTGATAAATACACAAGACAACAATGGGCCCAACACTGAACCCTGGAGGACTCCTCTAATAACTTTAGTCCACGTAAAGCAGTATCCATCCATTTATTACCACTCTCTGCCATCTCCCACTCAACCATCCCTTTATCCATTGCAGTAACTTGCCCTTAATACCATACCACTCCAATTTGTACAGCAGTCTTCCATGTGCAACAGTATCAAAAGCTTTCCTGAAATCCAAGTATATGACATCAAAATTATTTTTTTCATCCAGTTCCTTTGTGACCACATCGTAGTATTCAAATGAGATTGGTGAGGGGAACAAAGGGAAGGAAACAATAAATTTTCAGAACTGAAGTCTTCTGTGTTGCCCTTACCACGAAGACTTCAGTTCTGCAAATCTCTAGGAATCTGCAAGGTGATATTATTGAGGTGTTTAAGGCTTTGAATGGATTAAGCAAGCTCGCTGCCAATGGGATTCTTCCTCTTTCTCAGACTACACACATGAAAGGGCATAAATTCAACCTGACGAAGGATGGTTTCAGAACAGATGTGCAGTAGCTTGCCTTTAGCCAGCTGGTTGTTGATTGCTGGAACAAAGTTTGTTATTTGGTTTTTAGGAGTATTAGCAACTAAGGCCATATTGCTCCAGGAATATGTGTTAGTCATTCCCTGACCTTTTCGCATCTTCCGTATTTGGTGATGATGGGCTCGAACCCCGGTCTAATCAAGAAGTGTGTGCTACTCACTGCTGCTCCTTCCCACCTGGCTACGGAGGCACCAACTGGAACAAACTGCCGATTGTTGTTGTGAAAGCAAATTGTTTAAATAAATTCAAAAGCTATAAAAAACTATTAGAGGGAATGGATGTGAAATGGGAAGTTTTTTTTATTTATTTATTTTTTTTTTTGGCTGATGCTGTATAGGCTTGCTTTCTTGCATTGTTTGCCACTACTAATACTAATCTTGGTAGAGTGTATTCCAGCCTCTGATTTCTCTTTCATCACATTTCATCACTCAGGATCGGATGAAGTTCTCAGGTCTCTGCCAATCGCATTTTCATTATGTTTTCTAAAGAATCTAGTCTGTAGTGTGGAACAATGCTCTCTCTCTCTCTCTCTCTCTCTCTCTCTCTCTCTCTCTCTCTAAGCTATGCACACATGCACGAACACACAGGTTTTGAAATCAGCGCACATAGGAAATGGAACTGCAAACAAAAAATTAAATTCTAAAAAAAAATAAATAAAATAATAATAAAACAAACATGGTCATCAATTTTAAAATGCAAAACTGACCACATAACGCTGGATGTGAGAGGCCCAGCATGGCTGTCTGCATTATTTTTGCCACTCTACTTTTAGCATTCTATTTGGAGACATTCGAGTGATGTTTGTTGGCAACACTCTCTATGCTTCACAACAGTCTTTTCCTTTTCTAGTTTGATGGTGAGCATCACTGAACATTGATATCATAGAAACATAGACTAATTGTTTTCAAATTTTTATTATTTACATAAAAGTGCATCTTAACGAAATAGTAGAGACTGCTACTCTTTAAAGTCATGACTGGATATATGTTCTGTTGCAAGAAATATTTATGTTTGATTCAAAAAATGGTGTTTGTTTGTATTGTCATGATGCAAAAGTTTCAGGAGAATTTGCTAGTGGAAAGAGGTGGGACAAGGTTTAGAAACTTGTTATTTTAAAGTGCTATCTCACAAGCAAATCACGTGTCAACAATGTACAAAAACTCAGACACCAAAAATCCTTCACTACCAGTTATAGGGGTACTGTTTATGAGTGAATGTCCAGCTGAATGAGAATGAAAACATTCAAACCCAGAGAAGATTAAAGTGCTTATCTACAGTGTTCTGTTAACCATTAAAATGGATAATGTTTACTCTCAGTCCAAGACATTAATGAACATATGACAAAGTATGTGAAATTTTCTAATAGTTGGCAAAGCAAAAATTGTGTTTGAATTTTTGGAGATTATCAACAGCATTGTTCTAAAAGAAAAGACTGAGTAAATAGCTTGAGCAGATTTTCATATGTTAACAGTTGATGAAAGCACTGATATATCTGTCAAAAAATGCCTCAAATACTGTACTTCAAATGTAGGCCTAAAAATTCTATGTGTAAAAAAACTTATTTTGGTGAAATAGTGCAGCTTCAGGCATATGATGTGTCAATTGTTCTGGCAACTGAGCAGTTCTATGCTGCTTCTGCAGGGATGGGATACACTTAAATAGAAAGGGTGCAAGAATATTTGCTGATGCTATCGAGGCAGTGTTAGGTGGGTCGGAAAACTGATAACTTGTGGGGATACAAGGACTAATAGTTTAACAGTAGCCGTAGGCAGAGGTGAAGGTGATTCTTGCAAAACTTCTATTAGAATAAGTAGCGACCTGGAGCGAGGAGTGTTGGCGGGGTTTTAGGGACGGATGGCAGTCATCCTGAATTAGGTGGGTATTAGTATTAGTATTAGTAACGGCCGTATGGTGCAAGAAAGCCTATGGCTTATGCTGCACCAGCCAAAAAAAAAAAAAAAAAAAAATCCGAACAAAACAATGATAAAAACAAAAATTAAATAATAATTAATAAATAAATAAAAATAATAAAATGAAATTAAAAATTAAATAAAAAGGAAATTAATCCTATCATCCTATGCGCTTCCCTTACCCGAAAGTACTATCCAGATGACCTTTGAATTTCCCCAAACTGTCGGCCTCCACCACCCATGAAGGCAACTTATTCCAGTAATTTATAACTCGCTGGCTAAAATAAAACTTCCTGCAGTCCAATCTAAACATTTCCCCGCGTAACTTGAATTTATGTCCCCTAGTTCTAGCATCATTTATAATCTTGAAAATTTTGTCCTCATTCATTTTACTGATGCCTCTCAGAGCCTTAAACACCTCAATCAAATCTCCTCTAAGGTGTCTAGTTTCCAAACTCTGCAACCCACATATTCGAAGTCTTTCTTCATAAGGACGCCCTTTTGCCGATCTCACCAGGCGAGTTACCCTTCTTTGCACCCTTTCAAGAAGCTCGATGTCTTTCTTTAGGTGCGGTCTCCATACTTGAACACAGTATTCCAAGTGTGGTCTAACATAGGCCTTATATAATGGGATTATCACGTCCCTATCTCTACTTGTAAAAGTTCGATAGATCATCGATAGGACACCATGGGCCTTCCTTGCAACCTGTTTACAATGCTCAGAGAATTTCATGTCTGACCGTATCGTAACACCCAAGTCCCTTTCCTCCAGTACTGGCTTTAGTTGAACTCCACCAAGTGAATAAGTTATTTTGGGATTACTGTTTCCCAGGTGTAATACCTTACACTTTGTTGGATTAAAGCACAGCTGCCATTTTTCTGACCATTCTTGAAGTCTATCTAGGTCTCTCTGAAGCTCAGCTTGACAGTGATCATTAACTACTCTACCAATTTTAACATCATCTGCAAATTTAGACATCACGCCCTCTATCCCTTCATCAATGTCGTTTATGAAAATTAAAAACAACAGTGGTCCTAATACTGATCCTTGGGGAACCCCACTTCTTACATCAACCCAATCTGAGGAATAGCCATTTATCACAACCCTCTGCCTCCTGCCCTGAAGCCATCCTTCTATCCATCTAAGGATTTTCCCAGTGGTTCCAACCTGTTCCAGCTTATAAAGCAACCGCTCATGTGGGACTGAGTCAAAAGCTTTGCTGAAATCTAAATAAACAATGTCGAAATTATTTCCTAAATCCAGCTCGTGAGTGACCCTTTCGAAATAGCGAACCAGATTTGTTAAACATGATTTTCCCTTTACAAAACCATGCTGAGTATCCTTGAGAATTTCAATTCTATCCAAATGATCCTGAATTCCACCCTTGATCAATGCCTCCATGATTTTCCCTACTACTGAAGTCAGACTGACAGGTCGATAATTTCCCACTTCACTTTTAGAGCCACCCTTATGTATGGGAGATACATTTGCACTTTTCCAATCCAAGGGAATCTCCCCAGAGTCTAGTGATGCTCGCATAACCAGCCTCAGTGGTTCAATGCACTCGCTTGCCGCCTCTCTCAAGATTATAGGGTATATTCCATCAACTCCAGGAGCCTTACTAGTCTGTAGGCTTGAAAGTTTTTTCATTAAATAATCTTGCGAAATTTCAATATCATTAATTACATATTTTTTAACTTCGCTCCCACAATTTCCCATTGCCACAAAAGGCTTTTCATTTGTAAATATCGATGCAAAATAACTGTTGAGTTCATCTGCAACGGCAGCTGGTGTATTTATTACTATCCCCTTTCCCTTACGTAAAGGTCCGATCTGGTTTGTCCTGCTCTTCTTGGCATTTATATATGTGAAGAATTCTTTATCCCCCCTCTTTGCTCTGTTTGCTAGTGATTTCTCATAAACTGCCTTTGCCTGTCGAACCTTTTCTGTGGCTCTATTACACATCACCTTGTAGCTGTTATAGGCTTCAGTACTTTTTATTACTCTGTAACGTTTCCATGCCACCTTTTTCTGCTCAAGTAATGTGGCAACTTCACTATTCATCCAACTTGGAACCCTTCTCGTGGAGTATTTTTTTAATGGTATATACGCATTCAAGGCATCTGTGATTAATGTTTTAAAAGCGTACCACAGTTCAATTGTATTCATTCTCTGCGCGATATCTACCCAGTTAATAGAGGCCATGTAGTACCTTAAGGCATCGTAATTTCCTTTTCTGAAATTAAAACCCATTCCTTTGCCTTTTACTTCTGCTACCTCTCTCGTCATCATCCACCGTAGAACTCCGTGATCACTTCCTGCTACTGGTTCCTCTACTGTCAGCCCTGTTATGTCATCTGATTCATGTGTGATGATGAGGTCTAGGATATTCTTTTCTCTAGTACTTTCCCTGACATGTTGATACAAATAACAGTCATCTAGTTGATTTAAAAATTTTGTTCCCCATGTCGAGTTTCCTTCCCATTTACTCCAATCAATTAGAGGCAAATTGAAATCACCCATAATAAGGCATTGACGCTTACTTGCCCATTCCATTTGCATGTAGAGGCTTTTGTCATAGTCTTCACAATCACCTGGTCTGTAGATTACGCCTACTCGCATTGTACCTTTGTTTCCAACTATCTCACACCATACAGACTCTATACTAGCATGTGAAATGTCTGAATCTGGGGAAGCTATCGTCGCACTCAGGCTGCTTCTGATAAGAAGCATTACCCCACCACCCCTTCTATCTACTCTATCCTTCCTAAATACATTATACAAGCCGTACTGAAACTCATCATCCCCAATTTCCGGGTGGCACCACGTCTCCGTAAGCCCTATTATGTCCGCGTTACTTGTTTTAACCAGCAGTTCGAATTCGCTCATTTTATTGACGACACTTCTAACGTTACTGTATAAACAATTAAGATTTACTGTTCTCGTATATTTAATGGGTATATGGGATGTGTTAGGGTAACTAGGAATAGGAGCATGTATGCTTGCATGTATACCAATGCTAGAAGTATAGTAAATAAATTGGATGAATTTGAAGTGTTGGTCAAATTTATTTATCAAAAGAAGCGCATCCAGTTGATACAGATGAACAGTGCACTGTTGAGTTTCAGTTTGGTGTGACATAAGCATTGCGAAAGCAAAAATAAGAGTAGGAGTGTGTTATAGGCCAAATGACTCGAATAAGTACAATGAAGAATACAGAGAAATAGAGTGGGCTAGTAAATGAGAATGTCTTAAAATGGGGGATTTTAACTTCCCAGATATTGACTAGAACTTGTGGATTGGTCTCTCACACACTAGTCAGACTTTTGTGGATTTATTGGATGATTGTTTTCTGCAGAAGCATGTTCGAGAGGCAACCAGAGAAAGTAATACTCTTGATCTGGTTATCAGCAGTGACCATTCGTGTATTAAGAATTTGCAGATAAAGGAACCACTAGATGTTAGTGATCACAGTGTACTGGATTTACTTAAAGATTTAATTACCATCAGGTGTAAAGGAAAGGGTTTTTGCTTCCATAAAGGTGAGTACAGTGGTCCCCAACAGTTTTTAAATTCTGTACAGTGGGATCTACTGACGATGTTACCAACAGTAAATTCTAAGTGGGAAGCATTCAAGGAATTAATCATGGAAACTACTAAAAGTTTCATACCTATTAAGAAATATTGTTCAAGATTTAGGCCTAAATATTTATCTAATGAACTAATGAGACTCTTAACAGAGAAAAAAAATGCTTGGGATGCATATAAATTATCAAGCGACTCAGAAGCCTATGGCAGTTATAAGCTAGTCTGTAATCAGGTCACAAAGGAGGTTAGGCAGGTGAAGGCAGATTACAAGAAATCCTTGGAAAAAGATGCTAAGAAAAACAGCAAGGATTTCTTTACTTATATAAACTCTAAAAGGAAGGGGATGAATCTGATTGGTCCACTTGACATCGATGGTTCGACTGTTGATGATCCTGCTCAGAGAGCAAACAAACTGAATGAGTATTTTGCGTCTACATTCACACATGAGGAATTATTAAGGTTTGAAAATGGCAGAAGGTTATCAAATTGTAGCAGGCTACTTAATGATTTTGTAATAACTGAGAACAAAGTGGAAGAGAAATTGTGATCTGATTGAGGTGTATAAGGCCTTGAATGGGTTGAGCACACTGAATTCTGATGGGATCCTTCCACTTGTTCAGATTATGAACCTAAGGGGACATAAATTCAAATTAAGAAAGGACAGATGTAGAATAGATGTGCGGAAATTTGCCTTTAGCCAGCAGGTGGTTAATTGCTGGAACAAACTTCCATCTGTCATTGTGGAAGTTGATAGGTTGAATAAATTTAAGGAGGAACTGAACAGGCATTTGGAGGGAATGGTGTGATTTTTTTTATTTTTTTTTTTTTTGGCTGATACTGCATAAGCTCATACACTTGCTTTCTTGCATCACATGCCACTACTACTACCATCTCTGCACTCACTGCTTCCAAGGGCCTCTTTCCATTGTTTCAGAGTCCATGAATGATGGACAATGCATTACTATGCACAACGTTTGACAATCACTGGTTTAATCTGAAATCTGTGATCTGGAGGTCAGCACTCGCTTTACTAAGTCACAGCATAAGGTTCAGACACATCTCAGGTGGAGAAATAACACTTCTTTAAAACTTGATGACCTGTAGCAAAGGCTCATTTTTAGCATTATTCATTCTTAGAGTGAATCTAATTTCATGCATAACTACACTAAAGATTGTAACACAATGTTACATTAAATAATTAGGCAGATTATGAGAAATCCTTGGCAAAACATGCTAAGAAAAACAGCAAGGATTTCTTTACTTATATAAACTCTAAAAGGAAGGGGATGAATCTGATCGGTCCACTTGACATCGATGGTTCGACTGTTGATGATCCTGCTCAGATAGCAAACAAACTGAATGAGTATTTTGCATCTACATTCACACGTGAGGAATTATTAAGGTTTGAAAATGGCAGAAGGTTATCAAATTGTAGCAAGATACTTAATGATTTTGTAATAACCGAGAGCAAAGTGGAAGAGAAATTGTTGAAGTTAAACGTAAGAAAAGCACCTGGGGTGGATGGGATCTATCCAGTTATATTGGGGGAGACGGCAAGGCAACTAAGCGGACCCTTGGCCATAATTATGAGAGCATCCTTGGACTCGGGGGAGGTTCCCACGGACTGGAGATGTGCAAATGTGTCCCCAATTCACAAAGGGGGATCGAAGGGTGACACGAGTAATTACAGACCAGTTAGTTTAACTTCTGTTCCGGGTAAAATAATGGAGTCGCTGGTTAAGGATGCATTGCAGGATCATCTAGACAAGACTGCAGCAATAATTCAGACACAGCATGCATTTGTTAAGGGAAAGTCTTGTCTGACAAATTTGATAGGATATTATGATGTGGTTACAAAGGAACTGGATGCGAAAAATAATTTTGATATCATATATTTGGATTTCAGGAAAGCTTTTGACACTGTTGCGCATGGAAGACTATTGTACAAATTGGAGCAGAATGGTATTGAGGGTAAGTTGCTACAATGGATAAAAGGATGGTTAAGTGCTAGAAAATAGAGGGTGGTAATCAATGGGTGCTGCTCTTCTTGGACTAATGTTATTAGTGGAGTCCCACAGGGTTCGGTGTTAGGGCCACTGTTGTTTTGTATATTTATCAATGATATTGATGAAGGTATATCAGGCTTAATGTCGAAGTTTGCAGATGATACAAAGGTTGGCAGGGTTATTAATGACAGTAATGGCAGTGTGCTACTGCAACAGGATCTAGATAATTTGGGCAGATGGGATAAGAAGTGGCAACTGAAGTTTAACCTTGACAAATGCAAAGTACTACATATGGGTAGAAGTAACCCCAGAGAAACGTACCAAGTGTGTGGTACTACACTTAAGGTGGTAGAAAATGAAAAAGACCTGGGAGTAATTGTGCAGGCAGATATGAAGTTTTCTGAGCAATGCAGACAGGCTGCCAGGGCAGGTCATGGGGTTTTGTCAATGATATATAGGAATTTTGCTAGCGGGGAAAAGGAGGTGATTATCCCTCTGTATAAGGCAATGGTCAGGCCACGGCTTGAGTACTGCGACAGGTCTGGAGGCCTCATTTTAGGAAGGATGTAGATTTACTTGAGCGTGTACAGAGAAGGGCAACAAGATTGGTGAGGGGAATGAAGGGTTCCTCGTACCAAGAGAGGCTTAAGTTCTGCAAACTGCTGTGGCTGGAGACTAGGCACCTGCGCGGTGATCTGATTGAGGTATATAAGGCCTTGAATGGGTTGAGCACGCTGAATTCTGATGGGATCCTTCCACTTGTTCAGATTACGAATCTAAGGGGGCATAAATTCAAATTAAGAAAAGACAGATGTAGAATAGATGTGCGGAAATTTTCCTTTAGCCAGCGGGTGGTTAATAGCTGGAACAAACTTCCATCTGTCGTTGTGGAATTTGATAAGTTGAATAAATTTAAGGAGGAACTGGACAGGCATTTGGAGGGAATGGTGTGATTTTTTTTTTTTTTTTTTTTGGCTGAAGCTGCATAAGCTCATACATTTGCTTTCTTGCATCACATGCCACTACTACTACTACTTAATCAAACTTGAAACTTGCAATTGCTTAATGACCACTATATATCTATCTAAAGAACAACTAACTGCTCCCAGAAAAACTCATCATGTTAGAAGAAAACCAAAATTCAATACTCATTCCATTTAAAAGTCTATATATATATTTTAATAACTATAATTTTAAGATATAATATTATATGTAAACATTATATGTACACTTTGAACATTATCACTATACCTTTGCCATTCCTACTGAGCTTGCATTTAATTCTGGAAGCCCATGATTAGTTTTATCTCCACGTTCCCAGATCCCATAGTCCTGAAATTATAAAAACACTAAATTTAATAAATATTTGCTGCAATGAATCTTGATTACAAGCTAAATGAGATAAAAACAGCCCCCAAAAAAACTCTTGTTGCTTTAGAAAAATGATTTTTACAGGGTCTGCCAAATCTGGTGTATCAATGGGTTTTTTTTTTTTTTTTTGGTTTTTTCCCCCCAAATTTAAATAGTGAAAAGTGAATTTCTATCATGGAGGGGTGGATAATCAATCAACATTTTCCATATGTAGTATTTAAAAACAATTCCTCTATTAACAAATTCTCTTCAGTATGCCCAAAGAGCATACCGAAAAGAATTTTGCTCCCATAAACATATTAGTATTAGCATTACCAAAGGCACATGATGCAAGAAAGCAAGTTTATATAGCATCAGCCAAAAAAAAAAAAAAAAAAAACCCTTATTTCACCCATCCACTCGGTCCAAATGTTTGTCAACTTCTGCCTTGAATCTATTTAAGCTATCAACTTCTACACCGACAGATGGAAGTTTGTTCCAGCAATCAACCACCCACTGGCTAAAGGCAAACTTCCACACATCTATCCTATAACCATCTTTCCTCGATTTGAATTTATGCCCTCTCAGGTGATTATTTTGAGCAAGAGGAAGAATCCCATCCGCATTGAATGGTTTGAGCATGCTCAAACCATTCAAGGCTTTATACACCTCAATCACATCACCTCGCAGGTGCCTAGTCTCCAGACACTGTAATTTGCAAAACTTAAGCCTTTCTTCGTAAGAGCAACCCTTTATTCCATTCACTAATCTTTTTGCCCTTCTCTGTACTCATTTCAACAGCTCTACATCCTTCTTAAAATGAAGCCTCTAGACCTGTATACAGCACTCAAGGTGTGGCCTGACCATTGTCTTATACAAGAGGATAATCACCTCCTTATCCCTGCTAGAAAAATTCCTGTATATCATTGACAAGACACCATGAGCTACTCTTGCAGACTGTCTGCACTGCTCAGAAAATTTCATTTCTGCCTGCACAATTACCGGCAGGTCCTTTTCATTCTCTACCACTGTCAGTGTGGTGCCACAGAGTTGATACATTACTCTGGGATTATTGCTTCCCAAATGTAGTACTTTACATTTGACAATGTTAAACTTCACTTGCCAACCCTCAGCCTATCTGCTCAACTTTTCTAGATCCTGTTGCAACAGTGTACTGTCATTAGTGTCATTAACAATCCTGCCAACCTTCGTATCATCTGCAAACTTGGACATTAAGCCTAATATACCATCATCAATATCATTTATAAATACAGAAAACAATAATGGACCCAACACTGAACCCTGAGGGACTCCACTAATAACATTAGTCCACAAAGAGCAGTGTCCATTAATTACCACTCTGTCTTCTTCCATTCAACCATTCCCTTATCCATAACAGCAATTTGCCTCCAATGCCACACTGCTCCAATTTGTGCAGCAGTCTTCCATGTGCAACAGTATCAAAGGCCTTTCTAAGATCCAAATATATGATATCAAAGTTATTCTTTGCATCCAGTTCCTTTGTGACTACATCATAGTATCCAATCAAATTAGTCAGACAAGACTTCCCCTTAACAAACCCATGCTGTGTCCGAGCTATAACTGAAGTCTCGTCTAGATGATCCTGCAATGCTTCTTTAGCCAGTGCCTACATTAATATCTGTTGGTATATGGAAAGATTTGAATAAAGTAGAAAAGTCAGTAACAGGCAACAAACAGAAATCAGATTTGCAAAAATAGAGGGCAATAGTGAACTTATGTACCTATTTTGAACAGCCTGAAAAAAAATCAATCAGAACATTGAATTTCTGAAACATTTCTGAGGTGAATTGAAGGGCCAATGTGCAATCCCTATAAAGTACAGCTTGTACAAGAAATCTGTTCAAATGACAAGGTTTACTCAGTTGTTAATAACAACAAGTCTGAAGGAATCATTCAGTTGTGATGGTTAGATTTCAAAACTGATAATGTCTGATACCGCGCATTTTCACTTAAGTGGTTTCCAGAACAAACTAGGTTCTGGAAACCACTAAAGTAACTGTTATCCATGGGTTACAGTTGATCCACAAGATGTGCAACAGAGAAAGCTGCACCCACAAAGTGGGGCTGTGTGGTGTGGAATTATGCAGAGCAGAGAAGTAAACCATCTAATTAGAAGGTGATCATAGTAAGAAGACAGGTATATATGCAGCAATCCAGTGTAATGCATCAGAGCTACCAGCAAAAACAAGCCCTAAATGCTCTGAATATTCTTATATAGAATTAATAAAATTAATCATAGGAGCTCTAAAATCGCTATCTAATATCTAAAATTTGCAGCAGGAGCCACAAGAGCTACAATACCGATCAAGATATTAATATTCATAAATGGAAAAAAAAAAAAAAAAAAAACCCCTTCCCACTCATCTATCCTGTAAACATCCTTCCTCCTAATTTGGATTTATACAACCCGCACATTGTGTGTGTGTGTGTGTGTGTGTGTGTGTGTGTGTGTGTGTGTGTGTGTGTGTGTGTGTGTGTGTGTGTGTGTTTTCCAAACAAAGGAAAGATCCCATCAGCAATTCACTTACTCAATCCATTCAAAGCCTTAAACATCTCAAACGGACTTCCTTGCAGGTGTTTATTCTCCAGAAGTCACAATTTGCAAAACTGAAGCCATTCTTGCAAGAGCACCCTACATTTCACCACTAATCTTATTGCACTTATCTGCCCCTCATCCAACGCATCCTAACTAAAGAAGAATGTACTGAAGATGTGGCCTAATCATTGCCTTATACAACAGAATACACTCCTAATCACTATTGACAAAATTCATTTATAGAATTGACAAAATTCATTTATAGAATTGACAAAATTCATTTATAGAATTGACAAAATTCATTTATAGAATCGACAAAATTCCATGAGCTGTCTGCACTGCTCAGCTTGTATCTCACAACACAATTACCTGCAGTCTTTTTCATTCCCACTATCATTAATGTGGTAGTACACAGTTGGTACATTAATCTGGAATTACTACTACCCATTTGCAGTACCTTGTATTTGTCAATGTTTGTAGTGGCATTTGCTGATTACTGTCATTAACCTCCCTGTCAACCTTCGTATAATCAGCAAATTAGATATTAAGCCTAATATCCCTTCATCAATATAATTAATAAATATTGAAAACAAAGGACCCAACACTGATCCCTGGAGAACTCCAATTTGTAGAGCAGGCTTATGAACAACAGTATCAAAAGATTTCCTGAAATCCAAGCATATGATATCAAAATTATTTTTTGCATCCCGTTTCTTTGTTACTGCATCATAGTATCCAATAAGATTAGTCAGACAAGATTGTCACTTAACAAATCCATGTTGCAACTAAGTATAACTGCATTCAGGCAATTATACTGCATTCTACCCTGGTTGAGAAGTCGACTGAACAGGTCTGTAACACGTCACCCTTTGATCCTCTTTGTAGATAAGAGAAGCATTAGCACATCTCCAATTCATAGGTCCGCCTCTTTAATCCAAGGATGCTCTCATAATTATTGCTAAGGGTTTGCTCTTATCCCTTGTGCTATCTCCCTTAATATAACTGGATAGATTCCATCCACCTCAGGTGCCTTTTTTACATTAACTTCAATAATTTCTCTTCAACTTTCCTTTCAGTTATCACAAAATCATTCTGCTCTCTGTCAGAATTTAATACACTTCTGGCATGTTCATGCAACCTGAGCAGGTTCATAATCAGTTAAACTGTTACTATCAAGTGGACCAATATGATTAATCCCCTTCCTCTGAATGTGTACATAGTCAAATAAGTCTTTGCTGTTTTTCTTAGCATCCTTTGCCAAAGACTTCTCATAATCTGCCTCAGATTATGAAATTATGTTGGTGCATGGCACGCACCAACAATAATCACCTGATCTGGCCTAGTGAATGACTGAGCACTCACGCTCATGTATTTGCTCTCCCAGTCATCTGATCATGTACAGCATATTTAGTATGATTTTTTCCATTTCTAATGATTTATGTCATGATTGCATTTCTGTAGGTACTTGTTGAATTTCAAAATGTAAGAGCAATGAAGCTCAGTTTTTCCTACTTTAAGTACTCTTGCTTAAATATAAGATCAATATCATACCTTTATTGTAGGAAATCTTAACCCGGCGCTCACATCAAACTAATCCGATTAATGTAATATAAAATCTTTAAGTATTAAAATCTATAAAACCGCAAACATATCCCTATTGAAGTATTGTTGAATTATATGATATTATATGAAAAACTAAACTTGTCTTCAATTCACATGGTCTGCCAGCTGCCACCAAGGAAGAGCCAAGCGTAGCCGATGCACATCAACTTACCCCAAACTAAACCCATTAGCATTGATAGATCAGAAAGAGAAGACAATTGTCAAACTGTGTTAAAACTATATTAAATTAAAACTGTATTAAAATATTCTAAGGTTGAACTTCTTAATACATGACCAGGTATTTCAGTCGCAAACCGTGCTCACAAGAAGTAACGAGTTAAAAAACAATATCCACTCTCTTATATTTTAAAATAGGCGCATCGCAACAAGATTATTACCATTAACCAATGTGAATCATGCTATTCACACATGCGCATGAAGGTCCACGAGTCTGAAATACTATATGGTCTCAGTACATTTATAGAACAATTTCATTTCATTTCAAGTGACTCAGCTATTATCAGTTTTATGTATTCTTTCTGTGAATTAATTACATTAGCTTTGTTAAACAGAAAAATGTGGTTCTCCTGAATGGTGTGAAAGGAAAGTTCAGATGCACCTGTCCTTTTCGCCCTCACAGATGCCTTGTGTTGTTGTAAACGCATCGAAAGATAATTTTGGGTAGAACCGATATAAAAGGAGTTGCACTCCCCAAAAGCAACGTTATAGACGATACTGGTTTGCTCCATGTTAGAGACAGAGGTTGGTTTCCTTGCCCTCAATATTGTCTGAAGTTTGCTTATCGGTTGTGCAACTAATTTTAATTCTGTATTTTTAAAAATGTTAATAAACTGCTCATACTATTGTTGTACATAAGGAACTTTAATAAAATATTTGTGTGTGGTGATTTTAATCACTGGAACCGATACGAATTTTAGTTTTGCCTATTGCTGAATGTTCCTAATTATACCCAGTGTATATCCCCTGTTTAAAAATCTTGTTGTAAATTCCCTGAGTTCTTCATTAAGGGTTTCTTGTGTAGAACTTATCTATACGCATTGTGAAATTGGTTGAAAATGATATTCATTTTCAACCAATTGGGTAGCTCAACAATGTAAAAATTTTCCTGTATTAGTAGGTTTCCGATATATTTTAAAGTGTATGTTATCATTAACCCTTCTTAACGTAAAGTTAAGAAAGTTTATCAAGTTCTCACTTGATTTTTCTTATTCCAAAGTGAATTTAAATGTTGTGTGTATATCATTAAAAGAACTCTAAGGTTATTTACGTTGTTTTCATGTGAAATAACAAGGATATTATCTAAATACCTACCATAAAATGTTAACCTGGGAATATACAGATTTAAGTGTAACTGTTCAATAGTATTGAGATAAATTTCAGCTACTAAACCACTCAGACAAAGCCCCATGGGAAGGCAAAAAAATTTTCTGTAAATATCCGATTAAATTTTTCTATAAATGTACAGAAATATCATATACTATTTTGGACTCGTGAACCTTCACGCGCATGTATGAATAGCATGATTCACATTAGTTAACGGTAATAATCTTGTCGCAATGTGCCTATTTTAAAATATAAGAGAGTGGATATTGTTTTTTAACTCGTTACTTCTATATTTTTATACAGTTTTAATTTAATATAGTTTTAACACAGTTTAACAATTGCCTTCTCTTTCTGGTCTATCAATGCTAATGGGTTTAGTTTGGGGTAAGTTGATGTGCATTGGCTGCGCTTGGCTCTTCTTTGGTGGTAGCTGGCAGACTATGTGAATTGAAGACAAGTTTAGTTTTTTATATAATATATAATTCAACACTCCTTCAATAGGGACATGTTCACGGTTTTAAAGATTTTAATACTTAAAGATTTTATATTACATTAATTGGATTACTTTGATGTGAGCGTCGGGTCAAGATTTCCTACAATAAAGGTACAATATCAATCTTATATTTAAACAAGAGTACTTGCTGAAGAAGGAGTTCGTTACTCTGAAAGCTACTTGTCATATTAAAACTTATTAAATTTAGTTAGTTACTGCTTCCACTGGCTCTGGTGTATTCTCTTCTTCTAAACCATGGAAACCAGTGACACAGGCCCATTCTCTTTCATATATATATATAGGCCTTGACACTGAAATCCTTGGAAATTAGGTTGCAGGGCCTGCCAGAGTACTTAAATAATCTACTGGGTGCCTGACCTGCTTCCTCATGGCAAAGTGTGGGCGACGGTGGGTCCCTATAGGGGACCAATGGCTAAATGGTAGAGAAACAACTGAACACAACAAACCACTCACCACATACTTTTAAATTTCTGGCCTCCACAGAGTTCTGTGTCGCAAACTGACTATACAGCGTGGAGTTGTTGGGGAACCCCTGGTGCCGTCAGACAATTAACATACCATGACAAGGTTTTACCTCAGGTGCCACAAACACTAGCACCGGCCCCGTTATTAATTAATAGATACATTTTCACATCTCCAGTCCAGGGGAAATCCCCACAGCCTGGAGAGGTGCAATTGTATCTCTAATTCACAAAGGGGAATCAAAGGGTGACACAAGTAATTACAGACCTGTTAGTTGGACTTCTGTATCATGGAAAATAATGGGGTCACTGGTTAAAGAAGCATTGCAGGATCATTTAGACAAGACTGTAGCAATAATTCAGACACAGAAAGGGTTTGTCAAGGGGAAGTACTGTTTGACCAATTTGATTGGATACTATGATGTGTTAGCCGACCGGGCTAGCCGAGTGGGTAAAGTACCTGCCCGGCAACCCAAAGGTCGCGGGTTCGATTCCCGCCTCGGGCTTGGATCAAAGTACTGCAAAAACCTTGGGAGGTGCAATATGGCCACAGAAGCCGATGCGCCAACAACTACCAAATCAAAAAAAAAAAAAAAAAAAAACTATGATGTGGTCACAAAGGAACTGGATGCAAAAAATAATTCTCATATCATATTCATGGATTTCGGGAAAGCTTTTGATACTGTTGCATATGGAAGACTACTGTACAAATTGGAGCAGTATAGCATTAAGGGCAAGTTGCTACAATGGATAAAAGGTTTGTTATTTGTTATTTGGTTTTTAGGAGCATTAGCAACTAAGGCATATTGCTCCGGGATATGCGGTGGTCATTCCCTGACCTTTCCGCATCCTCCGTATTTGGTGGTGATGGGCTCGAACCCTAGTCTAATCAAGAAGCGTGTGCTATGCACTGCTGCTCCTTCCCACCTGGCTACGGAGGCGCCTATGGATAAAAGGATGGTTGAGTGGGAGAAGACAGAGAGTGGTGGTCAATGAGTACTGCTCTACATGGATTAATGTTATTAGTGGTGTCCCTCAGGGTTCAGTGTTAGGCCATTGTTGTTTTGTATATTTATCAATGATATTGATGAAGGTATATCAAGCTTAATGTCCAAGTTTGCAGATGATACAAAGGTTGGCATGATTTTAATAACAGTAATGACAGTATGCTGCTGCAACAGGATCTGGAAAAGTTAGGTAGATGGGCTGAGAAGTGGCAACTGAAGTTTAACATTGACAGATGCAAAGTACTGCATATGGGTAGCAGCAACCTCAGAGAAATGTACCAACTATGTGATGTTACACTCAGGGTAGTGGAGAATGAAAGAGACCTTCGGATAATTGTGCTGTCAGATATGAAGTTTTCTGAGTCATGGGGTCTTGTCAGTAATATACAGGAATTTTGCGAGCAGGGATAAGGAAGTGATTATCCCCTTGTATAAAGCAATGGTCAGGCCACACCTTGAGTACTGTATACAGGTCTGTAATTCTCATTTTAGGAAGGAGGTAGAGTTGCTAGAACGAGTACAGAAAAGGGCAACAAGACTGGTGAAGGGAACAAAGGGTGCTCTTATGAAGAAAGGCTTAAGTTCTGTAAATTGCAGCTTCTGGAGACTAGGCACCTGCGAGGTGATCTGATTGAGGTGTATAAGGCCTTGAATGGATTGAGCTGGCTTAATGCTGATGGGATTCTTCCTCTTGCTCAGATTACAAACCTGAAGGGGCATAGATTCAAACTGAGGAAAGACAGTTGTAGAATAGATATGCGGAAGTTTGCATTTAGCCAGTGTGTAGTTAATTGCTGGAACAAACTTCCATCTGTTGTGGATTTTTTTTTTTTGGCTGATGCTGTATAAGCTTGCTTTCTTGCATCATGTGCCTCTACTAATGCTAATAATTATGAGATAATTTTGATTATTAAAATCTCTTGGTTACTAATCGTTTAATTATGAATATCATTTGATTATGCCCATCACTAGTTATTAGTGGAGTCCCTCGGGATTCAGTACTGTGTCCCTAACTGTTTTTATATTTATTAAAATTACTGATGAAAGCATATCAAGTTTATTTTCTAAGTTTATAGATTAAAGAATGTTAGCACAGTGGTTAATCACAGGAATCAAGGCATACTTTGGTTTGGGAAATGGCAGTTAACCTTTTTTCGACTTCCTGTCCGATATCATGTGTTGGACATTACGGAATGTTTCCCAGCTATGCTGTTGCAATTATTGTACTACCATCTATTTACATTTTATATATAAACAATCTGAAAAGCTAATCCATGTTTAGTGATGTTTATATTCAATTATTAAGTGCATTCAGTGTTGTTTTTCTCAGTCCTCTTTTAGTCAGATATTTATAAAATTTCTTTTCCCACCATATTGTCATATATTTATACTTCATATAAACAATGTACAAAACTAAATCAATGTTTATATTCAGTAGTTAATGGCAGGTGGTGTTTTTTATTTTTTTTCCTGTCTATCTGAAGTCCAATGTTAACCGGCACAAATGTCTGTGTTTCTGATAATAAAATCTGTTTTCCTGCTGTAGTGTCATACGTTTATACTTAACATAAATGATCTGAAAAACTAAGTGGATGTTTATATTCAATCGTTAACAGCAGGCAGCCAGGGCCGGATTTCCCATTAGGCACTGTGCCTAGGGCCTACAAAGGAAGGGTTAAAAAAAAAAAACAAAAAAAACCAGTCCACTCTTTTCACTGTGACTAACGAAAAATAAGCTGAGAAAACATGTACACAATCGACTCTAGGAGCTTCAATTCAATCCGCACATGCTATCCAGCGACTGTTCTCAAAACTAGAAGAAGTGATGGTCACTCAGTCAGTTGAGGTGGTTTATTATTTATATAGTTGAAACTCGAGACACATTAATTGATGTGATTCTCAGTCAAAGTGTTAAAATAGAAGAAACATTTTACCCCCCCCCTCTTTTTAGCACATTTGGAAAAGTGCCTAGGGCCTACGAACGCCAAATCCCAACCCTGCAGCAGTTTACTTTTTTTGTCAGTGTAAAAGTCACACAGTAACTAATACTCTTTGTTAGAGTGAAGTATTTAGACATGACATCAAGATCTAACAAAGGGCCTTCCTGATGGAAAATTGAGAAATTGCTAGACCTTCTTGAAGAAAGTGAGGGGAGGAAATAAGGAAATTCATACAAATAAGATAGTTTCTGACTATTCCATATGGTATGACTGGGTTTATGTTTCACTAAATGAACTAAAGGAGTTTTTCAGAGTTATTATCAACATGGGACTAAATGAAAAAAAATCAATATAAAGAAATATTGGTCTGAAGAACGGAATTAAATTCCGTTCTGAAGAATTTAATTTAATTTAATTTAAATTTAACTGAATTAAATTTAAAGAAAAATTTAATTCCTTCTGAAGAAGGAATTAAATTTTTTATTAAATGTATTTAGCTGACAGAGATTTCTGCTGATATTTTGGATGTTGCATCTCTGCTCTCCCAAAAAAAAAAAAAAAGACAAACAAGGAATACAGTGGGGGTCTAAAGTAGAAAAATTTGTCAATTAAAAGGATGGAAAGCTCTGTGAATATATTCTTCCAGCAAGAAATATTGCATTAGAGCTTTTAAACTGTTTTGTCATGCTGTTTTATATATTAATATAAACCCAAAAATAAATAATTTTTCAACATTACATATCAACTAGTCATTTGTTTGAATGATTGAGCTGGACTGCAAGGACACAGTGAAAATAATGCTGGACTGCAAAGAGTTAAAATTTAACAGTGATAAATGCAGGGTACTGCATATGGGTAGCAGCAGACCCACAAAAGCATACCAACTGGGTGGTCCTACACTCAAGGTTGTGCAGCAGAATGAAAAAAACATGGATAATTTTACAATCTGACATGACGTTCTCTAAGCAATGCAGATGATCTGTTAGGACAGTTCATGGAATTCTGTCAATGATATGCATGAATTTTGTCAGAAGAGGTGAGCAGGTGGTTATTCTGTTACATAAGCCAATGGTTATGCCATATCTGGTGTACTGTATTCAGGTCTGGAGGCCACATTTTAAAAGAACATGGATCTGTTGGAATTAATACAGAGAAGAGCAAGAAAGTTAGCCAGGAACAGAAGGTTCCTATTATCAAGAAACACTGCAGTTCTGCAAATTGCAATGCTTGGACACTAGGCACCTGCAAAGAAGTGTAATTAGCATTAGCAGAGGCATATGATGCAAGAAAGCAAGCTTATACAGAATCAGCCACAAAAAAAAAAAAAAAACCCCTTCTCATTTCATCCATCCAGTTCTTCCTTGAATTTATTTAAGCTATTGACTTCCATAACAGACAGAAGTTTGTTCCAGCAATCAACCACCCGCTGGATAAGGCAAATTTCCACACATCTATTCTGCAACTGTCTTTCCTCAATTTGAATTTATGCCCGCTTGGGTGCATAATCTGAGCAAAAGGAAGAATCCTATCAGCGTAGACCTTGCTCAAACCATTCAAGGTCTTATACACCTCAATCAGATCATGTCAGATTTTCGGAAAACTTCTCTAGGGGAACAGAAACAGATTTAGGAACAGGCAGAGTAACCAAATAACTACAGGCAGCCTGAGGCAACTGTCTGTATTTTTGAATAGCTTAATAGGATAGACAGATGTTTTTGTGATGTCCACATTTCTCAGGATGACCAAGAACATAAACCTAGATCTAGTACTGGCACAAATGTGTAAGGGTGTTAAGCAAGTTAGTATTTTTCAGGTAGACATTAGTAAACTAAAATTGCATTAATGAAAGCAGCAGCATATGCTTCATCTAGATTCTACAACTGATATATGGCATTTCCTCATCATTACTGTTATGATTATAAATATAAATAAATGATATGAGATTAGATTTTTTTCTTATTCATCTCACCATTGTGTATAAATTAAAGTATGTATCACCTAAAAGGGATATTATAAATGATTTTAAGTGTTCTTATAAACATTAAATTATAAAATAAACATTAAATTATCTTGAGAAACTTACTGGAATACAATATGATGACTCAATATAAAAGACCAAATTCTGAACAAAGGCAACTTCATCCAAGTTAAAGACAATCTGAAGACCTATAAAGATCATTTTCTCAAATGTTAAAAATAAATTTAGAAAAAAAAAAAAAAAAAAAATTTCATTAAGATATTAAAACTTAGCACATCACTTTCAAAGTATGTAAAAAATAAGTCATACAGTATATCCCCATTAATTCACAATAGATTACTTGAAATCAGCATAATTTAAAGTTGCTACCATTCCCCAACCAATAATATAGGATTTTATATTAATTTTATTATGGATTATTCAAATTAATTTGAAGACTGTATTGAAAATACTGCCAAAACCCTACAGGTAAACACTATTATAACAAAACTGAATGGTGTTATAATGAAATTTTGCTAGCTATACCATTTAAGGCACCTTGAGGAAGTGAACAGAAATTTTTATTTGTAAATTAAAATTTTGTAAAAAAAAAAAAAAAAAAAACCCTGATCACTAATGATTTCCCAACATGTAGGTGCAGTGTATCTTCAAGTCACTACATGCGCACACTTGATTTGGAATAAAATGTTAATAAATGTGTTTTAGAGAAAAAAAATTGTTTTACACTGAAAGATTTTTTAAAAAAAAAAGCTATTCTTAAGGCAGTCATAATAGAATCATTTATAATTTTGCATTAATAACAAAGAGTATTGCCAAAAAAAAAAAAAAAGAATTAACTAGTCTTCTGTAGATCCTGTCTACCAATTTATCAAATTGATTCTTAATTCGAACAACTCGCCTCCACAACACCACATGAAAGTTTTCTTCAACAATCAGTTATTCACTGAAAGCAATTTTTTAATGGCTATCTGGAAACCATTCTTTTTCAATTTAAATTTGTCACCTCATGTAGTCTAAAAGAGTAAGGATAGCATCGGTAATTTGTTTACTCAATCCATGCAAAGCTTTAAACACTTCAATTGCATCTCGTTGCAGGTGTCTAGTTTCCAAACACTGCAATTTGCAGCACTAAAGTCTTTCCTGATTGGCAAAAGAACCCATGTGTCCTCACTAGCCCTGTTGCTTTCTCTGCACTAATTCCAATAGCTCCACATTGTTCTTAAAATGAAGCTTCCAGCCCTGTATGCATTACACAAGATGCAGCTTAGCCATTGCTTTATAGAATGGAATAAAAATTTCCTCAGCTGACAAAATTCATGCATATCATTGACAGAACCACATAACCCCTATCCTAAAAGACTATTTGCACTGCTGAGAACTTCACGTCAGAGTTTGTAAAATTATCCATAGATTTTTTAAACATTGTGCACAACTTTGAGTATAGTACCACCCAATTAGAATTGTAGAGGCAAGAAAGCAAGCTTACACAGCATCAGACAAAAAAAAAAAAAAAAAAATAATATCCAATTTCAAACATCCATCACTCTAAATCTTTGTCCAGTTCTTCCTTGAATTTATTTAAGCTATCAACTTCCACAATGACAGTTGTTGTTATTTGGTTTTTAGGAGCATTAGCAACTAAGGCCATATTGCTCCGGGAATATGCAGCGGTCATTCCCTGACCTTTCCGCATCCTCCGTATTTGGTGGTGATGGGCTCGAACCCCAGTCTAATCAAGAAGCGTGTGTAACGCACTGCTGCTCCTTCCCACCTGGCTACGCTACGGAGGCGTCTTACAATGACAGCTCGAAGCACAAATTTCTGCACATCTATTCTACAACTGTCTTTCCTCAATTTGAATCTATGCCCACCTCAGGTTCTTAGTCTGAGCAAGAGGAAGAATCCCATCAGCATTGAGCCTGCTCAACCCATTCAAGGTGTTATTCACCTCAATCAGATCAACTCATAGGTGCATTGTCTCCAGACACAGCAAATTGCACAACTGAAGTCTTTCTCGGTAAGGATGCCCCCTTTGTTCCCCTCACTAATCTTGTTGCCCTTCTCTGTACTCTTTCTAGCAACTCTACATCCTTCCGAAAATGTGGCCTCTAGATCTGTATGCAGTACACAAGGCATAATAACCTTTTCCCCCCACTAGCAAAATTTCTGTTTTCTCTCAGTTTTCTGAATTAAGAAAACTGAGATTTAAGAATGTTAACAGGAAACAAGAAATGATAAATGTTAAACTTTAACTGCTACTTTTAGCAAACCTGCATAATTTTTTCTAGGTCTTTTTTGTAGAAGTATGCCCTGATTCCTGTCATTAACCACTCTGCTAACCTTTGTATCATTGGCGCCTCCGTAGCCAAGTGGGCAGGAACAACTGCGTAGCACACGCTCCTTGATTAGACCGGGGTTTGAGCCCGTGACCACCAAATACCGAGGATGTGGAAAGGTCAGGGAATGACCACTGCATATCCCCTATCCCTATCCCTGGAGCAATATGGCTTTAGTTGCTAATGCTCCTAAAAACGAAACAACAACAACCACCTTTATATCATTTGTAAACCTAGAAAATAAACTTAAAATGCCTTCATCAATATAACAAATAAATACTGAAAACAGTAAAGGAACAGCACTTCACGAATAATATTAGTCGAAGAGCAGTGCTCATTATAAACAACTTTAAACAATCTTTATCTTTGATCAATCAACCATTCTTTTATCATAACAGTAATTTGTTTCTAATGACATACTGTTCTAATTTATACAGTGGTCTTTCATATGGAACAGTGCTGATAGCCTGATAAAATCTAAGTGTATGATAGCAAAATTATTTTTTGCATACAGTTCCTTAGTTACTGTATCATAGTAGCTTACAGGTCTGTTAATACTCAATTTGTCCTTTAACCCCTTCATGGATTATCCCAAGATATCTCATTTTTAGTTTTAAATGTTATTTGGAACTACACAAAATATCTCAGGATACAATAATACTCAAAGCAAACAATAATATCTCCAAATTTAGGACTGAAACGTATTTTCTCTAGTATTTATCTGACTAATTTTGCATTTGGCAGGTAAATCCTGAGAAAACTCAGGATTTTCTTACACCTGGCAGCAAACGGCTGGCTTTCATTTTACTTATATTGTACAGCAATGTCAGAACAGTAGCACACATTCCTGTGCCACCAGTAAGCAAAATATAATTTGCCATCCGAAATGCAGAATACTGAACCCACGAAAATAATTCGCAAAAACAATATCGAAAAATATTTCCGAACCCTCTTGAACTGCTGCCCATAAGTGTCATGTGTCAGAATGTAGTTAGTTCGTGATTACTGTTTGTGGCGGGAGGTTACTGCTTATGCGGTCCACTTGATTTTTTAAATTTATATATAATGAGTAAATGAAGACTTTTTCTGTGCCTTTCTTTTAGCTCAAGTGCTAATTTATTAAAAAATCTGTATAATTTGCACACTTTTTGGAGGTGCCTCCGTAGCCAGGTGGGAAGGAGCAGCAGCAGTGCGTAGCACACGCTTCTTGATTAGACGGAGGTTCCAGCCCGTCACCACCAAATACGGAGGAGGCAGAAAGGTCGGGGAATGACCACCACATATTCCCAGAGCAATATGTCCTTAGTTGCTAATGCTCCTAAAAACCAAATAACAAACAAACAAACACTTTTTGGCGTACACGAGATAACTCAGGATAGCCGAAGTGGGTTAATTACTCCCATGTATTTTCTACGAAAAAATTAATAAATAACATAAAAAACTATACAATGAGTATTCGCATGATGCATACTTTTAATCTGTAAAATAAAAAAAGTTGATCCATTATGGCACATTTTCTGGTAAAAAATGTTCCTGGAAAGGGTTAATTCCCATTTGTAAATAGGAGAAACATTTGCATATCTCCAATCCGTAGGTATTCCCCCCACTCCCCAAACTCAAGGATGTGCTCATAATGATGAGTAAAGGTTTTCTTACCTATTTTGCTGTTTCTTATAATATAATTGGATAGAGTATTAAAAAATTTAATCTCTATGTATTTGCATAATTTAATATCTATTGTATTCCAAACTTAGAATTATTTATTTGCAAATCAAAATTGTAATTGTAAAATCATAATATTGATAACTGTAATGGTAATAATGGCAATTGTAATCATAATATTGATAACTGTAATTGTAATATTAGCAACTCTATCCAAATTTGTAACCCTTTCTATTTTTGTTCCCCCCGACAGCACAGTGTGACGATGGGTATCGGTAAGATACCTGAAACGTTGCCTTAATGTATAGTAGTTTAGGCGAATAGCTTAATAAACTACATTAATTTCACGTGGTATAAGAGTTGTATTAAAAATAGTAATAATCTTATTGTAAAACAACCACATATCATCCTTCCCTAACTACATTGGATAAAGTATGTTAATACCAAGTGCTTCCACTTTCATCTCTGTTACAGCAAAATAATTTTGCTCCCAGTTAACTTGGTATACTTTTGATATCTCACCCCTGAAATCTTTCTGCATGAATGCAAATATTTACTGTTTGTCAGCAACCTGAACAGGACCAATGTAGTTCATCCAATTCCTTTGTGAATCAACATAAACAAAGAATTCTTTGCCATTTTTCACCATCAATTCTTTACCATTTTTCTTAGCCACCAAAGACTCCAAACGATTTGCCTTTGCTTGCCTAACTCCTTTAGTGATTTGCCTGCAGACTAATTCATAGAGTAAGTTTCTCCCCCGATAATTTCTAATCATCTCATGCATTTTTCTTCTCTACCACTAGTTTTATCCGTTCATCAGACAACCATTTAGATCAAATGGATATCTCTTTGTTGGTATAAAAAACATTGCACTTGTTCTCACTGATAAGAATTTAAAAACTGCATAAGACTGTCTATATCTTTTCTTAAAGACACAGCTGAGGCCTCTTCTTTTGTGATGTATGTTCACCTCGGCATTCTTTTCCAAAAGAGGCCCATTTCTTCTGTATTACAGACTTGTTGAGGAAGGTAACCCTCTTTCTCAACAAGCTCTTGAAACCCAACCTTAAAGTTTTCAGCTGTTTCCTGATCAGCACTGCAAGCCTGATCCATGCCTTATGACACTTTTAATATCATACCTTTTTCTAAAATGGCCGAACCAACTTTTGCTGGCTTTAAAGTCCCCATATCGCATATCACTAGTTGAAGGTGTTTTAGCCTTTAAGTCCTGAAAAATCTGCTTTGCACGTTTGCAAATGTATTGTCCAGGAACTGTATCACCCTTCATTAATTTTGATTTTTTTTCTTTTATACACACCAATAAAAGCCTTTCTATTTCTACAATCAGTTATCTGCCTTTTTGGTATTAAATTCATCATTTACTTTAACTTTTTCAAAGTTTTCTTTTTGTTTCACTATGGTAGAAATAGTTGACTGGGAAAAACCGTATTCACACCAGCAATGAACTACTTTTAGCACCATCATCATGTTTTTTCACTATTTCCTGTTTAATTTTAATTGAAATTTTCTTCTTACTGCGCTCTTTAGGGGCCATATTATCAGTTTACACAATGCTGTACGTTCAAGAATTCAATACATTAAATTTATGGAAAGTAAGCAGAGCATAAAAAATCAGTTCAACTAAAGGATACAAAATAAAAAAAAAAAAAGACTTGCCCAACACGTTTACAAACAGCTATTGGCTGAGAGGAAAGGACCACATAGTCTGGTCAGAGACACTCGTAAGTCATCGTAAAGTGAAATAAATAGGCGCCAGTGATCACTGGTTAGTAGAATCAGCAGCTTTATAGAGTCAAATTTCAAAAAAACCAATTCAAATCATTAAAATGTACTACACTTTCACCGTTTATTGCTATGTTTTGTTATAAGAATCAATTTTGAACACATTTGTGATATTTTTCTAAAGCACATTTCTGGAGGTCACTACCATAAAACAATAAAAACAATTTGACGTTTCCATTTTTTGGGGCTTTTCTGTTAGTGCAATCTATTATAAATGGATAGTAAACTCGATATTACTGCATTTGCAATAATACCGATAACTACATTTACTACATTACTGCATTTGCAATAATACCGGGTGGCTGATTGCTGGAAATGTGTTTCCCCTTCACTGAAATCATATAAAAAACATAAATAAATTTTCAGAATCTTCTCTTCATTTCTATTTTTTAAGCTTCGTTTAATAGAATTAAAATTAAAATTCAATTCGCAAAAGTGATCCTGCACTTACTACATATCGTATAGGGAAAGGTATTTTATTATGCAGAGTTCAGCATAAAGTGATTTGATCGTACAGTGAGTCCATCATAAAGCGGGGGTTTGCAGTATTTATTACGATACTGATGAAAGTATACCAAGCTTAATGTCCAAGTTTGCAGATGATACAAAGGTTGGCAGGGTTAGCATTAGCATTAGCATTAGCATTAGTAGAGGCATTTGATGCAAGAAAGCAAGCTTATGCAGCATCAGCCAAAAAAAAAAAAAAAAAAAAAAGTAACATAAATAAATAAAAATAACCACTTCCACTTCACCCCTCTGTTCGTTCGAAATACCTGTCCAGCTGAGCCTTAAACTTATTTAGGCTATCAACTTCCACGACAAGGGATGGAAGTCTGTTCCACCCACCAACCACCCGCTGGCTAAAGGCAAATTTCCGCACATCTATCCTACATCTGTCTTTCCTCAATTTGAATTTATGCCCTCTCAGGTGATTTTTCTGAGCTAGAGGAAGAATCCCATCAGCATTGAGCATGCTCAAACCATTCAAGGCTTTGTACACCTCTATCAGATCACCCCGCTGGTGCCTAGTTTCCAGACACTGTAATTTGCAAAACTTAAGCCTTTCTTCGTAAGAGAACCCCTTTGTCCCATTCACCAATCTAGTTGCCCTTCTCTGTACTCGTTCCAGCAGCTCTACATCCTTCCTGAAATGAGGCCTCCAGGCCTGTATACAGTACTCTAGGTGTGGCCTGACCATTGCCTTATACAAGGGAATAATCACCTCCTTATCCCTGCTAGAAAAATTCCTATATATCATTGACAATACACCATGAGCTACTCTTGCAGCTCGTCTGCACTGCTCAGAGAACTTCATATCTGCCTGCACCACCACCCCCAGGTCCCTTTCATTCTCTACCACTGTCAGTGTAGTACCACAGAGTTGATACGTTGCTCTGGGGTTGCTGTTTCCCATATGTAGTGCTTTACATTTGTCAATGTTAAACTTCATTTGCCACCTCGAAGCCCATCTGCTCAACCTTTCCAAATCCTGTTGCAGCAGCATAGTGTCAGTAGTGTCCTTGACAACCCTGCCAACCTTCGTATCGTCTGCAAACTTGGACATTAAGCCTGATATACCATCATCAATATCATTTATAAATACAGAAAACAATAAAGGCCCCAATACTGAACCCTGAGGGACTCCACTAATAACATTAGTCCACGATGAGCAGTGTCCATTGATTACCACTCTCTGTCTTCTCCCCCTCAACCACCCCTTTATCCATAGCAGCAACTTGCCTCCAATGCCACACTGCTCCAATTTGTGCAGCAGTCTTCCATGTGCAACAGTATCAAAAGCCTTTCTAAGATCCAAGTATATAATATCAAAGTTATTCCCTGCATCCAGTTCTTTTGTGACTGCATCATAGTATCCAATCAAATTGGTCAGGCAAGACTTCCCCTTAACAAAACCATGCTGTGTCCTAGCTATAACTGAAGTCTTGTCTAGATGATCCTGCAGTGCTTCTTTCACCAGTGCCTCCATTAATTTTCCGGGAACAGAAGTTAAACTCACAGGTCTATAATTACTTGTGTCAGCCTTTGATCCCCCTTTGTGAATTGGGGTCACATTTGCACATCTCCAGTCAATGGGTACCTCCCCTGAGTCCAAGGAAGCTCTCATAATTATGGCTAAGGGTTTGCTTACCTCCTTTGCTGCCTCCTTTAATATAACTGGATAGATCCCATCCACCCCAGGTGCCTTTCTTGTGTTTATCTTCAACAATTTCTCCTCCACTTTGCTCTCAGTTATTACAAGATTCTCTAGCTTACTGCTAGAGTTGAATACACCTCTGGCATTCCCCTCGCTGAATAACTCCTCATGTGTGAATGTCGATGCAAAATATTCATTTAGTTTGTTAGCTACCCGAGCAGGGTCATCAACAGTTGACCCATCGATCTCAAGTGGACCAATCTGATTCATCCCCTTCCTTCTAGAGTTTACATAAGTTGTTAATAATGACAGTATGCTATTGCAACAAGAACTGGAAAAGTTGAGCAGATGGGCTGAGAGGTGGCAACTGAAGTTTATCATTGACAAACACAAAATACTGCATATGGGTAGAAGTAACCCCAGAGGAACGTACTACACTTAGCGTGGTAGAAAATGAAAAAGACCTGGGAGTGATTGTGCAGTCAGATATGAAGTTTTCTGAACAGTGCAGACAAAGCAGGTCATGAGGTCTTGTCAATTATATACAGAAATTTTGCTAGAAGGTAAAAGGAGGTTATTATCCCTTTGTATAAGGCAATGATCAGGCCACGTCTTGAGTGTGCATGGGTCTGAAGGCCTCATTTTAGGAAGGATTTAGAGTTGCTAGAACAAATACAGAGAAGGGCAACAAGATTGGTGAGGGGAAAGGAGAGGTCCTCTTACCAAGAAAGGCTTAAGTTCTGCAAAGTGCAGAGTCTGGAGACTAGGCACCTGTGACGTGTATAAGGCCTTGAATGGGTTAAGCAGGCTCAATGATGGGATTCTTCCTCTTGCACAGATTACAAACCTGAGGGGGCATAACTGAGGAAAAACAGTTGTAGAATAGATGTGCAGAAATTTGCCTTTAGCTAGTGGGTGGCTGATTGCTGGAACAAACTTCCATCCGTCATTGTGCAAATTGATAACTTAAATAAATTCAAGGAAGAACTGGACAAACATTTAGAGTGAATGAATTGAGAAATGGGTTTTTTCTGGAGACTAGGCACCTGTGAGGTGATCATGTAAATACACCTAAAACATTTCTCTTCTAGAGCCACATTCAGTAAAGTTGCTAATATAGTGCTAAACCATTCTCACTTATTCCAGCTACAAAAGCTTGTCAGAATATACTTGTGTGAACTGATTGCCAGTTTACTGTTACTTTAGAGCAGCCAGAGAAGAGAAAATGCCCAGTGTGTGGGTAGCACTTTAAAAATGTATGTTTGATTACAGTTCTAAAAGTTTACCTGAGCTGTGTGGAATTAAATCTATTTTTTGTGTGAATAAAATCAAGTTATCACTCTTTTTTTTGGCCTGGATTGCAAGTATGGACACTCTCTCTCTCTCTCTCTCTCTCTCTCTCTCTCTCTCTCTCTCTCTCTCTCTCTCTCTCTCTCTCTCTCCATTAATAAATTATACAGTGCTTGTTTTAATGTATGCACAGCATGTATACAATGATACTTGACATTAAGTATATATATCATACTTAATGTCAAGCTGATGACTATTGTGGAAGCAAAAATGACACAATCTTGATATCATGTGAAAGAAATTAAAGAATTTCTCCACAGCATAATTGTTGTCTTTCTCATATTGTTTAAATTAATACATTTTAGTATACTAGAGTGTTGTCAGATACAGAAGTGTAGCCTCTGGCTGAGAGAAGCATCTAAATGCTTGATGGATGGGGCCTTCATGTTAACACAGTGAACTGACTATTCATGAATGTCTATTACAACAAAACTAAAAGATTATTAATATTCTAATAAGAAGTAAAAAAAACTCTGCACAGTGTTAGTAAATTCTTTCTAGCACAGGTGCAGAGTGTTAGTAAGAATCGAACTACAAATTTCTCATAATTAATTAATACCAACATGTTGCCAAATTTGTACAGTATTTCCAACCATATATTCACAAAATATATATTATTTATATATTTCACAAAATATATAAATTATGTTTTGTTGACAAAAATAATATATGTTTTGTGAATAAATTGTTTTGTATATTATGAAAAATGCCCAGTGTGTGGGTAGCACTTTAAAAATAACACAAAGGCACACAATCACAAAGGCTTTTGATAGAGTTAAAATAAAAGATGTAACAGAAATCTTAAAGCTGCACAAAGTTCCTAAACACAATTAATAGAAGTAATCAGATATTATTATTATTAGCCATAATGCTGCACCAGCCAAAAAAAAAAATTTCTGCATTACCCTGAGAGAGAGAGAGAGAGAGAGAGAGAGAGAGAGAGAGAGAGGTAGAAAGAAATCACCAAGAAAGACAAGATTGATGATATCCAGCTCAAGACTCTGGGTGTGCCAAGCCCATACTCACCAGATGTGAGCCCCTGGGGTAGTAGAACCCAGATAAGAAATTCCTGCAGAGAAGTTTTTCCCTGTACTAAGTTTGGCTTCTTAATTCCCAATTTCAACTCTACATATTGTAATGTATTAGTTTCCTGCGCAAGAAGTTTCCTGGGTAAAAAGCTTTCCTGCATAAAAATTATGTGATAAAGAACACACAGTGTATTATTATTATGTGTTTCCCCACTTAATACATTTTTTTAAATATGGAAATTCTTTATTTTTATATTAAAAAAATATAAAATATAAACATTTTGGTAATCGAACAAATTAGTGCACAGCATTGTTTTAGTTCGTAATAAACCACCAAAGTGAAATGGCATCATTTTTTTACATCTCATATTGTGAATGCCTTCACAACAAGTTGCCCTGATATTGCACTACCTCCAAAACCAACGCTTCGCCACTGGAGAAGACTAATATCACTGCCAAGAATCCACTGGTGAAGTTTGCCTATACGAGAATCCGCTGTCTAAGGTAGTTCAATATCAGAGCAACTCGTTGTCCTAATATTGAACTTACTTACCATTTCACTTAATTTGGTAACTTACTACAAACTAAAAAAAAATACTAACTTGTTCGATTAGTGAATTTTCCATAGTTAAAAGGTAGTTAAAGGCTCTCAGTGCTAAAACCTTGTTAGTATAAAGGTTTTGATTTTTTCACTGATATCTAAAATTGGATATGTTGACCATGCTAAGCGCTAAGTTCTGATGGTTGTGAACAGTTCTGAATTACTTAGTGAATTGTTTCTGTCTTATTATAATTGTGACCTTTTAAGGTATGTTGAAACTCCAAAGGAGCTCATTCTTCTAACTTGATAAGGAGTTTAATGAACAGAATGTTAAACAATTATAAATCCTCAGTTTAAAAATGTTTCTCATAGGCACAGTAAAATATTTATAAATTCTGAAATAGTACTTAAAAATGATCTTTAACTTATGTATGTGTATCTTTTCATTTTTATTTGTGTACTTTATATTTCATATCCTTAAGGTCATTTTCCCTATCTCAAATACACTGATTAAGATTTTGCCTAAAAAGAAATATGACACCACAATCTTGGGTAGATTTTACGACATATAATGAAATACGTATAACAGCTGCTATTAAAGATATCGAACTTAGACATAACAGGAAATGGAGAACCCTCACACAGAAACCTCACACACCCCAAAAGTCTTTCACAGTAAACATTTCATCATACTCCTTTTCCCCTACCGAACTCGCTAGCCTCGATTACAGTTTTAATTTTGCCATCAAAGGTGACTAATATCCATATAAAGAATGTATAATAGAACTACAAACTAAATTAAATAACCACCCGGATAAATGGAGATTAATAATACACTAAAGCAATTCAATTCTTAATTCTAGACTTAAATTCCAACCCAACATAAATAAACAACAGTTAAGTAACTTACAAAAAATACATAACAACCCAAATATTATAGTTCCAAAAGCCAACAAAGGCGACACCATAATAATAATTAATAAAAATAAATACATAGAAAAAATGGAATTGATACTCTGACTCAGAAACATATAAACTAGACAATACATATACAGTGGATTCCGGTTATTTGGGCCACCGGTTAATCGGGGCAGCCGTTTATTTGGGGCAAATCTTAAAAAACAAAAACCAATCGAGAAAATAGCCAGGGTTTACTTCGCTTAATTGGGACAAAATGCCGTTTAATCAGGGCAGGAGACAGCAGCACTGGAGATTACCCTACGATTGTCTCCGACCGTACCACGTAGTTCGGTCGGATTTCTGGAGGTCACAACCAAAGAACAATAAAAACAATTAGCAGTCACCTGTTTATTGGGCTTTTCTGTTAGTGCAATCTATCATAAACGGACAGTAAACTTGATCTTATTGAATTTGCGGTAATACCGACAGCTGGAATTCTGTGGGTTATTATGGTAAAATGTGTTTACACTTCCATGAACTCTTCAATCAAATAAAAAAATTAATTTTCAGATCTTCTCTTCATTCCTATTTTTAAAGCTTCGTAATTTGTTACTCCATTCTCACTTGCGCATGTTGTGTTACTTGCAATTTGCGTGTGCCGTGTTCTTTGTTATTGATTGCTTATCTTTTTACTGTTTTAAATTTTAACTCCCACCCACAAATGTCAGTGAACAGAAATGTCAACTAGTTTAGTTAGTATGTACACATTATTACAGAACATATTAATTCTTCCGATTTTCACGTATCATTTAATTTTTTAATTGGTAAGGTAATAGAGTAAATTTGTGCTTAATATATCTTTACTTTTATAGCCTGTGGATAATATTCCTCCTATTTTCGCTAATTAGAATCGCTGTTTAATAGAATTAAAATTCAATTCACAAACGTGATCACAATGACCGGCGCTTACTACACATCGTATAGTGAACGGAACTTTACTGTGGTGAATTCGTCGTAACGTGATTTGATTGTACACTGAACCAATTGTAAAGGGGGGGGGGTGCACATTGTATTTTTAACTATTTAGCTGAAACTTCGGATAATTGGGGCAGCCGCTTAATCGGGCCAAAATGCACTAGTCCCGATGTGTCCCAAATAACCGGAATTGACTGTATTTCTAAACTTAAAAATAAACTAAACATCATTCTAAGAAAATTAAGGTCAAATAATGAAATCAACTTATACATCTTACAACAAATTGGCATCTGGAACAACATTTTACAACATATGTTTGGAATTACCAAACTTCATAAACCCAACCACCCACTACGACCTATAATATCTTTCAGTAAATCAGTCTTCACTAATTTATCTTCTTTCCTAGTTAAAATCATCTTCCCCCCCCCCCACCAGATTTTCGAAATTCAAAGTAAACAATACCTCCCAAACATTTGATAAAATAAAACATATTACAATAATCAACAATGATATAATAGTATTGTTCAATGTAATCTCATTGTACACTAATGTACATTTACCTTCAACATTGCAAACTCTACGTAATTTTTAACAGACGATAATACCTTACCCAATCGCACTTCCCTTTCAATTAATAGTGTATTAGAACTTACAACCTTTTTATTATATGCTAGATATTTTCGATTTCTCAATCACATATACAGTGGTACCTTGGATTACGAGTAACTTGGTATGCGAGTGTTTTGCAAGACGAGCAAAAATTTTTAATAAATTTTAACTTGATAAACGAGCGAGGTCTTGCAATACGAGTACAGTCAGTCCTCGTATAACACGTGTTTACACTACACGAATTCGATCATACACAATTTATAAATAGGGGAACGATATCTTATATAACACGAACCGAATTCGCTTATGCACAATTAGCCTTTGTGTTTACAAGAAATGGCAGTCGAACGCAGAATCACCCCAACCGAACGCAACCCGATAGGAATGAAGAGAAGATTTTGAAAATGTATTTATGGTTTTTTTATATCAGTGAAGGGGAAACACATTTCACCATAATAACGTAAAAACCAACAATTCCAGCTAGTATAATCGCAAACGCAATTAGATCGAGTTTACTACCAGTTTATAACAGATTCCACTAGCAGGAACGCAACTGTAAATTGTTTTTATTGTTTTATGGTAGTAACCCCTAGAAATGTGCTTTAGTAAAATGTGAGGTGTTAATAGTGTATCTCTGCCTTTATGGTGTTGTTTATTCAGTTGCTACACGCGCGCAGCTTTGTTTATGTGTATCAAGCGTGCCTCCTCGTTTTGTAATAGTGCGAGCGATGAATCTGATTTCCGTGAAATCCTCAAAAGGAGGCAAAAGCAAGTGTCATTGGAAAGATTCCTTGTTAAAGTCGCACAAAAAGAAAAAATCAACAGATAGCAGTGATTCCGTTAGAGACAGTGAAAGTCGTCCTACCCAATAATTAATAAATTCGATTGCTTTATGTATATTAAATTTAAATATTAAAAATATAAAAAGGTATGTATTTTGTATTAATCATTTTTACAGTATATGAATATTTTTGAGTTTTGGAACAAATCATCTGGGTTTCCATTATTTCTTATGGGGAAATTCGCTTTGATATACGAGTGCTTTGGATTACGAGCACGTTTCCAGAACGAATTATGCTCGCAAACCAAGGTATCACACTGTACCAGCGAATATACGGATTACCTATGGGATTAGGGATCTCAGCCCCCCTTTCTGAAGGCGCCTCCGTAGCCAGGTGGGAAGGAGCAGCAGTGCATAGCACACACACTTCTTGATTAGACCGGGGTTCGAGCCCGTCACCACCAAATACGGAGGATGAAGAAAGGTTAGGGAATGACCACCGCATATTCCCAGAGCAATATGGCCTTAGTTGCTAATGCTCCTAAAAACCAAATAACAACAACAACTCCTTTTCTGAAATTTACCTAGCTTCAATAGAAAACTATGTACTACAACCATACCCCCCATCCTTTTAATAGGACCAAAATCCACAATAGATGATCTCTTCATTAAATTTAACTCAGTACACAATAGATTAAAATACACCCTAGAACTTGAAGAAAATGGACAAATTAATTTTCTGAACCTCACCATATATAGGAATGACACCAAACTAGGAACAAGAATTTTTAGAAAAAATACCCATACTAGCAAGAATGGGTATTTTATGGGTAAAAATACCCATACTGGCATTTTGATTCACACCACCCCTTAACATAAAAAAAGCCATTCTTTATAATCAGATTTACAATGCTATAAAATACAGTTCTACACAAAACGATCTCAACTATGAACTTCAATATCTTACAACAAAATTCATATCTAGAAGGTACCCCACTCAATTAATTCAACAAACCATTTTCACCTTCCAAAAATAATATTAACAATCCACCCAAACACACCTCTAATAATAATTTAGATGTTATCCTACCTTACCATAGTAATTTTTGCAATCAGTTCCAACGCATATTCAAAGGTACTGACATCACCCTCACATTCTCAACTTATAATAAACTTGGCTCATTATTTAATTCATACAAAGACACACAAAAATGTCACATCAGCAATATGAACAATATTATTTACTTAATAAAATTTACTTAATTATTTACTTAATAAAACCTAACTGCAATGCATGTTACATTGGTAGCACAACTTAAAAATATGGTTCTATTAAAACATCAAACACGTGCGTTATACCACTACAATAGTTTTAAGACAGGCCAAACCAACACAGAACTAGCATCACACGTTCAATCTCACAATCACACCCCCTTAGTAGACTCATCATCAGCCATTTTCAATCCACTGCAGGATGAAGGCCTCTCCAGCAACTTTCCAGTTCCTTCTGTTTTGAGCACTGGCCATCCATTTACTACCCAAAAACTCATGAATTTCATCTATCCATCTCTGCCTTTGTCTTCCAGGTTTTCTTCTAGCTCCTCTTGGGTACCATTCTGTTATTTTCTTAGTCCATCTGTCATCATGTCTTCGAGCTATGTGTCCTGCCTAAGACCATTTTAGTTCTTTAGTTTTGATAAGAATGTCCTTTACTTGGGTTTGCTGCCTAATCCATGTGTTTCTCTTCTTATCTAACATTCTGAGTCCCAATATAATTCGTTCCATTCTTCGCTGTGTAGTTCTCAGCTTCTCTTCCATTCTTTTGGTGAGTGCCCAAGTTTCACTTCCATAAGTCATGGTGGGGAGTATACATTGATTCATTACTTTACGTTTCAGACAAACTGGGATATTGCTCTTCAGTATGTGACTATATTTCCTGAATGCTATCCATCCAAAATTTATTCTTCTCTTAACTTCCAGCCATTTATCATTATTACAGCTAATAACTTGTCCCAGATAAGTATATGACTCCACCTTTTCAATTACTGCTCCTTCAATCATTATTTCCCTTTCCGTAGCATACTTGTTCATCATTACTTTTGTTTTAGCCATATTCATCTTTAGTCCAAAATCCTTACTAACTGTGCATAACTGATTAAGATTTTCCTCTAATTCTTTGGGATCGTGGCTTATGACCACAATGTCATCTGAAAATCGTAAATGGTTTAGGTACTCTCTGTTCACATTGACTCCTTTCTGCGACCAGTCTAATCTTCTGAAAGTTTCCTCAAGGGCAGCAGTAAACAGCTTCGGAGATATTGTATCTCCTTGTCGAACTCCTTTCTCAATTTTAAATTTCCTACTGTCTTTGTCTAGTCTAATAAAGGAGGTAGCAATCTCATATATTTTCTTCAAAATCATAATATATGGGGTATCTATGCCTTGTCTTTCCAGTGCCCGAAACATTGCCTTATGGAGTCAAATGCCTTTTCATAATCCACAAATGCCAGGCATAATGGTGTTTTATATTCATTTGCTTTCTCCATTAGCTGTGATATTACATGAAGGTGATCCATAGTTGAGAATCCTGTCCTAAAGCCAGCTTGCTCTTTCGGTTGATTCTCATCAAGTATTCTTTCTAATCTGTTAGTAATGACCCTTGTGAACAACTTGTAGATGTGGGATAACAAGCTAATTGGTCTATAATTTCCAATTTCTGATTTATCTCCTTTCTTATGCAGCAAAACTATGATTGCATTATTCCACTGCTTATGTGTTACACCTTTTCTAATGCACTTTGTGAAGAGCCTTGCCAGTTTTTGTGTTATGTCTCTTCCTCCCAATTTTAACAACTCTACAGTAACTTCATCTTCCCCCAGAGCTTTCCGGTTCTTCATTTTCTTCAATGCATGTTCTACCTCATCAGGAAGAATATTGGGTATGTTGTATGTGTTGCTACTTTGCAATCCATCTTCCCCACTGCTGGTATCATTCCCTCGCTCCTTGTATAATTCTCTATAGTAGTCTTCTGCTATTTGAATTATGCCTTCTCTGCTGTTTATAAGTACACCATCGCTATTCTTCAGTTTCAGTATCATTTGTCTTTCTGTATTACTGCTCATGGCTGCTGATTTAAATCCTTTGTTTTCCCTTAATGCTTTTTCTACTTTTCTTGTGTTAAATCTTCTTATGTCCTCTCTGAGTCTCTTTCTAATGGCTTTGCATAACTCAGTATACTCAATTTTCTCCCTGTCAGTGTTTTTCTTGCTCTTCATTTGTCATCTTCGGTTCATCATGACAAATGTTTCTTGACTAATTTTTTCTTCTTTCGATTTCTGTTTCCCTATAGGTTTCTTCGGCTTTATCACTTTCAGAAAGTTGTAATATTCCTCGTCGATATCTTGGTCCTGAGCAGTCTGCAGAAGCTCAAACTTGTTCTTAAGTTCCAGTACATGCTGCTTTTTCTCCTCCTCTGTTATCTCAAAGACCTTTGTATTATTTACTCGAGTCAGTTTTTTCCTTTCCTTTCCTACATCTATATCAAGTGTACATCTTACCATTCTGTGATCACTTCCAACATTTACCTTATTCAGGACGGTAACATCATTCACAATATATCTTCTGTTAGTGAGGATGAAGTCGATTTCATTAGTTGTTAATCCATTTGGACTCTTCCATGTCCACTTTCTGTTCACCCTTTTCTTGAAAAAAGTGTTCATTACTGACAGTCCTTGAGATTCTGCAAATTCCACAAGTCTTTCACCTCTTTTATTTCTTTCACCAATTCCAAAATTTCCTATAATTCCTCTTTCTGCGCTGTTTTGCCTTTTTCCAACCAATTCATTGAAGTCCCCCATAATAATAGTGTAGTGGGTTTTCTGCTCATCTAGAAGACTCTCAATTGCGGTGTACATTTCTTCAACCTCTTCATCATCATGGCTCGATGTTGGTGCATAAATCATTATAATCTTTAGCTTGTACCTCTTAGAAATCTTGAGTATTAGTCTTGACACCCTTGGTGATGTACTTTTGAATTCCAAAATGTTGTCTTTAAAATCTTTATGCACCAGAAACCGAACTCCACCTTCACTCCTTTCACTGTTTCCATTGGTGTACAGCAGATTTCCACTTCATAAACTTATAAGTGATTCATTTCTTCTTCTTGTTTCAGCCAAACCGATGATATTCCAATTCACATTTTCTAATTCCTTTTCCAGCTCTGATATCATGTCTTCACCGATGAGTGATCGTACGTTATAACAGGCCAAGTTCAGTTTCCGTGCATGGCAGCCTGGTCGTACCCAGAGATTCTTAGCACCCTCTGCTTCCACTCTGATCCTCTCGCTGCCGTAAGAGGGAGAGTGAAAGCTGCTGGGGACTGAGGGCCATTTGTATCGTTGTGCTCTCATATGCTGGAGGGTTTGGTCTTTTCCTCTTCACGCTGACCAGGCGTCTTGAAGAGAACCACTCTACACGTTCGTTGCCACCTAAGTGACATAACAGGGATTACCATTGAGAAGGTGTGCATGAGTGGATTTTAGGGAGGCAGGCCAACCGGACTTCTCCTAAATCTTCTGTAATAGAGAGATATTGGATCCATCAGTGTTTTAGGCTGAGTGTCTGATAACACACAGGATACCTGTCCCCTCTAAGCCCCATAGTAGACTCAGCCATTCCCATTATCAAATTAAAATCCAGTTTTAAAATTTTCCAATATGAAGTCCTAGTCATAGAATGGTTCCGCCGCCATTCCAATCTGCAAGTATTAAATACCAAACTATCTAACAACATTGCACCAGCTTGGAATCTCATGCACCTGAGATTTCCACACGTAACCAGGAGCATCATGGGAACTTAGCTTTCTTAAATACACGCGTTCACTCTCAACCCATCATTGCCAACTGAAGACGTGGATAACGAATGCCACTTGTTATGGCTATTGGCCTCCAGTAACCATTTATTTTCAACTTTAATATTGACAACCAAGGACAAAGACGTGCATTTCTACTTCCATGCGCATATTTTAACTTCTGTTTTTAAACCCCAACTTACTAACTCCCAATTTAAATTAAAATTATCATCCACCCTATTCAAACATCAATTGCAGATTATAAAAAAAAAAAGGTGAGTACCATAATAAATTAAGCTATGCTATCATATTAAGGTATTTTTCCCTTCTAAGAAGTTTCCCCTCATAAGAAGTTCTAAACCTCCACTCTCTTGGAAAACTGCTTATCTGGGTTCTACTGCAACACACGCATGCATGCACAATAATTAAATAAATAAATAAAAAATGCATAATTAAAACAGATAAAAAAACACAATAGAAATAACTAAAGGAAAAGACAAGGAAACTTGCTGAGTCCAGCTCTCTTCAGCTTGTGAATTAATTAATAAACTAATTGGCAGAAAATGAAAATAATTTGCAAAGAGTGCTACATATTCTAAAAAAAAGTAAAAGAGTATAATATGGAAATACTCAAAGGGTTGTTGTTGTTATTTGGTTTTTAGGAGCATTAGCAACTAAGGCCATATTGTTCCGGGAATATGCTGTGGTCATTCCATTGACCTTTCCGCATCCTCCGTATTTGGTGGTGACGGGCTCGAACCCCGGTCTAATCAAGAAGCGTGTGCTACGCACTGCTGCTCCTTCCCACCTGGCTACGGAGACGCCCCTACTCAAAGGGATAACAGGGAGGCTAACAATAGCAAGAGAACCACTCAGCTGTAAATCAGAACTAGAAGGAAAAATGACAGAACAAAAAATAATTAAAATTATTAAAATGAAATAACTAAAATATTATACACACTATTCTTTTAGTTTTACCTGAAGCAGTCATCTGAGAAAGAATCAAAAGATAAAGAGAAACAGAATCCAACTGGAGATGTCCCCATTCATTATCACCAACTACTGTTCCACCAGTTACAGAACTATATTTTGCATGTAGAGAATCCAGAGTACCTTGTGTTTCTTTAAATCGCTCCACCTTTTCTTTTTGCCTCATCATGGCCATTAAAAGCCCTCGCATTAATTTTACACAACTCTGTAATAAACACATTGTAATTTAATTTTTTATTCAATAAGAGTAAAAACAATTTATTCCTATTGATAACAAAAAAATTTTAAACATTTATGAATTAGAGAATTTCAACATATCCAGATGCCAGAAAAGCAGCTATTCAAAAATAGCAATTAAATACTAGTGCTTAATTCAAACATTTAAACACTAAAATATCAGAAAAAGAGAATATACAGAATTAAATAGCTTACCACAAATTATTCCCAATACCTCTTAAATGGTAAGCAGTATATAAGAAACCTTAAATTGCCATAAAAAAAAATTTCAGGTCCTGAGAATGGCTGATAATCTTATGAACTAAAAAATTTAACTCCATTTGCTTAGTTCAAGATACTAAAAAAAAAAAAAAAAAAAGGGACAAAAAAAAACGAAAAAAAGTTATTTATAAAAATACTGACATTCTTTTTAAGGCATTATAGTGTTACAGTTTGAAAAAATAAATGCCTTCTTTCACAAAATTTTAAAAACAAATGACTTCTATCACCACTCTGTTAGCATTTGTTGAGGCATATGACGCAAAAAAAAAAAATTCCATTTCGCACAACCACTTACCTTAAAGTTTGTCCAGATCTTCTTTGAATTTATTTAAGCTATCAACTTCCACAGCGACAGATGGAAGTTTGTTTCAGCAAGCAACCACCAGTTGGCTAAAGGCAAATTTCCAAACATCTATTCTATAACTGTCCTTCCTCAATTTAAATTTATGCCCCATCAGGTTTGTAATCTGAGCAAGAGGAAGGATCCCCTCAGCACTGAGCTTGAACAACCCATTCAAAGCCTCATACACCTCAATTAGATCACCTCACAGGTGTCTACTCTCCAGACACTGCAATTTGCAGAATTTAAGCCTTTCTTGTTAAGAGCATCCCTTCGTTCCCTCACCAATCTTGTTTCCCTTCTCTGTACTCATTCTAGCAACTCTAAAATCTTCCTAAAATGATGCATCTAGACCTATACACAGTAGTGAAGATATGGCCTGACCACTGCCTTATACAAGGGAATCCCAGGGGCTCACATCTGGTGAGTTTGGGCTTGGCACACCCAGGATCCTGAGCTGGATATCATCATCCTTCTCTTTCTTGGTGATTCCCTTCTACTCCACTCTCTCTCTCTCAGGGTAATCGCGGAATTTTTTTTTTTTTTTGGCTGATGCAGCATAAGCTTTAGGCTTCCTTGCACCATATAGCTTAATAATAATAATAATAATCACTCCTTCTCCCTACTAGCAAAATTCCTGTATATCACTGACAAGACCTCATGACCTGCTCGGCACGCTGTCTGCACTGTTCAGAAAACTTTGTATCTGACTGTACAAATACCAAGATCTTTTTCATCCTCTACCACTCTGAGTGTAGATGCACACAGTTGGTACATTCCTTTGGAGTTATTTCTAACCATATGAAGTGCTAATGTTATGTGTGGAGTCCCCCAGGGTTCGGTGCTAGGTTCATTGTTGTTTTGTGAATTTATCAATGATATTGATGAAGGTATATTAGGCTTAATGTCCAAGTTTGCAGATGACACAAAAGGTTGGCGGGGTTGTTAATGACACTACAGACAGTATACTACTGCAACAGAATGTACAAAAGTTATGCAGATGGGCTGTGAAGTGGCAACTGAAGTTTAACATTGACAAATGCAAAGTACTGTAATATGGGTAGCAGTAACCCAAGAGGAATGTACCAACTGTGTGGTACTACACTCAGGGAGGTGGAGAATGAAACAGACCTGAAGGCAACTGTGCAGTCAGATCTGAAGTTCTCTGAGCAGTGCAGATGGGCTGTCAGAGCAGGTCATGGAGTTTTGTCGATGATATATATAGGAATTTTGCTAGCAGAGACAAGGAGGTGATTATACCTTTGTATAAGGCAATGTTCAGGCCACACCTTAAGTACTGCGTACAGGTCTGGAGGCCTCATTTTAGGAAGGATGTAGAGATGCTAGAACGAGTACAAAGAAAGGGGTGCGTTTACAAAGAAAGGCTTAAGTTCTGCAAGTTGCAGCATCTGGGGACTAGGCACCTAAAAGGTGATCTGATTCAGGTGTATAAGGCCTTGAACGGTTTGAGCAGGCTCAACGCTGATGCAGTACAAATTGCAGTACAGTGACTTGTTACGTAGTTCCGAGATCAACATTTTAAAAAAATGATCAAGTATATTGCTTGTAATATTTGCGCTATATGCATTTATCCGAAGTCTAGTCATCACTCAGTACAGTATTAGACATTGTGCGTAACAGACAGTTTACTTGAACATTGTATCTTAATTAATGCAACCAACGCAGTTACATTTTCGAAGAATTAATAATGGCCGATAAGAATGAAAAAGCAACAACCTCTGGGCGCAGTACGAAGACTATAAATGTAAGAAAAAGACTGAATTTGAAAATTAAATTAGACATTTTGAAGCGAACTGATTCTGGTCAAAGACAAGCGGATGTGTGCCATAATTTAGGACTTCAAGTTTAACTGTAAGAACAATTATAAAAAAAAATAAAGAATTAATTTTAGCAGCGGGAAAGATAGCTGTTCCACTGCAAGCAACTAGGGCTAGGCCGGCTATTAGGATTGAAATGGAAAGACTTTAACTAATTTTATTGAAGATAATATCCAATGCAGAATTCAGTTAAGTTAAATATTATAAAAAAAAAAAAAAAAAAAAAGAGAGAAGAGAGATTAGCCAATATAATGATCTGAAGAAAACTCACCTAAAAAAAAAAAAATGTGGAACCATTTAAAACTAGTAAGACCTAGTTGAATAGATTTAAAATCCAGGGAGAAGCCGCAAGTGCAGATCAAGGAGCCGAAACTTTCAAAAAAGAATTTGTTAAAATTGAAGAGAGATATATTATGTATTATACTTCTCTACAAGTTTTTAACATAGATGAAGCAGGGCTTAAGTGGAAACGAATGCCTAAAAGAAGTTTCATATTGAAAGAAGAAAAAAACATGCCAGGTTTCAAAGCGGTGAAGGATCGGTTGACTTTATTGTTGGGTTGTAACGCTGCGGGGAATTTAAAATTAATACCCCTTTTAGTTTATCTGGAAGAGGGCCAAAGTTCAACCAAAATGACACATTTTTCATGATTAAATTTATCAATTAAATTAAATCAATTTAGATCAATTAAATTCATGATTTTAATTGGAATTTTAAGTTTAATTTTGATACGTAAGTAGTTACCGCATGATTATATACGTATGTAATAAAGAATATTTTATATGTACAAATATTTGAATATTAAATATTTTGACCAACATTTGTGCATCTTTTCACTACCATTTATTATTGATTAGGAAATATCCTATGGCACCGACCGCAACTTACAAATACATATGTTACCTTATGGGAATGCGGCGCTCGCTTAGCGCGGATTCACTTAGCACTCTGTTTTTCCGGAACAAATTATCAGCGTTAAGTGGGAGTCACCTGTATACAAAACAACAATGGGCCCAACACCAAACCCTGGGGAACTACACTAGCAACATTAGTCCAAGAAAGCAGTGTCCATTAATTCGCACTCTGTCTTCTCCCACTCAATCACCCTTTTATCCATTGTAGCAACATGCCATTAATGCCATACTGCTCCAATTTGTACAGCAGTCTTCCATGTGCAAAAATATCAAAAGCTTTCCTAAAATCCAAGTATATGATATCAAAATTATTTTTTGCATTCTGTTCCCTTGTAAGCACATCATAGTATCCAATCAAATTGGTCAGACAAGACTTCCCTATAACAAACTCATGCTGTCTGAAGTATTACTGCAGTCTTGTCTAGATGCTCCTGCAATGCTTCTTTAATGTGATTAATTCTTCACTGACTCCATTATTTTCACCCTAACAGAAGTTAGTCTAACTAACAAGTTTGTAATTACTCGTGTCACTCTTTGATCCCTCTTTGTGAATTGGGGATATATTCGCACATCTCCAGTCTGTAGGGACCTCTCCTTAGTCCCAGGACACCCTCATAATTATGGCTAAGGGTTTGCTTACTTCCTTTGCTGCCTCCTTAATATACTAGATAGATCCCATCCACCTCAGGTGCTTTTGTTATGTTTAACTGCAACAATTTCTCCTCCACTTTGCTCTCCGTTATTACACAATCATTAAGCTCACTGTCAGAGTTCATAAGCTTTTGTCCTCCACTTCCCTACAGAATTCCTGTGTGAATGTAAATGCAAAATACTCCATTTTGTCAGCTATCTGAACAGAATCATCAACAGTCAAACAATCTATATCAAGTGGACCTAATACATCCCCTCCATTATAGATTTTATATAAATACAGAAGTCTTTGCTGTTTTTCTTTGCCTCCTTTGCCAAAAATTAGTTATCTGACATCTCATTAGTTCATCTGACATCCATTTAGGCCTAAACCTCAATCAGTATTTCAAGAAAAAACAGTTTCTTCTGAAATTCTTCTTCTTCTTCTTTGGTCCTTAGCTGGCAGCTGGGGGAGGCGGTTGGCCACGCAACCAGTATGCTGCTGTAGGTGCCGCAGGGTTTCGGACTTGCTCTGTGATGTTCTTCCATACCTTACGATCCATGGCTTCAGTCCTGGCCTGGTTAAGGTCGAGACGTCGGCTCTTCAAGTCATCTTCCACTTGCTTGGCCCACGTTTTCCTAGGCGCGGTCCGTTGGATGCTCCATTGGGTGGGTCGTTGTCTCCAAAGGAGTGTGGATGGTATTCTGTTCGTGCCCATTCTACATACGTGGCCAAACCATCTGAGCCTTCGCTTCTGGATTTGGTCGGCAATGGTTGGTTGCTGTTGGCATCTGGCGCGGATGGTATCATTAGTGATGCGGTCGCGAAGAGAGATGCCCAAGATCTGCCGCAGGCATCGCATTTGGAATACCTCAAGTTTGTTCAAATCTAACTTGAGACAAATCCATGTTTCCGATCCGTAAAGAAGAATGGGCAGGATCAAAGTCCGGAAGAGTCGGATTTTAGTCTTTGTGGAAATGTTGGTCCTCTTCCACAGACACCATTTGAGCGAGGCGAACGCAGTGGCCGCCTGTCCAATTCTGCTGTGGATTTCCATGGTGGATGCAACTTTCTTCTCCTGGACCAGCGACCCAAGATATTTAAAGTCCTGCACTTGCTCGATCTGGACGCCTTCGAGATAGATGGTGGCTTGCGACCCATCTGTTGTCAGGGCCTTTGTCTTACCAGCATTGATCTTCAAACCGTATGGCCGGGCAATGCGGGCAATGTCGTAGAGGATGTCCGTGGCTTCAGCGTCGTTACCGGCAAGGATAGCACTATCATCAGCAAACATCAGGTCAGTCACATAGTGATCCTTGTCATATTGTATGCCCTGTCTGTTTCTGAATGCTTGCCTCATAATGGCGTCAACCACGATGTTGAAAAGCAACGGGGAGGCTACATCCCCTTGGCGGACTCCAGTTTGGATGGTAAATTCCTCTGATAAATCGTTCTGGATGCGCACCTGGCTGGTTAAACCGTTGTATGCAGTTTGGAGGAGTGTGATGACTTTTCGAGGTACATGTTCAACCTCTAGTAGTTTCCATAAGGCAGGCCGGTGGACACAGTCGAAAGCAGACTTAAAGTCAATGAAAACAATGACAGTTCGCTGTCCACACCGGATCCTCTCCTCCATCAGCTGACGAATGGCAAAGATTTGATCACAGCATCCTCGCCCGGGTCTAAATCCTGCCTGTTCTTCTCGACTGGTTTGCTCGCGATGTTTTTGCAGTCTTGACTGGATGACCTTCATAAAGACCTTTCCGATGATGGAAAGGAGGCTGATGCCACGGTAGTTCTTGCAGTCCCGGTTATCACCTTTCTTGTGGATCGGTACGATAATGGCTTTCCTCCATGTTAACGGAATTTGTTCAGTGCACCAGATGGTTTTGAGGAGTGAGTGTAGTCGGCGAAGCAGTACATCTCCCCCGGCTTTGATCGCTTCTGTGGTGACTTGGTCCACTCCTGGTGCCCTGCCATGCTTCAGGGATTGTATGGCTGCTTTCACTTCTTCTACTGTAGGCTCAACATCGACCATGGAGACCTCAGGGGGGTCGATCGAGAGTGCTGTTGCTGGCGGTCCCTGAGGTGGGTCGTGATTATACAAAGCTTTGAAGAATTCACTCCACCGTTGCAGGCGTTCGGATGGTGATCGCACGAAGGTCCCATCAGCATTCTTGATGTTGTCACTAGTCAATTTGGTCTTTCCACTCAGACATCTGAGGGTGCGGTAGAGAGTGCGGTACTCGTTTTTGGATGCCGCCACTTCAAGATCGTCTGCCACTTGGTTCCAGTATGCTTCTCTTTCTGCTGTCATTCTTTGTCGGACTTCTCGGTTTAGCTGCCGGTACCGTTCAAAGTCGACCAACTTTGCCTGTTTCCGTTTGTCCACGAGGTCGAGGCACTCGTCTGATATCCATGGTTGCGTTCGACGTCGGGCAGGTGGACATAGGGGCTTGGCACATTCCAGGATTGCATCAGAGATCTGCTTTTCTTCTTCATTTATATCCTCGGGCACGGCCAGCATCTCGAAGCGGTTGGATAGGGCGATCTGATATGCCTGTTTGTTGGCAGCATTCATTAGCTGCCTCCAGTCCAGCTTGGCTGACCGAGATGATCTTTTTGCATGCCGTAATTTGAGCTGCACCTTAGCCCGGATGAGGTAGTGATCAGATCCGCAATCAGGTCCCCTCATGGCACGAACGTCCATGAGTGATGAGCGAAATCTGGCATTGATCAAAATGTAGTCCAGGATTGCTGAGTCCTTGCCAGATGGATTTCGCCATGTAAGTTGATGTTTTTGAGGGTGCTGGAAATGGCTGTTTCCAATGATCAGGTTGTTAGATGCGGCAAAGGACAACAAACGTAAGCCGTTGTCATTGATCTTCCCATGGCCAAACTTGCCCATTGTTGTCTCCCAACCAGATCTGTCCACGCCAATATGGGCATTAAAGTCCCCTGTGAGGATGATCACTTCTGTCTGCGGAATTGAATCCAGCGTATGTTGGAGCTGGTTGTAGAAGTCATTCTTGGTCGGGTCCAGGCTAGTCTCAGTTGGCGCATAGGCGGAGATAATATGGGTCTTGATGGTGCCCTTGACAGTAAGGACTGCCAGGCGGTCCGATATTGGTTGGAAAGCGATCACACTACTGGTGGCCTGAGCATCGACCATAAAGCCCACTCCTGCTTCTCGTTTCTCACCACCAGAATAGAATAGCATAACCGCTTCATTAGGTGCTGGTGGTTGGATGATCATTGTTCCAGACCTGGTGAGCCTTAATTCGGATAATGCCGCGATTGATATCTTGCACCTAAGTAGTTCTTGGGCAATGATTTCCTTTTGTCCAACGTGGTGCCCCGTTCGAACATTCCATTCGCCAATGTTAATTGTCCTTTTTGGCGTAGTAAGCTTATTGCTGTGGCCAGTGATCCACTTCACACCAGCACCCTGGGTCCCCAGTGCTGGCGCATCGGCTACCCCGAAATTCTAAAATATACAAATAATCCACTTATAATATTGTCAACTATTCACAATGGTTGTAAGGGGTTGGATTTTTTTAAATTATATTTCACAGTAATTAAACTGGAATTTGGGGAGTACAATGTGTGCAGGAAGGATAGACAGGATAGGAGGGGAGGAGAGGGTATGCTGTTAGTTAAGAAACACATAAAATCTATGGAAGTACATTCAGTTGACATGGGTGGACAGTGCAATGTTGAATCAGTTTAGTGTGACATAAGCACTGGGAAATGAGAGTAGGGGGATGTGTGTTATAGATGTTATAGTAGGAGTGTATTATAGAGTGTGTTACTGAGAGTAATGGTGTGTTATAGGCCTAATGACTCTGATGAGTATAATGAACAATGTACAGGGAAATTGAGTGGGCCAGTAAACCAGATTGTCTTATAATGGGGGATTTTAACTTCCCAAATATTGACTGGATCTTCTGGGTTTGTCACTCGCACATAACAAGTCTTTTTTGGATTGAATGGATAATTGTTTTCTACAGAAGCATGTTCGAGAGGCAACTAGAGAGTAATACTCTTGATCTGATTATCAGTAATGATTCTTCGTGCATTAACAATCTGAAAATAGAAGAAACACTAGGTGGCAGTGATCACAGTGTGCTGATGTGGGATTTATTGAAAGATGTAACTACCATCAGGTGTAAAGGGAAGGGTTTTTAATTTTGTAAAGGTGACCACGGTGTTCTGAGACAGTTTTAAAGTCTATACAGTGAGACCAACTGATGATGTTATCAACAGCAAATTCTAAATGGGAAGCATTCAAAGAAGTAATCTTGGAAGCTACTAGGCTTTTTGTCCCAACTAAAAAATACTGTTCAAGGTTTAGGACAAATGGATGTCATATTAACTAACTGGACCCGTAGCAGAGAAGAAAAATGTATGGGATGAATATAAATTATCAGGTGACATGGAAGCCTACAGTAGATATAAGCTGGTGGGTAATCAAGTGACAAAGGAGGTTAGTGAGGCAAACACAGATTACGAGAAATCTTTGGCAAAGGATGCAAAGAAAAACAGCAAAAAGTTCTTCACTCATGCAAACCCTAATAGGAAGGGGATGAATCAGATTGGTCCACTTGATATCGATAGTTCGACTGTACTCTTAAGGATCCTGCTCAGGTAGCTCACAAACTGAATGAGTATTTTTCATCTACATTCACACATGAGGTGTTATTCAGGGAGGGGAATGCCAGAAGTTTATCAAACTCTGGCATGGAGCTAAATGATTTTGTAATAACTGAGAGCAAAGTAGAGGAGAAATTGTTAAAGTTAAACATAAGAAAGGCACCTGGGGTGGATGGGATCAATCCAATTATATTAAAGGAGGCAGCAAAAGAAGTAAGCAAACGCTTAGCCATAATTATGAGTGCCTTGGACTCAGACGAGGTCTCCAGCATATGATCCAAATACCAAACACGAGCTGATATCCAAACCTCTGAACCAAGAAGCCAAGAATGAGACAGGCCCACCCAGGGGACCAGGATACCACAAATAGAGACAAATAAAAGCAACAAACCGGACCAACACAAGGACATAACAAACAGAAAGGGAACACTAGAGATATGGCTGTCTCTCGAGAAACAGCCATATCTTGAGAGACAGCTCCAATGTAACAATCTCCCAAAACACAGACGTGAACATCAAGGAAATGACTGCAAAACTCTGAACTAGTGACCACCTGAAGTAGATACATAACACAACGCATGAACGTGATGAATTGGAGCTGACTTCTGGACTTGGACCTCCACTGGACTAACGTAAAGATGAAGACTGCATCTTATGGTGCCAAACAGCCATAAAGTGCCCCTCGCTGGGCACTGCCTAGCCTGCTGTCCCCTCCCCTTTTGCCACCCCTTTCTCTGGGGGCATGCCCATGGAGCATGGGCATGCCCCACTGTTTCAACAGGGGTCATCTTCCCTGTCGACCTCTTACTTCCAATTTCCAACCCCTCACTCTTCCATCTCCCCTCATCTCTTTTCCCTTACCACAAGTCCAAATTTAAAACACCAAAATTCATGACTGACCTATTAGGAAATCTTATCACTTCCAGCATATGTCCCTTATAGCCCCTCTAAACAGCGTATAATATACCATCCTAACTGCGCCCAAAAGAAAAGAAGAATTTTTTTTTTTTTTTTTTAGGCCCTAGCCACTAAAATCTCAGGAAAGTAGGTGGCAGGACCTGCCAGAGCAAACTTTAAGGGAACACCTGGCTGGCCTTCCCGTGGCGGAGTACGAAAACGTCGGGTCCCATCAGGGGCCCGACAGGTAACAAGCACAACATATTACACAACACATGACCCACACACTTTTAAACCTCTGGCCTTGACAGCGCACGGTCCTCGATACAAAGAACATACACAGAGATAGAACAAATCCCCGGATGCCATTAGACCAGAAAGTACTCTGTACCTAAACATCACTGCTGACCAGGTACACCCTTTCATGACAACGGTCTTCCCCTCTGGGGGTGCTGTCTTTTAGCAAGATAATGCACCATGCCGCACTGCCCGGATTGTTCGAGACTGGTTTACGGAACATGAGGAAGACTTCCAGACTTCCCTGGCCTCCAAATTCCCCTGACATCAATCCCATCGAGCATCTGTGGTTTGTGTTGGAACAGCAACTCCAATCTGCAGCATCTCAACCACAGACCTTACAGCAGTTAAAGGAGCTGCTGGTTACGTGTTGGTACCAGATACCACAAGACACATTTAGAAATGTTGTAGCATCCATGCCTCGCCGGGTATGAGCTGTTTTGGCTGCAAGTGGAGGATCAACATCATATTAGGTAGGTGGTCATAATGTTTTGGCTCATCAGTGTATATATACACACCAGTGGTGTCCAACCTACGGCCTGCGGACCGGATCTGGCCCACGAATAATTTTTATACGGCCTGCCCGGAAAGTGAACTAAAACAGCATTTTAGAGAGTCACGCCGCTGCATGTACTACAGGCATGCAAGTGTCAAGCTTGACTAAATACAGTTATGTACGCATCAAGTTTTTCATATTGTGAAATTCTATTTTGATATAACTTGTTATTTTATTGAATTATTATTAATTTGTATTGAATTTGTTCCAAAAGAGGAACGTTATTTTGATTGTTGTGTTTTTAATCAAAAGTGGACTGACGACTATTTCTTCACTGAGTACGACGAAAAAGCAGTATGCTTGTTGTGTAAGGATACTGTATCACATTTTAAAAAACATACTGCAGTTTGTCTTGACAAACAATTATGCGAAGAGTAGAAGATAGTGGAATTAAGAAAACAACAAAACACACGGAAAACATTTATCTGCTGTAAGTGTAAATTATCAAGTTATACATTTGTTCGCTTTTGAAAGTAAACCATTCATTGATGCTGAATTTGTTAAACGTTTTTAAAAGCTACGGAAGAAACTTGTCTGGTGAAACAAGCAATGATACAAGACATTGTTTGTCTCGACAAACAATTATGCGAAGAGTAGAAGATATCAGAAAGAATTTGTTCCAACAACTTTTGGAAAGCATAAAACAAATGAAATATTTTAGTGTATCACTGGATGACAATACTGATGTAAAGGACACAAGCCCAACTCTTTATTTTCATAGGTGGAATTAATGATAATTTTGTACCAGTTGAAGATTTAGCTGATCTATAGAGTATACACGGAACAACAACAGGTGAAAATCGTTTTGAAAAATTTTGCCAATCTATTGAAAGGTTAGGATTAAATATTGAAAACCTGGTAGGAATCATGACTGATGATAAAAAAAAAATATGATTGGTAAAAACATGGACTTAAGGGTAGAATAACCAAGAAAATTATAGATATTGGAGCTGAACCTCAGATTGGAATTCACTGCATTGCGCATCCTGTGGGAATGTATTGGATCTCCAACACATTATGAATGTCGTTACTTCAACTGTAAATTTTATCAGATCACATGGCCTTAATCACTGAATGTTTCAACAGTTAGAAATTGAAGCTAAATATGAAGATGTAATTTTACACAGTGCAGTGAGATGGCTTAATCGTGGCAAAGTGTCATATCATTTCTTTAAACTGCATCATAAAATTGATATTTTTATGACAGAAAAAGGGAAATTGGCAAAAAAACAACTATCAAATATGGAGTGGCTGTTTGATCTTGCAATTCTTATAGATATTTCTAGTCCTTTAAATGCTCTTAATTTAAACTATAAGGGAAAGGAAATTGGTCTCTGATTTGTATGGCAACATCAAATCATTTCAGAATGCATTGTTATTATTTAAATCCCAAATTGAGTAGGCAATTTAGTTCACCTTGAATGTTATACCAAGCTAACAGAAAAACACATATTTCCAAAGAATCATTGCCTCTCATTATCACAATTAGTTTTTGACGAGTTTGAAAGTAGATTTGCTGATATGGGATCCCATGAAATAAGCTTGTTTGAGAATCCATTTACTTCTATGGCTGAAAACTACAATCCCAACTTGCAATTTGAACTTATTGATCTTCAAGCAAAAACAGGGTTCAAAAATAAGTAGATGGACTGTGAAAATAAACTACTTGAATTCTACAAGGCTCTCCCATCTGAAGGTTTTCCACTAATAAAAGAAAATGCCATGAAAATGGCTACTTTGTTTGGATCAATGTATGTTTGCAAGCAAATTGTTTCACAAATGAAATCAAATAAATATTTAAAAAGAAAGAGAATAGGAGATGAGCATCTTCATTCCATATTGAGAATTGATGTCACAAATTTTGAACAATTATCTAAAAACATTTAGCCTCAATCATCTCATTAAATGCTAAGTTTTGTTCAGTAAATGTTGTGTATTCTACGTAATAAAATTTTTGAATATTTTCCATTTTAGGGGTATCATTATATTTATTTATTCACCTTAATACTGAAAAGCAGTGATCCTTTTCAGGCTGTAAATTTTCTCAAGTGAACATTTAAAAGCAAAAGTATGACATTAAAAATAAAAGAAAAAAAAGTAAAGTATTTTTTTTAAAAAAGAGGCAAAAGTAAAGTATTTAAAAAACAAAAGCAAGTCATATTTTTTAATTTTAATAAAATCAAAAAAACAAATCACTGACAGATTGTTGCACACAAAAGTGTTGGGAATTTCCATTTTTTATATATAGCCTGAAAATAAAACATGGTAACATGAAAACAGAAACTTCGTTTTACATGTAACAGGGTAGGGAAAATGTAACACACTAATTTTTCTCAAATCACTCAGTGTGGCCCGCAAAAGAAATCTAACTTTCAATATGGCCCTTGTACTGGAAAAGGTTGGACACCACTGATATACACACATACATACAACACTTGCATACTCCTAAATGCCCCCAAAGTGTCCTCAACACACTTTGATATGGGTATGCATGTTGGTCATACCTTATTGAGATTTTTCTGCCACCTAGACTCAATATTCAGAAACAGGAGATGAACTAGTGATGTATTTTTTTTGCTAATGCTTTATAAGCTTGCTTTCTCATATCATTTACTAATAGTAATACTAATATGAGCAACAGCAATCAGTTATATTCTGTTAAATAAAGTATTTGTGTATACTGCTCACATGTGTGCATCTTTGTATTATATTATGTGTACATCTTTTGTATTAAAGTGTGCACCCATAAGTGCATTGCAACAGAAGCAAATTATAATATATTTGCTTCTGTTGGATTGCAGCTACCTCGCACCAATTCACATAGCATCAACACCTTGCAATAAAATTAATTCTTAACCCAGCAGTGGTCACCCCTGATCATAACAAACACAGCAACATTCCATCTGATAGGTGGTCAAATTATTTTATTTATTATTATTTTTTTTTTATTTCCAGAAAAAGGTTTTGGTTTTTTGAATTCTGCTTCATTGAAGTGCACCAATACTTGATCTTTTTCAAGAGAAATGAAATACAGTAAACCCCTCACTAATCTGGATTAACTGGGGGAGAGATCATCCAGATTAAACGATAATCTGGATTAATAAAGCAAAAGATAGCACTAAAAGACAAAAAAACTTAGAACACAAATAAATAAAAAATTTAATGATTAGATAGTGCTGATAAAATAAATAAATAAAATATTACTGTAGAGCAGGGGTCATCAACCTTTTCATGGTGGTGGTGGGCTACTTTTGATATTAATTAAACGTGGGCACCAGAGAATAATGCATTTATTAAGGGTTTTACATTCAAAGATATAAACTAGAAAATTAATACATAGATTACATACTCTGTCTTACATAGTGTTATTTTATAATTTTACTTTTTTTAAATAATAAAATAAAATTTAATTAAAATTAATGTGAAACTTGTGATTGCATTTCTCCAGTTATTGAACAAAAATCTAGAGTATAAGATTGCTCGCAAACAATCAATTAGATGCACATCTTTAAGTCTAGATCTATTCTTTGACTTTATGAACTTCAATGCTAGAAAATAATGACTTACGGAGGTGCATCAAACTAAAGCAAGAGTTCACCATGAGCGCTACATTTTTTAACAAAGAAACCCGAAAAAGACTGAAACAATTGGAAAAGCCCCAAAGAAAACATTTTATAAACTCTTTGCCTATTACACTTGGAAGGTTATTGCTGCAAGACATAAATATAACATCCCGTCCTAGTGTACCCGAGGTTAGCGGTGACCAGACAATCCAACACGGTCTGGGGATCTATGGGGCGATTGCTCCAATTTTTCACATGGGCACCTTGGTGCCCATGGGCATATGGTTGGCAATCTCTGCTGTAGAGCCTTTATTTAAAAACTATAAAAAGACAATACATTTATCCGTCAACAGAAAACTCAGAAGTTGTACAGCATATTCTCGATTTACTGGGACATTTCAAGACTCCAAAGTAAAAAAATATATATATATCCACTGGAAATCATAAAATTCAAGTTTTTATGTCAGGAATGTCGAAATTTTTTTTTATAGTAAATATATATATATTTTTTTGTTTAGAAATCACAAAAATGATGGGTTACAAATCAGATGCAAAAGAGTTGTGCTTTCAATTGAACAAATACTTGAAATTATTCAAGTTTGAAAACAGTGCATCCATTACATCTTTAATGAACCATTATAATGTTGGTAACAAACCATACACTACATCGTAAAAAATAAACAGAAGCTATGATAGCATTAAAGGCATGAATATCAGAAAAACAATGAAACCATTTACATATGAGGACCTCGACAAGACAATGGTGTTGTGGTTTAGCCAACAATGAATCCACAATATATAAAATATGTTAAGTTACATATATACGTATATAAAATATGTTAAGTTACGTATATACATATATGTGTATAAAGAAGTACGCAAATGAAGCGATATAATCAATAACACCCATCCAACTCAAAGTTAACAGTAATACTGAACAACACAGAAGACAATGTGATGTATATGCAGGCAGGCAGTCAGTCTCTCTCTCTCTCTCCACAGTCAGAGTGACTCATCTGCCTTCCTAAATCCCATGTGTCTTTCCAAGTACAGTCTGTCCTCGTATAGCACTATAGTTGTGTTCCTAGAAACCCTCGTGCAATGCAAAATCGTGCAATATAAACAACAGGCCCTATGGGAAAAGTAGGGTTAGGTGCCGACCACCCAAGATTGAACACACATTTGGAACCAAAACATTACCAAACACAATAAATAATCGGGTAATTTTAATCGTTATAAAATACGTAAGTATTTTATAACGATTAAAATACGTAATAAAAAATAATATAATAATTTTTTTTATTTTAATATAATAAATAATAAAAAATATTTATGTTACAATAAAGTATTTTTAGTATTTTTTACGAATAAAATACGTATTTTATTCGTAAAAAATTTATTATATTAAATAAAATAGTCGTAATAAAATACTTACGTATTTTATTACGACTATTACGTAATAAAATATTGCTAATGCTTTTGCTTCTATCGTAAGCAAACTTGTTTTTTGTTTGATTTTCTATCCAAACAGATGACAGGCGTTCCATCTCTTCCAATTCTTTGTGTCTTAATCTAATGGATTTTAATTACACTTTGAGTTGCTCCAGCTATCAAAGTTGTTTTTATTTCTCTGCATTCTTTGTAATTCTCAGCGTTGCCTCATTTAGGTCTGTAGCACGTGTAATATCACATGGTCTTTAATTTCGCTCAAAGCGTTTCACAATTTCATATTTTTTCTATATTGACAGAGGCGGACTGGCCATAAGCCTTACCCAGGAAACCCCGGTGGGCCGGAGGCCGGTGTGATTTTGGCCATAAACCGTAGTATGAGGCCACTATAAATTTTTCCGGGTAAGAATTTTTGATCCAGTCCGCCTTTGTTTATCGATATTGCTTTTTTTTTTTTCCTCTCTGAGTCTGCGGTGTCTTCACCAGGACGCTTCCTTTTCACACCTTTTAAGTATTTTACTCATTTTTAGGGAATAAAGCACAATTACAAAATGAGGAGGCACGCTTAATACACATAAACAAAGCTGCACACGTGTAGCAACTGAATAAACAACACCGTAAAGGCCGAGATACACTATTAACACCTCACATTTTACTAAAGCACATTTCTGGGGTTACTACAATAAAACAATAAAAACAATTTCCAGTTGCGTTTCTGCTAGTGGAATCTGTTATAAACTGGTAGTAAACTCCATCTAATTGCATTTGCGATTATACCGATAGCTGGAATTGTGTTGGTTTTTACATTATTATGGTGAAATGTGTTTCCTCCTTCACTGATATAAAACACATTAATACATTTTCAGAATCTTCTTCATTCCTATCGTGTTGCGTTCAGTTGGGGTGATTCCGCGTTCGACTGCCATTTCTTGTAAACACAAAGGCGAATCGTGCATAAGCGAATTCGGTTCGTGTTATATAAGATATCATTCCCCTATTTATAAATCGTGTATGATCGAATTCGTGTAATGTAAACACGTGTTATACGAGGACCGACTGTACAGTACTTAACTGAAAGAATTTTTCGCATTTCGATCTGGATTATCCGACATTCGGATTAACTGTAACCAGATTAGCAATAGTTTACTGTACTTATTAAACGTGTTTTAATTTTTTATGAAAAATGAGAAAATTCAAAAATGCATTTTTTTATGAAACAAAACTTTTAATTCCACTGAAATTGGAAAATAAGTTATTTTTATAATATAAAATCATGAAACTATTACTCACCTCCATTTTTGCAGTTCAGAAGACTATTAAGCAAGTTAAAATTCAAACTTATGCATGTGCAAATATTAATAATGTGTTATCAAATAAAAAAAAGGAATAAAATGGTTAATAATAATCAAAACGAGGAATCATTTTACACCAATAATAATTGTGATAAAAAAATATTTTTTTTTTATAGAAAAGTAGCAACTGAATTTTAAAATGAAGTTTGAGAATCCCCTTTTCCCATCACTAGATCTGATTTATATGATTCACACTAGATTTGATTCACATTTTTTACAACAAATAAATATGAAACAGAGTATCTAATTTCTGCAGCAGAAGCATCAACCAATCATGTATCTGCTTATATAATTTGTTTTCATTATACTAAAATTGAAAGCAACACAATGAAGTTGAAGACAAAAATTGTTACATAAATAGCCAAGTTGGACCAAACAGGCACTGTACAGGTGCATCTCCAAATAAACAATAATTGTTTATTTACAAAACTGCTCAAATAAAATTTTGTCTATAGTTAGGAAGATACTGAAAAGTTCAACCATCAACCTTAACCCAAAATTAATGTGCAACTATTATTTTGAAGAGGAACTTTTCTCATTCAATACAAACACCAAAGGGTTAATTAATATTATATCTAAAAGTACCAAAATGCATCTGGACTGCATGAAAAACTATTCCGAACACAAAGAAAACACGGTGCAAAATTTACACGTATGCTTTTACAACAAAAAAAGTAACAGTTCCACTCACTTGTTCCAATTCGTATGTTTTGGCTCTGTCCTCATCTAAATCAGCATTTTTTTTATATGCCATTGACAAAGCCCACACCGACATAATTGAATAAACACTATCTCGGATCCAGGAATGGTCATTTTCTGGTGATGAAGGCAAAAGGCCAGTAACAGGATTCTGCAATAGATTTAGAAAATATACATGAACACATAGAGCACATATTAAATTAAGATAATTTTTTTATGGATATATCACTAAAAACATCTTGTTTTCTAAAACTAAACTATTTCTAAGAGATAAGTCAAAATGAGGGAGAGTAATAATAAATCCTGCATTGTGCATATTTCTATTCAGGATTTATAATAAATAATAAATCCTGCATTTCCAATGCTGGTAATGTGTAAGTACCACCTACTTACATGTAAACCCAGGAGCCACCCACTATCCCATATAAATCAAATCTAGTGGTGGGGAAAAGAGGATTCTCAAACTTCATTTTAAAATTCAGTTGCTACTTTTCTATAAAAAAAAGTGAAAAAAAACCCCATAAAACTTTAACATTACGATTTTAAAAGGAGTCAATAATCTCTCTTTCCCAACTGATCCATTCTGGTGCCATATTTTTGCTAAATGAAAGAAATTTAAATTAATCATAGCAATCAATTATATTCTGTTAACAAGGTATCTTTGCATGAGTGTGTGAATGTATGTAGGAAGACATGCATGATTAGTGTGTGTGTGTGTGTGTGTGTGTGTGTGTGTGTGTGTGTGTGTGTGTGTGTGTGTGTGTGTGTGTGTGTGTGTGTGTGCACGCCTTCAAAAATCCTTCCATCCTTGAAGGATTGCTTCAAGCAAGCAATCCTTGCATGCCTTCAAGCAAGCAATCCTTGCAATCCTTCAAGCAAGCAATCCTTCCAGCAGTTGCACTGCTGAAGCCATCAACAGTTGCAGAAAAATGAAGTCCTATTCTTCCCTCTTAAGCCAGCTTTCCAGTCAACCATCCATCTCCACTAGCACCAACCCCAATGGCCTTCCAGCTCGTTTGCTTTGTAGTTTGCCAGTTAAAGTTTTGATTGATCTTTTCCATATTTTCTTGTAGACTGACTCTCCCAGATTCCCTTCTGCCCACTTATGCTATTGTGATTACAAAAAAGAAAAACCCTTCCTCACCTGGCAACTTCCACCATATGCTGCCTCCTTGGTTCTCCATTGTGCCTATCATAAGGTCTTGGTTCGATGTATTCAGGCTGTTGTCCATTTTGACCAATGGCAGAGGGCCTTCCAGCTAGCCAACCGATGGCTGTGCTGAGAACATCTTTCTCTTGTCCATTCTTCTGCCCGAGTGTCGTTCCAAAATAAAATTGCTCTTAATGGCATCTGTTGACTTGCAAAAGGCCTTTGATCAGGTTTCCTTTTCTGTTGTCAGGGCTTTGGTTCATAAGGGCCTTCCTTGCTCATTCACGAAACATCACTCTTTTGCAGTCTAAATGCTTCACCAATTTTAAAGTTGCAGGGTCAGAAGTTCCATATTCAACCTACTCATAGTGTCCACCAGGACGATCTGCTTTCTCCATTTCTTTCCAATGCTATCGTAGATATTTTGCTTCAGTCACTTCCATCTTATATTGGCTTTGATCTTCAAGGTTTAATAATTAATAGTATTGCTTTTGCCAATGATTTATTCCTAATCACTTCTACTTTGATGAATCTGGGTCACCTTCTGGAAATCTCTAATCAGTTCTTCCCATCACATGGTCTTGCTATAAATTGCTCTAAGTAGTGGACTCTTTCATTAGTTTCATCCGGTAGGGATAAAAAGGCTAAGGTCAAGGATAAGGTTTTCCCTCTTGGCGCTGGTGCTGTCAATTGTTGTGATGAATCATCCTTGTGGAAGTACCTTGCCACAGAATTTTCTCGAGGGTCATTAAATCCACTTCTTTTGATCTTAATGTTTACTTGGATCGTCTTCACAAAGCTCTGCTGAAGCCTCAACAGTGACTCTTTATTCTGAGGTCGTTCCTCCTCCTCCTCCTCCCTCATCTCTACCGTAATTTGTTTTAGGGAGGACCACTGCAGGGCTGCTCAATTGTCTAGACCTCCAAAGTTAGGGCTGTGATTTGTTTGTGGCTTTGGCTACCTAAGGATTTCCCTATGTCGTTCTTCCATGCCAACGTGCTCGATGGTCTTGGAATTCCTTCACTCTGCAGGGCAGTTCCCCTTTTCAAATTCCAGCATCTTCTAGACCTCGTCTTTGCCTATCATCCAAGTTCTCCTCTACTCCTGCCCTTCAAAGAGATCTTCAACAAACCTCTTCTCTTCTTGCGGATGGTTATCTGTCTATTTTTTCTGTCTCCTCTCTTAAGAATCAGTGACGCTCTTTCCTACATAGTTCTTGTGATAGTCAGGCTTTCTCTGGTTCACATTCTGTCCATTCTCAACATCGAGAATGGACAGAATGTGAACTGATGATGAAGACTCTTCTCAATGCCCTTCCTATGCTTGGCTGATTTTCTCATGGTCAGACTGCCGTGAAGAATTGCTAAGTTGGCTGTGATGCTTGCAAGTCCCTGGCCCACATCTCTTAACAATGCCACAGAACACACGCAGCCTGTATTCGGAGACATGATGCCATTGTCAACATCATTGCGAATTGGCTGACAGAGGATGGACAGTCCTTGTAGAGCCCATTACCATACTTCCGATGGTTTAGGAAAGCCTGACATTGTCTGTCACTGCGATAACTGTCTTCGTACTGGATGATCAAGTCATGGAACATAAGCCGGACCTGGATGTGGCTCACCATCTGAAGGTTCGATGCTATGACTAATTCCAGCTTGAAGCAAGTAATCTGTCAAGAATTTTATCAACCTCCTGTTGTGTCCACCATTACAGTTTCCTTCCATGGAGTGTGGAGTCCTGCCTTTGCCTCTCTGTTCTCTACTTTGGGAATCACTGCTTACAATCTGATAATCCTCTCTGTCCATACCCTGCAAGGGACTCATATGAATCACCAAACTAGGACCTCAGTTGTTCCTGACTGATGACTTTGTAATGATGTTTTGCTGGTTTGAATTATGTTGGCTACTATGGCCTTTAACATGGAAATTTAATATATACTATATTAACGTTTGTTGCCTAAAATAATTAAAAATTTAAAACAATTTTTAATTTATAAAATAAACTTAATATACTTCAACATATAAATGTAAACAAGCATTTGTCCTTACAGAATTTATGTCATAAAGCGCTCACTACCATCCCTACCCATTTTCACTAAACTAATTCTAAAAATGTGGCAAAAACATGAACTGCAAGTTTGTAACCCAATCGTACTGAAACCAGTCATAATTTCTTGCAACAAAAGTGACATTTACATTGTATGTGTTTATCTTCATATCTTATTTTTCAAATCAGCTGAATAATTTTTTATGTAACTTTTTTTCCACATTGGGAGGAAATTTTTTCATCATACCCCTGACAAGAGCTGCATGTGCTACAAGCAGCACACATATGGGTTGGCCACCTCTGAATAAATCCATTAAAATCTACCATTCTCGGTAACTAAAGATGGATATTTAATTAATAAATTTTGAAGAACTATTTTTAATAAGAAGAAACAGTAGTAAACTAAGTAAATTCTACATAATATAATTTTGTGTACTCTACTAATGTTTCTTCTTATTAACAGTTCTTTAAAATTTATTACTTAAATATATGTTTTTAGTTTTAAAATGCAAATTTTTAGTTTTAACATGATTTTAGTGGATTTATTCAGGAGTTGGCACTTGTGTAACAGTTGTTAAAAGTTATTAAAAGTGAGCTTTCAAGTATATCCTTACTCAACACAAAACTTATTTAATAATTTGGCAACTATTACCATGTGAAATTATTTACTCATATTCATGAAATGTTTAAATTTACATTTATAACTTTCATACAGGTCAATAAGAGTGGAATTTAAAGTGCATGTATTAGTTTTCATTTTTGATTTTTCAAATCAGTTATATAAATTTTATGCTACTTTTTCCAAATCAGAAAAAAAAAAAAAAAAAAACTCCATGCAGCATGTATAACACAAATGCCATGTACAGTTGTTGTTGTTATTTGGATTTTAGAAGCATTAGCAACTAAGGCCATATTGTTCCAGGGATATGCGGTGGTCATTCCCTGACCTTTCCGCATCCTTGGTATTTAGTGGTCACAGGCTCAAACCCTGGTTTAATCAAGAAGCGTGTGCTATGCACTGCTGCTCCTGCCCACCTGGCTACAGAGGCGCCGTCATGTGCAGATTGGCCACCCTTGCACTATTAGTGACCATATTATGAAAACTGATTTTTTTTTTTTGTTTAATGATGACCCCAAACACGAAAGGGGTTAAAAACTATAGCAGTTATGTATAGCTTGAAGGTGGGAAGTCAAGAGAAGAATAAATTAAACGTAAAATAATGAACCAATGTATACTCCCCACCATGACTTATAGAAGTGAAACTTGGGCACTCACCAAAAGAATGGAAGAGAAGCTGAGAACTACACAGCGAAGAATGGAACGAATTATATTGGGAATCAGACTTTTAGATAAGAAGAGAAACACACAGAGCAAACTCAAGTAAAGGACATTCTTATTAAAACTAAAGAACTAAAATGGTCTTGGGCAGGACACATAGCTCGAAGACATGATGACAGATGGACTAAGAAAATAACAGAACAGTACCCAAGAGGAGCTAGAAGGAAACCTGGAAGACAATGGGGGAGATGGATAGATGAAATTCATGAGTTTGTGGGTAGTAAATGGATGGCCATTGCACAAAACAGAAGGAACTGGAAAGTTGCTGTAGAGGCCTTCATCCTGCAGTGGATTGAAAATGGCTGATGATGATGATGAAGGTTAAGAAGACAAAAAAATACTTGTTAATATTGGAACTTGAATTTCTGTAGATTAATTTTCAGGAATTACAGGTATATCTCACTAAACAAAAGAGTTAAGTTTCTCGATGTAATTTTTTTTTTTCTCAAAAATGAGTCATTAACTGAAATGTCATTAAGCAAATGGCAATTTTCCATATACTCCAATGTTACTAATGACAGATGCATTCCCTGAAAAAAAGGGAGTACTAATATTTAAATTTAACAGTTTGTTAGAGTGTAACTGAGTCATGGTAGACATCTCAGTTTTGCATAAGTAAATACAAAATACATAAGCTAGTAATAACAACTGAAACTTCATGGATTGATGGGTTTATTTAATGTGGAATCATCTCAATTAGGTCTGCAATCATGAAAGAAAAGAAATTTTCATAATAAAAAAAAAGAGTGAACATTTCTGTTGTTATTGTTAATCTTTGTGAGAGACAATGAATTATTTTCCTGTCAGATGTGCCAGCAACTGAGGTTGCTTAAAAATCAAGGCATTTTCAACCTCAACTTTTTACTGACCAGTGACATAACTATACTGATGTAGGGCATTAGGGCCCACCATGAAGTGGATGGAAGCATTTTTTTTTAAGTAACAAAAAAATAAATAAAATCAAATCATTGTCTATTTGCAAGTAGCAATGAGCAGGTTCATTGCAATAACAGACATAGTAGAGCATCAATAATCCAAACTAATTGGGACAGGAGGTAGTTCGGATTTCTGATTTGTTCAGATTTTTAACTTATCTAAAACACTGTTCTGGAGACTAACAAAAAAAAGAGTTAAAGTTAAAATGCAGGCTACCCTTTCCGATTGATTGTTGAAAGTAGCAGCGATTGACATGCCTAACCTGCTATGGTTAGTCTTAGGATGTTTAATCCCCCACCACAGTTTTAAATTCAGAAAACAAGTTCCCAATTTTAAAACAGTGGCAAGGAAAACTGCTAGCTTGGGGGGATTCACAAACTAAAATATTAACAGTAGCCAGAGGCATAGGTGGAAGTGATTCTTGCACTGCTTCTATTAGAATGAGCAACAGCCTCGAAAACAAGTTGCTGGGGATTTCAGGAACTGCTGGAAATCATCATGAAACAAATAAATATATGAGCTGTGTTAGGGTAAATAAGAGTAAGAACAGCTGCAAGTATGCTTGCATATACAACAGTGCTACTAATATAGTAAACATATTTGATGAATTTGAAGTGCTGACAAGACATCAAAGGTAGATATTGTTGGGATATCAGAGATGTGGTGTCACACAGATATAAGGAATGCACAATTCAAATTTGGGGAGTACAATGTGTACAGAAAGGATAGACAGCATGGAAAAGGAAGAGGGATTATGCCGTTAGTTAAGAAACACAAAAAATCTATGGGCAGTGCATTTAGTTGACATTGGAGGAAAGTGCAATGTTAAGTCAGTTTGGTGTGAAATTACAACTGAGAAAGCAAAAATGCCAGTAGGATTGTGTTATAGGACAAATGACTCTGATGAGCACAACAAACAATTGTACATGGAATTGTACATAAATAGTAGGCCAGTAAATCAGAATGTCTTATAATGGGGTATTTTAACTTCCCAGATATTGATCAGAACTTGCAGTTTGGTCACTCACACACTAGCAAGACTCATGTGGTTGTTGTTTGCCTCTGATTGCCTCTCGAACATGTTTTCTACAGCAACATGTTCAAGAGGTAACCAGAGGGATAATACACTTGATCTGATTATCAGCAGTGATTATTCATGCATTAAGAATCGGCAGACAAAGGAACAACTAGGTGGCAGTGATCACACTGTACTGATATGGGATTTACTTAAAGATGTAACTACCATCAGGGGTAAAGAGAAATGTTTTTCTTTCATAAAAGTGACTACAGTGGTCTCAAGAGATTTTTTAAATTCTAAACAGTGGGACCAACTGATGATATCACCAACAGCAAATTCTAAATGGGAAGCATTCAAACAATTAATCTTGAAAGCTACTAGGCTTTCTATCCCACCTAAGAAATACTGTTCAAGGTTTAGGCCTCAATGGAGGGCAGATGAACTAATGAGACTCGTGACAGAGAAGAAAAATGCATGGGATGCATATAAATTATCAGGTGACACAGAAGACTGGTAGATTGTTGAGGCATATAATGCAAGAAAGAAACCTTATAAAGCTGATGCTGTATAAGGTTCTGCCACAAAAAAAAAAAAAAAAAACTTCCCATTTCGCCCATCTGGTCAACCCAAATGTTTGTCTATTAGAGCCTTAAATTTATTTAAGTTATCAACTTCCACAACAACAGATGGAAGTCTGTTCCAGCCGTCAAGTACCTGCTGGCTAAAGGCAAACTTCCGCACATCTATTCTACAACTGCCTTTTCTCAATTTGAATCTATGCCCCCTCAGGTTCTTAGTTTTAGCGAGCGGAAGTATCCCGTCAGCATTAGTATTAGTACCGGCCGCATGATGCAAGAAAGCCTATGGCTTATGCTGCACCAGCCAAAAAAAAAAAAAATCAGAACAAAACAATGATAAAAACAAAAAATAAATAAATAAATAAAATAAATAACTAAATAATAATAATTAATAAATAAAAAATAATAAAATAAAAAATAAATAAAAAGGAAATTAAACCTATCATCCTATGTGCTTCCCTTACCCGAAAGTACTATCCAGATGACCTTTGAATTTTCCAAAACTGCCGGCCTCTACCACCCATGAAGGCAACTTATTCCAGTAATTTATAACTCGCTGGCTAAAATAAAACTTCCTGCAGTCCAATCTAAACATTTCCCCCCGTAACTTGAATTTATGTCCCCTAGTTCTAGCATCATTTATAATCTTGAAAATTTTGTCCTCATTCATTTTACTGATGCCTCTCAGAGCCTTAAACACCTCAATCAAATCTCCTCTAAGGTGTCTAGTTTCCAAACTCTGCAACCCACATATTCGAAGTCTTTCTTCATAAGGATGCCCTTTTGCCGATCTCACCAGGCGAGTTACTCTTCTTTGCACCCTTTCAAGCAGCTTGATGTCTTTCTTTAGGTGCGGTCTCCATACTTGAACACAGTATTCCAAGTGTGGTCTAACATAAGCCTTATATAATGGGATTATCACGTCCCTATCTCTACTTGCAAAAGTTCGATAGATCATCGATAAGACACCATGGGCCTTACTTGCAACCTGTTTACAATGCTCAGAGAATTTCATGTCTGACCGTATCGTAACACCCAAGTCCCTTTCCTCCAGTACTGGGTTTAGTTGAACTCCACCAAGTGAATAAGTTATTTTGGGATTACTGTTTCCCAGGTGTAATACCTTACACTTTGTTGGATTAAAGCACAGCTGCCATTTTTCTGACCATTCTTGAAGTCTATCTAGGTCTCTCTGAAGAAGCTCAGCTTGACAGTGATCATTAACTACTCTACCAATTTTAACATCATCTGCAAATTTAGACATCACGCCCTCTATCCCTTCATCAATGTTGTTTATGAAAATTAAAAACAACAGTGGTCCTAATACTGATCCTTGGGGAACCCCACTTCTTACATCACCCAACCTGAGGAATAGCCATTTATCACAACCCTCTGCCTAGTGCCCTGAAGCCATCCTTCTATCCATCTGAGGATTTTCCCAGTGATTCCAACCTGTTCCAGCTTATAAAGCAACCACTCATGTGGGACTGAGTCAAAAGCTTTGCTGAAATCTAAATAAACAACGTCGAAATTATTCCCTAAATCCATCTCGTGAGTGACCCTTTCAAAATAGCGAACCAGATTTGTTAAACATGATTTTCCCTTCACAAAACCATGCTGAGTATCCTTGAGAATTTCAATTCGATCCAAATGATCCTGAATTCCACCCTTGATCATTGCCTCCATGATTTTCCCTACTACTGAAGTCAGACTGACAGGTCGATAATTTCCAACTTCACTTTTAGAGCCACCCTTATGTATGGGAGATACATTTGCACTTTTCCAATCCAAGGGAATCTCCCCAGAGTCTAGTGATGCTCGCATAATTAGCCTCAATGGTTCAATGCACTCGCTTGCCGCCTCTCTCAAGATTATAGGGTATATTCCATCAACTCCAGGAGCCTTACTAGTCTGTAGGCTTGAAAGTTTTTTCATTAAATAATCTTGCGAAATTTCAATATCATTAATTACATATTTTTTAACTTCGCTCCCACAATTTCCCATTGCCACAAAAGGCTTTTCATTTGTAAATATCGATGCAAAATAACTGTTGAGTTCATCTGCAACGGCAGCTGGTGTATTTATTACTATCCCCTTTCCCTTACGTAAAGGTCCGATCTGGTTTGTCCTGCTCTTCTTGGCATTTATATATGTGAAGAATTCTTTATCCCCCCTCTTTGCTCTGTTTGCTAGTGATTTCTCATAAACTGCCTTTGCCTGTCGAACCTTTTCTGTGGCTCTATTACACATCACCTTGTAGCTGTTATAGGCTTCAGTACTTTTTATTACTCTGTAACGTTTCCATGCCACCTTTTTCTGCTCAAGTAATGTGGCAACTTCACTATTCATCCAACTTGGAACCCTTCTCGTGGAGTATTTTTTTAATGGTATATACGCATTCAAGGCATCTGTGATTAATGTTTTAAAAGCGTACCACAGTTCAATTGTATTCATTCTCTGTGCTATATCTACCCAGTTAATAGAGGCCGTGTAGTAGCTTAAGGCATCGTAATTTCCTTTTCTGAAATTAAAACCCATTCCTTTGCCTTTTACTTCTGCTACCTCTCTCGTCATCATCCACCACAGAACTCCGTGATCACTTCCTGCTACTGGTTCCTCTACTGTCAGCCCTGTTATGTCATCTGATTCATGTGTGATGATGAGGTCTAGGATATTCTTTTCTCTAGTACTTTCCCTGACATGTTGATACAAATAACAGTCATCTACTTGATTTAAAAATTTTGTTCCCCATGTCGAGTTTCCTTCCCATTTACTCCAATCAATTAGAGGCAAATTGAAATCACCCATAATAAGGCATTGACGCTTACTTGCCCATTCCATTTGCATGTAGAGGCTTTTGTCATAATCTTCACAATCACCTAGTCTGTAGATTACTCCTACTCGCATTATACCTTTGTTTCCAACTATCTCACACCATACAGACTCTATACTAGCATGTGAAATGTCTGAATCTGGGGAAGCTATCGTCGCACTCAGGCTGCTTCTGATAAGAGGCATTACCCCACCACCCCTTCTATCTAACCTATCCTTCCTAAATACATTATACAAGCCATACTGAAACTCATCATCCCCAATTTCCTGGTGGCACCACGTCTCTGTAAGCCCTATTATGTCCGCGTTACTTGTTTTAACCAGCAGTTACAGCTGCGAGTTACAGGCTCTGAAAAAAACGATGTGTTTGCTTTTTATTTACATAATTGTTATTTTATATTGTACTTAATACGTAGTCTTATAGTTCTAATTACGCTGGTTATTTTTATTTTAATTTATATAAACAGTTTTTGTAGATATACGTAATACTTTTTAAAACCGTTAGTCCGTTTGAATCTTGCAGGCATTGTTTTTTCTTTATAGTGATAGGGAATTCAAATTTTTAATTGAGGTAACTAGGTGGCTCTAACGTATAATTATAGAAACAGTAATATGCTTCACTGTTTATATAACTTCACTGTTTATAAACAAGATAGCTTAGTACTGACATTTAATTTAATTTAATTTATTGATCTTATTAATTTAAAACATCATGCCACAAACTAGAGCAGCAAAGCAACGGGCACAAAGTGGCAGGAGTGCTGTGACTCGTGGGAGAACTGAGGGGGGGTGATTCTCCAACGCATCACAGCCTAAAAAAATGTGCAACTTGTGAAATGTTTGCCGAACTATCTGGAACGGAACATGATATTGCCATGGGGGATGTTCTTTGTGTGTGCGTGATGTAAGGAAATCAGGCGACAACTCAGCGTTGTTATGGGCCTATATGAGAGTTTGAAGGACAGGGTGGATGCCCTCGAAAGATCTAAATTGAGGGGCCCATCAGGCTCTCAAGCTGCCCACATCAACGCCAGAGCTTGCACTTGGTCATCGCGAAACACAGTGGCAACCCCCAAGGCAGATTGCGCTGGTCCCAAAGGAACTAGTAGTTGTTGGTGACTCTACTGTCAGGGAAACGGGGAACATCCTTTGTAAAAAGGATAGGTGGAACAGGACCAGGGTATGTCTGCCAGGGGCAAAGGTTGATGACGTTGTAGAGCAGATATCATCTTTTAGGGGCACAAAAGGTGATATAGTTGTACACGTTGGCACTAATGATATTAAGAGTAGGAGACTGGCAGAATTAATTAACAAGTACAGGTCACTGTTGAAAAAAAGCCGTGAAATAGGGTTGAATTTGAAAGTGTCTGCAATTCTGCCCAGACACGATAGGAGGGAGTATATGATGAGAGCCTTGTCGATCAATTCGGCCCTGGAAAGATTGTGTAAGGCTCAAGGGATAGAATTTTTTTCAGCCTGGACTGTACTTGTTAACAGGACAGACTGCTTCTACAGGGATGGGATACACTTAAATAGAAAGGGTGCAAGAATATTTGCTGATGCTATCGAGGCAGTGTTAGGTGGGTCGGAAAACTGATAGCTTGGGGGGATACAAGGACTAATAGTTTAACAGTAGCCGTAGGCAGAGGTGAAGGTGATTCTTGCACAACTTCTATTAGAATAAGTAGCGACCTGGAGTGAGGGGTGTTAGGGGTTTCAGGGACGGATGGCAGTCATCGTGAAACAGGTGGGTAAATGGGATGTGTTAGAGTAATTAAGAATAAGAATAGGTGCATGTATACTTGCATGTATACCAATGCTAGAAGTATAGTAAATAAATTTGATGAATTTGAAGCGTTGGTCAAGACATCAAAGGCGGATATTGTTGGGATATCAGAGACGCGGTGTCACACAGATATAAGGAATGCCGAACTGGAATTTGGGGAGTACGATGTGTACAGAAAGGATAGACAGGATAGGAAGATAGGAGGTGTTATGCTGTTAATAAAGAAAAACATAAAATGAAAGGAAGTGCATCCGGTTGATATAGATGAACAGTGCACTGTTGAGTCAGTTTGGTGTGACATAAGCACTGCGAAAGCAAAAATAAGAGTAGGAGTGTGTTATAGGCCTAATGACTCGAATGAGTACAATGAACAATTGTACAGAGAAATAGAGTGGGCTAGTAAATCAGAATGTCTTATAATGGGGGATTTTAACTTCCCAGATATTGACTGGAACTTGTGGATTGGTCACTCACACACTAGTAAGACTTTTCTGGATTTATTGGATGATTGTTTTCTGCAGAAGCATGTTCGAGAGGCAACCAGAGAGGATAATACTCTTGATCGGGTTATCAGCAGTGATCATTCGTGTATTAAGAATTTGCAGATAAAGGAACCACTAGGTGGCAATGATCACACTGTACTGATGTGGGATTTACTTAAAGATATAATTGCCAGAGGTAAAGGAAAGGGTTTTTGCTTCCATAAAGGTGAGTACACTGATCTCAGACAGTTTTTAAATTCTGTACAGTGGGATCAACTGACAATGTTACCAACAATGAATTCTAAGTGGGAAGCATTCAAGGAATTAATCATGGAAGCTACTAAAAGTTTCATAACTATTAAGAAATATTGTTCAAGGTTTAGGCCTAAATGGTTATCAAATGAACTAATGAGACTCGTAACAGAGAAGAAAAATGCATGGGATGCATATAAATTATCAAGCGAATCAGAAGCCTATGACAGATATCAGATATAAGCTAGTCTGTAATCAGGTCACAAAGGAGGCAGGCGAAGGCAGATTACGAGAAATCTTTGGCAAAGGATGCTAAGAAAAAAAGCAAGGATTTCTTTACTTATATAAACTCTAAAAGGATTTGGTTTGGTTTTTAATGGCGCATTGGCAGCTAAGGCCATAATGCGCCAAGTCAAATTTAAAATGCTATTAAACATTTTGGTAGCCAAGGCTGCCACGTCAAACAATTAATTATTATGTTAAAAGGGTATAAAAGTAAAAGCATAAAACTTAGATCTTTGTATAAAAATTAATAAATTGTAAAAAGTTAAAAACGTCGGACATATTGTGTCTGTCACTTATAATCTGACTGAGTGTAAATGGCTCGAATTCTAATTTCATGAGAGAGAGAAAAGAATCTGCCGGATCCTGGACATGATCGGATGAGGCTAAAACTCACCGATACCAGGGCCTGTAACACGCTCGATGAATCGCAATAAATCATATACCTCTGGTAGTCGCGATTTTTAATGTGATCTAGGGCTGTTTGTATTGCATGCAACTCTGCAGTATAAATGCTAGTTTCTTGTGGGATCTTATAGGATAATGTTTTGTGAGGGAACACAACAGCAGATCCGACATAACGTTCTAACTTTGAGCCATCTGTGTAGACTGGCAGAAAGTCAGAATACTGCTGTCTATGTGATGCAAAGAGTTGCTGGTAGACAGATGTCGGTGTAGTAGCCTTCTCCCAGATCTTAAGGGAGAAGTCGCAAGTTGGAAAATAAGCATGCCAGGGTGGAAAGAATTGCCTTGGTGACTGGGCAACGTTGTCTACCGTCAAGTTTAGCTCATTCAACAGCCCTTGAATGCGAATACCAAAAGGTCTGTTGGCAGTCCGACGGGTGTTGTAGAGGTTTTCCCAGCGCGGCTCAAAAACGGATGGCCATGTGGGATGATCGGGCAGGGATTTTAATTTGAAAGCGTACTGTAAGGACAACTGCTTACGTCGAAGAGACAGAGATGGTTCATTTGCTTCAACGTAAAGGCTTTGGACAGGAGATGTGCGAAATGCTCCAGTGGCTGTCCGGATGGCGGATTGGATTTAACCAACGAAGTGCACTATCTCTAGCAGAACCATAAACCTGAGACCCATAGTCGAGTTTGGAACGGACAAGTGCCCGGTAGAGACAAAGAAGGGTAGCACGATCTGCACCCCATGAGGTTGACGAAAGGGCACGAAGGATGTTAAGCCCTTTGACACATCTTGTGCTCAGCTGACGAATATGTTGTAAAAATGTCAGCTTTTTGTCGAAAATAAGTCCAAGGAATTTGAATTCTGCTACAACTGGGATGTTATTTTGCCCAAGCCTTAATTCTGGGTCAGGATGAAGATTACGTTTGGGACAGAAGTGTACACAAACAGTCTTCTGTGATGAAAATCTGAACCCATTAGCCAAAGACCAAGCTGTAAGATGATCAATGGTTTTCTGCAGTTGCCTTTCAACGACCCTCATATTAATCCTAAACGGACTTGAAATTGGCGATTCGAAAGAAAGTTTTTAATAAAAACAGGAAGGTTACCCCAAAGTTATAGAGGTCTTTTAAAATTCCAAATCGCCAGGCTGTGTCGTACGCTTTTTCAATATCAAAGAAAACTGCTACCAAATGCTCGGATTTAATAAAAGCATCACGAATGGACGTTTCCAATCGGATTAAATGGTCCAGAGTGGACCTATTTCTTCGGAAGCTGCACTGTGTCCTGGAAAGCAGACCGTTGGTTTCTAAATACCATACCAGTCGTGCATTAACCATTCTTTCCAGGACTTTGCACAAACAACTTGTCAGAGCAATAGGACGATAGTTACTTGGATTGCTAGGATCTTTTCCTGGTTTTGGGAAAGCAAGGACGATAGCCCTTTGCCAGGAATCCGGAAATTGTTTGTAAATAAAAATTCTGTTAAACAGAATTAAAAGGTGATCCTTAGATTGAGGTGAAAGGTGTTTTAACATTTCGCAGTGGATGTCATCGGACCCCACAGCACTTGCATGCGTGAGAAAGAGTGCTGCATTTAACTCTTCCTGTAAAAAGGGCTTGTTATTTAAAGGCAAATCAATCCCTTTTGAAGAGAAGTTCGGTGGGTTTTTCTCAACTTTCTTTTTTAGGGCCAAAAACTCTGCGGGAAAAGATGTTATCGCAGAGATTTTTGCAAATGTTTCCCCTAGACTATTTGCAACTGCAGTTCGATCTGCAATTGGACATCCGTTGTGCTCGAGGATCACTGAAGGGCATGGTGAATATTTTCCCTTCATTTTCCGGATCTTATCCCAGACTACTTTTGAGCTAGCAGCCTGAGTTATGGAAGATGTAAAACGAATCCAAGATTTCCTTAGGCTCTGACGTCGTACATAACGTGCTTTCGCACGTGCACGTTTGAAAGATATTAAATTTTCAGTCGTGGGATATCGACGGAATACTCCCCAGGCTTTGTTTTGTGCTTTTTTGGCTGCCGTGCATTTTGAATTCCACCAAGGTTTAGGAAATAGTGGGAACCGGCTGGATGATTTTGGGATTGCAATTGCAGCTGCTGGGACAATCCTTTCTGTGACATACATGACTGCTTCATTGATTGGCTCCTGACTGACTGTAGCGATGTCAAGGTTTGCCAGATATTGAAAGGCATTCCAGTCAGCCTGATCAATCTTCCACCGCGGTAAAATAAAGGGCAGACAGGGTCTACCACTAGTTAGGGTGGTTATCACAGGGAAGTGATCACTTCCATATGGATTTTCTTCTACCTCCCAAGTAAGTGAAGGAAGGAGAGAAGGGGAGCAGATAGAAAGATCAATGGCAGAGAATGTACGGGTAGGCACGTGGAAGAAGGTGTTAGTTCCCACATTTAAGAGGGAGAGGTCATTGTCAGTGAGCATATGCTCTATGACTCGTCCCCTTCGATTGATGTTAGCACCACCCCACAGAGTATTATGTCCATTGAAATCCCCAAGAATTAAACAAGGGGAAGGCAATTGCATGATAAGATCATCAAGGCCTTTCTGCGGGATGTCAATCCCAGGTGGCAAATAAACGGAGCAGACAGTTAATAAGAACACCACTGAAAGGCGAATTGCTACAGCCTCAATGCTAGTTGTAAGCTGCAAAGGCTGAAATGGGATCTGGTTGCTGATGAGGATTGCGACTCCTCCGTGAGCAGGACCATCCACAATTCTATCCTTACGAATGATGGTAATGTTATGTATAGTGGGGTCATCATTTGCCTTTAAATAAGTCTCCTGTATGCAAAAGCAAGCTGGTTTGTGCTTTTGAAGGAGTGCCTTGATGTCATCAGTATTTTGCCGGAATCCACGACAGTTCCACTGTAGGAATTTAGCCATTATTTTAGCTTGGTGGGTCCATCAGGCGGCTTCCGAGGTGCTGAGGGCTTACCTTTTTCAGTTCTGGCTTTCTCCTTCCTGGGGAAGTATGGACGCTGTCCAGTGTCCATTTCCTCCTCAGCAAAGAGCTCCAAAACTGAGTCTTCTTGTACCTCCTTCTGCTCGACATCCATGTTTTCCTGGGTATTAAGGGATGCTTCACCTTTCTTATTCTTTTCTTTTCCAGTTGCTTTTGTTACTTGTGGAGCATTAGGAGGTACCGATATAGGAGTGGCAGCTGATTGGTCCTTCTGTGCAGGTTTCTGGGAGCTTAAGAGATAACGTGCGATGAGAGTAAATGATTCTTGTGGAGGGATGGACATGTTCGTCTGAGTTCCAATGGAACACTTCCCTGCTACCTTCTGGGCGTAGGTAGGTTTGTTGATGTTTAGAGGTTTCACCGCTTTCCTTGCCTCCTGGTACGATATGTTTAGCTCTGCCTTCAGCCGTTGAATTTCTTTTTCTTCTTTCCACCTCTGGCATGCCCGTGAATAGGCTGGGTGTTCTCCCTCACAGTTAATGCAGGTGGGTTTTGTGGTTGAACATGCTGTTGTTTCGTGGTTCTTTGCACCACATCGAGCGCATGCAAGGACTCCACGGCAGGCCATTTGAGAATGTCCATATTTCTGGCATTTAAAACACCATTAAGGGTTTGGAACATATGGACGCACTGGACAGTTGATGTAGCCAGCTTTAATTTCATCAGGAGGTTTGGGCGAGTTAAAAGTCAGGATAATGCTCCTGGTTTTAACAAGTTTCCCATCCCTATGCGCACTAATTCCCTTGACGGCAATAACTCCCTGTGGTTTCAATTCCAAGCAGATTTCCTCCTCGGTTACGTCGAGAAGGTCCCATTCGGAAATGACACCTCTAGATGAATTTAGTGTTCTATGTGGTGTCACTGTTATGGGTACTCCTCCGACTGATGTTTCTCGGAGTAGCTGCTCAGATTGCCTGTCAGTTTTAGTCTCCAGAACGGAGCCTCTTAACTGATTTGGGTGACCCTGCTAACCCATCTAAACCTTTTTGTATAAAAAAGGGTGACATTTTTCCAACCGGTGTTTCATTGGTAGAATGTATAATTAGAAATCTTGGAACAGGCCCTGATGATATTTCTGTTCGCTACTTCTCTTTTTATAAATAATGCTATCTGAATCTTTATCTATGTTTTCAGATAGGGACCGGGTTGGGGCCCCAGAAGAAATATGTTTATCAGGATTCATGAAGTTTTGAAGTGGTTCAGTGCCCGGGCTCCCCACCCACCACGAAGCCCAAAGGGACGCCCACTACCCGGCACGCAATAAATGCGCTCAGGAGTGGAACGCCAGGGCTACCCAGACACCATACCTGCACCGCCGCCAGCCTGAATCCTGTCCCTCGGACCATGAGGGTAGGGGCATGGCATTGACACGGTTGACCCTCGCAGGCGAGTCTACTACCCGATTGATCCTAGCCAGGCCTTCAGGACCACCCGTCTTGTCGAAGCAGGGGCCAAAGTGGTGTATTGAAGCTGGGCCCCTCAACCACCAGGATCCTCCTTTCCGAATTTCCACGGGTCGCAGCGCATGGCAAACACGCCGGATTCCATTGATGTAAGCCTGGAACCTGGGCTGTGGGCATTGGATCCCAGTGATGCTAGTCTGGAAGTCCAGCAGCGTCACTGGGAGATCCCCTCACCACGTACAGGTGCCCATGTCGAGGGGCTCTAAAAGGAAGGGGATGAATCTGATTGGTCCACTTGATATCAATGGTTCGAATGTTGATGATCCTGCTCAGATAGCAAACAAACTGAATGAGTATTTTGCATCTACATTCACACATGAGGAATTATTAAGGTTTGAAAATGGCAGAAGGTTATCAAATTGTAGCAGGGTGCTTAATGATTTTGTAATAACTGAGAGCAAAGTGGAGGAGAAATTGTTGAAGTTAAACATAAGAAAGGCACCTGGGGTGGATGGGATCTATCCAGTTATATTAAAGGAGGCAGCAAAGCAACTAAGCAAACCTTTAGCCATAATTATGAGAGCATCCTTGGACTCAGGGGAGGTCCCCACGGACTGGAGATGTGCAAATGTATCCCCAATTCACAAAGGGTGATCAAAGGGCGACATGAATAATTACAGACCAGTTCTGTTCCGGGTAAAATAATGGAGTCGCTGGTTAAAGATGCATTGCAGGATCATCTAGACAAGACTGCAGCAATAATTCAGACACAGCATGGGTTTGTTAGGGAAAAGTCTTGTCTGACAAATTTGATAGGATATTATGATGTGGTTACAAAGGAACTGGATGCAAAAAATAATTTTGATATCATATACTTGGATTTCAGGAAAGCTTTTGACACAGTTGTGCATGGAAGATTATTGTACAAATTGGAGCAGAATGGTATTAAGGGTAAGTTGCTACAATGGATAAAAGGATGGTTGAGTGGGAGAAGACAGAGGGTGGTAATCAATGTGGGTGCTGCTCATCGTCAACTAATGTTATTAGTGGAGTCCCACAGGGTTCGGTGTTGTGTCCACTGTTGTTTTGTATATTTATCAATGATATTGATGAAGGTATATCAGGCTTAGTGTCGAAGTTTGCAGATGATACAAAGGTTGGCAGGGTTGTTAATGACAGTAATGGCAGTGCGCTACTCCAACAGGATCTAGAAAATTTGGGCAGATGGGCTAAGAAGTAGCAACTGAAGTTTAACCTTGACAAATGCAAAGTAGTAGTAGCAGCAGTGGCATGTGATGCAAGAAAGCAAGTGTATGAGCTTATGCAGCATCAGCCATAAAAAAAAAATAATAAATAAAAATCACACCATTCCCTCCAAATGCCTGTCCAGTTCCTCCTTAAATTTATTCAACATATCAACTTCCACAACGACAGATGGAAGTTTGTTCCAGCAATTAACCACCCGCTGGCTAAAGGCAAATTTCCGCACATCTGTCTTTTCTTAATTTGAATTTATGCCCCCTTAGGTTCGTAATCTGAACAAGTGGAAGGATCCCATCAGAATTCAGCGTGCTCAACCCATTCAAGGCCTTATACACCTCAATCAGATCACCGTGCAGGTGCCTAGTCTCCAGCCACTACAATTTGCAGAACTTAAGCCTCTCATGGTAAGAGGATCCCTTCATTCCCCTCACCAATCTTGTTGCCCTTCTCTGTACACGCTCAAGTAAATCTACATCCTTCCTATAATGAGGCCTCCAGACCTGTACGCAGTACTCAAGGCATGGCCTGACCATTGCCTTATACAGAGGGACAATCACCTCCTTCTCCCTGCTAGCAAAATTCCTATATATCATTGACAAAACCCTATGACCTGCCCTGGCAGCCTGTCTGCATTGCTCAGAAAACTTCATATCTGACTGCACAATTATTCCCATTTCTTTTTCATTTTCTACCACCTTAAGTGTAGTACCACACAGTTGGTACGTTTCTCTGGGGTTACTTCTACCCATATGCAGTACTTTGCATTTGTCAAGGTTAAACTTCAGTTGCCACTTCTTAGCCCATCTGCCCAAATTATCTAGATCCTGTTGCAGTAGCACACTGCCATTACTGTCATTAATAACCCTGCCAAGCTTTGTATCATCTGCAAACTTTGACATTAAGCCTGATATACCTTCATCAATATCATTGATAAATATACAAAACAACAGTGGACCTAACACCGAACCCTGTGGGACTCCACTAATAACATCAGTCGACGATGAGCAGCACCCATTGATTACCACCCTCTGTCTTCTCCCACTTAACCATCCTTTTATCCATTGTAGCAACTTACCCTTAATACAATTCTGCTCCAATTTGTACAATAGTCTTCCATGTGCAACAGTGTCAAAAGCTTTCCTGAAATCCAAATATATGATATTTGGATATCAGGAAGTACTGCATATGGGTAGAAGCAACCCCAGAGAAACGTTCCAACTGTGTGGTACTACACTTAAGGTGGTAGAAAATGAAAATGACCTGGGAGTAATTGTGCAGTCAGACATGAAGTTTTCTGAGCAATGCAGACAGGCTGCCAGGGCAGGTCATGGGGTCTTGTCAATGATATATACGAATTTTGCTAGCAGGGAAAAGGAGGTGATTGTCCCTCTGTATAAGGCAATGGTCGGGCCATGCCTTGAGTACTGCGTACAGGTCTGGCGGCCTCATTTTAGGAAGGATGTAGATTTACTTGAGCGTGTACAGAGAAGGGCAACAAGATTGGTGAGGGGAATGAAGGGATCCTCTTACCAAGAGAGGCTTAAGTTCTGCAAATTGCAGTGGCTGGAGACTTGGCACCTGTGCGGTGATCTGATTGAGGTGTATAAGGCCTTGAATGGGTTGAGCACGCTGAATTCTGATGGGATCCTTCCACTTGTTCAGATTACGAACTTAAGGGGGCATAAATTCAAATTAAGAAAAGACAGATGTGCGGAAATTTGCCTTTAGCCAGCGGGTGGTTAATTGCTGGAACAAACTTCCATCTGTCGTTGTGGAAGTTGAATAGGTTAAATAAATTTAAGGAGGAACTGGACAGGCATTTGGAGGGAATGGTGAGATTTTTTTTTTTTTTTTGGCTGATGCTGCATAAGCTCATACATTTGCTTTCTTGCATCACATGCCACTACTACTATGTTAAAGCACAAAAAATAGCAATTTAGTGAAATGACTGAATACCTATACATCATCATTTCTCCTTAATACTAAGTACTGAAACAGTAGTTTCAGTACTAAGCTGATTGTTTGAAGTACATGTATGTTTTGCTAACATGCAGTATATTTTTTATTTTTCATTTTATGCAAAAATACTGACAAGATAGAGCAAAAGAATGTTTGGAAATAACATATAAATATTGTACAAGTTGACCTATTTCAATTAAAAAAATGCAGAAAAATCAAAAATCTACAAGGTGTTTTTCTAAATATCCCTCATTTACTAAATTAGATGATTTTTGTATGTAATAATAGCAAGCATCACTTCAAGGGGTAGCCATTAGCTGAAGTGTAATCCCCCCCCCCTTTACATGTGGAAAAAGCCACAGTTTGGATTCGTATATGGCATACCCATATAGCTTGGATGGGAGGAGGGGGACATTCCATACCCATATAGCTTGGATGGGAGGAGGGGGACATTCCAAAAAATTAGCATTAGCTGAGACATATGATGCAAGAAAGCAAGCTTATACAGCATCAGCCAAAACAAAAAAAAAAAAAAACTTTCCATTTCACCGATCCAGTGACTCCAAATGTTTGTCTAGTTCAGCTTTAAATTTATTTAAGCTATCAACTTCCACAGCAAAATATGGAAGCCTGTTCCAGCAATCAACTACCCGCTGGCTAAAGGCAAACTTCCACACATCTATTCTACATAACTGTCTTTCCCAATTTGAATCTATGACCCCTCAGGTTCTTAATCTGAGCAAGCGGAAGTATCACATCAGCATTTAGCCTGCTCAAACCATTCAAGGCCTTATACACCTCAATCAGATCACCTCGCAGGTGCCTATTCTCCAGATGCTGCAACTTGAAAAACTTAAGCCTTTCTTCATAAGCGCCCTTTGTTCCTCTCACCAATCTTGTTGTCCTTCTCTTTATTCGTTCTAGATTCTTCCTAAAATGAGGCCCCCAGACCTGTATACAGTACTCGGGTCTGGAGGCCTCATTAAGATCAAACATTAACATTCAAACAAACATTAAGATCAAAGATCTTGCGGGGGGGGGGGGGGGAATTAGATGGACTTTTCTTGTCGTGATTAATAAGAATAAACACGTAATATATGTAATAACCAGCATACAATAAAAATAAATATAAACATTATGAATATGTTTTATATGAAGAATAAACATGTAATATACGTAATAGCATACAATAAAAATAAATATAAACATTATGAATATATTTTATATGAAGAATACATAAAAAATAAAATGCAAAAAAACTTAAACTCCATTATCTTTTTAGTATTATCATCATCTGATAATACTGAAAAGATAATGGAGGGTGGCTGTGATATAGAAAGGTAGATTAGAGATGCCAGATCCACCTGAAAGTCTTTCTAAGAAGGCAACTTACAAGAATGCGTAAAGGAAGGTGTAGTTGCAATGTTCGTAAAAATCTCGTTATGGAGGTTTTCCTCAGTTTTTGTTACAAATCTCTGTTGATTCTGCTTGTAACAGCCTCCAATCCTCTTTTAAAATGTGCACTGTCATAGGATCCATTTCAAACAACTTTTCAACCACAGCATTAGGCATGTTCAAAATCCTTTACCAGTGCCTTAAGAGACAGCTGAGGCTTTTGAGTATGTGGGCGAGACAAAACGACGGCTCAAGGATCGTCTGGGGGAGCATGCAAATGCTATAAAAACCGCTGATTACAATAAGTCTGCTGTGGCCGAACATTTTTGGGAGAAGCAGCATCAAATCTCCCCAGAGGATGCGGTTATCGTGGATCGAGCGCATGGGTTCTGGAACCGTAAATGGCTCGAGAGCCTACGAATCTGTTCATCCGACCACAATATTATGAATAGGGACAGAGGTATGCGTATGCATCCTCTGTTTGAAACTATCATCCTAAGTACGGATGAACGGTTTTGCTTAACACGTTCCCGAGCTATTTCCGCTTCCAGTTCAGACCATGCGCCGACTGCACCACGTGTATAAGTACCGTGAGCCTGTTATATATGGATGTGCTGCAGGAAGTTTTGTTATTGCTGAGGAAGGAAGCCGGTGCTTCCGAAAGCTCCAGAGATTTTTATTGCTTTTAATCCGGTTTATTTTAGTGTATTTTATCTCAAGGATTTTATCATAGTTTTAATGTCTTTTACATGTATATAATCTAATTTAATATAATAGCAGTTTTTGTAAATATTTATTTTATTTTAATATGTAAATATTTTAGTTACAGTAAATACTTATTCTTATGGTTGGTGTGTGAGCTGATTTAATGCTAAAATATGAATTTGCCCAACCTCAGAGGCCTTTTTCAGGAGGCTTTTGAGTGACAACACTCTTTTCTTCCTCAGTGATTTCACTTTAAACCCTCTCCTCCCACATAATTTGTGAAACTTCCCTACACTCCTTCACAACCCTTACCAATGAGAGGCTTTTCAGGTCTTTCATGACATCAGGAACAGCTTCCATCAGGAGCATCAAGAATTTTTAGCTGATGGTTGATTTTATCTAGAAATCTCTTTAAATTTGTTATGTCAGCAATGTTATACTTTTCACAACAACCACTGAATGTCATAGAGAAATCGCTCTCCATCAGGACAAGAATTCTTGCAAATGTGCAGCAGGTGTAATAAATGTTTTGATGAGACCCTTATCTATCAGCTGGATCAAGGTCTCACTGCACTCCTTCAGTAAAATTATGTATATACAAACATGTATATAGATAATTTTCATATATATTTGAGTATTATGTATATACAAATATATATATATATAAATAATACTCAGGGCCAAATGGATGTCAGATGAACTAATGTGACTCACAGAGAAGAAAAATGCATGGGATGCACATAAACTGCAAATATTGAGAGTTTACTGTAACATTAAAAGTAAAAACAAGCATAAAGTTAATCGAATAATATAAACAAAATAGTAATAAGTATCATATATGTATTTTGAGAAAATATTCATAACTTGCCTGATGGTCCAAAATAGTTCTGTAAACTAACCGCTGATAATAATCTAAGCGAACTCCCGAATTGCTTCTACTCCGCATTATGAATTAAATCCACAGAACCGAATATAGAATGCAAACACTTGGGTTAAACTGAAGAATGAATGATTTAGTCACATGAGCATCTGAAAAAGAACATAATGGTACACATCTCAGGGAAGTATTCTTAATAGTAGTTTTAATGAATTTAAGCTTGGGACACAACCCAAAGAGTGGTATTCATTCATGCTACAAAATTCATAACTGAGAAAGGTTATTATAATTAGTAGCTCAGCAACAGAGGAGCAGGAAGGAGTAGCCAATGTTGGACACAGCTGTACTGGAATTGCAAAATTACCTCTCAACTTCAAATTTCTGCCAAAAAATAAGGGAAGGAGAAGAAGGGCTAGCACTTAACTCTTGCCCACAGATACTGTGAATCCTCACTATACTGATGACTATAGAGATGACAGTATGAATTTACAATACATTTTCTGTGCACAGAAAACATTCCCTTCTGCTATATTCAATGTTCTCTCTAATTTTTTTTTTATGCCAACCTGCCACTGCTCTGAGCAGAAAATTTTCACACCCTGACGTCTGTGCAGCACTTTAAAAGTTTTCTGTAATATACATAATAAGAATATTTACATTGAATAACTTCATATTTTGTATTTTATTTATTAATTGAATGGTACAATAAAAATCAGCACAATAAGGAAAATTATTTCACGTTTCGAGAACCTTTTCTCGTCTGCCCTTATTAGAACTCCGTTGACTATAAACACTATCTACATTAATTTTTCACCCAGATGAAAAATAAGTTTTAATCATCATCAGATCATCCAAATGTTCAACTTACAGTCTGTTTCTAGATGTACATTTGATGGAATTCATGATACTGAATCCACATTCGCATTCAGCACTAAAAGCTTGTAATGTTCCACAGATGTCAAGAAGAATTGACAGTTCTTCAAATTCTTCATTTCTGAGCATGTAGTTCAGCATATCAGTGAATGACTTAATTGAATCACTCTTAACTTTCTTGAAAATGATGAATTTCAAATCACAATACTGATGTGATATTATTATGGCAATGCTTTCATTTATTGTACTGGTAGCCGAGTATTTTTTTTATTAGTTGTTTAACATTCTCTTCTCCAAATTCAAAGTTGGTTGCATTTGCCACAGCAATTGGGTCAAAAGCTTGCCATCTCAACTCATTATCAGGAAATCTATTGTCCAAGTGATTACACACACATTTAATGAATAGAATAATAGGCATAGTATCAATGTCAGAACTTATAGATGAAAGCAAATCTTTTATTAGTCACTCCAATAAACAGCATGACCAAGATACTGTGACCTTATCTTGTTAATTTTTGCTTTTGCATACTTCAGTGCTTCAATTGTATTCAAACAACTTTTCTGAAGGAATTTACAGAGAGAGGTGCCAGATCTTCTAAAACATCATTTAGAGCAATTAACGCTACTCAATATTGTGGATTACTCAAAATCTTCAGGCAGTAGTTACTGGTTGGATTGTTACATTCGTTAACTTGCTCTTTACAATATTAGATTAAAACTTCATAATTTCTCATTAAAGCAGTTATGAAAAAATGTCTTGGCAGCATCTCACTTCATTCAGTGGTTAAAATGACAAAACATCACATTCTGTGACATTGGCTAATTCTTCTAGCTTTCCTTTTTTAATAGACAGCCTATCGAACATTGTATAAACAGTGTTTCTATATCCTGCATGACTGACACTTTTCCATGCGTCATCTAATCCCGGGTCTTCTCTGTGGACAACACAATGTTGTTCAGACAGATGCTTTATTTCTCGTCGAAGAATTGCTGCCACACCATTATTCTTTCCAAGAATAACACGTGCTCCGTCTGATGTAAACATCACCATCTCTTGAAGATCAAGATTGTTCTTGATATAAAATGTTCTTATTGCTTCAACAATAGTTATACTGCATGTGACAGTATAAATATTGTTGAAGCAATAAGAACATTTTATATCAAGAACAATCTTGATCTTCAAAAATAACTGTCACTGCATGTGACAGTTAGTTTCAAAATACCTGTAAACAGTCATATAGGAAATTTCATTTTCTGGTCAAAACTTAAAATACAAAATTAACATTTTCTGTATAGAAATGTCTGTATTTTCATCAGCAATTAATGTATAGAAAGCAGACTTCCGCAATTCTCCCATTATTTGTTTCTGCAGTACAAAGCTGATACACTCAACAAATTCAAATGCATAGTTCTTGCTGTGCCAACTCTCTGGTATGTTTACGTATTTGGATACATGCGCATGAATTTCTTGCACGGAATGAAAGGAACATTAATTTTAATTGCTAAGAAAATGTTATCCATCAGCATCTTGACCATATTAAAGTCAGACTTCTTTCGTGCATCTTGTTCCCCTCTTGCTTCACACTCTTAACAGTTGCAAAATTCCAATTTTCTTATGGTTGCATAATTTGGTAACTGCATCTACATGAATTCTCTGGTTGAGATGCCATTTTAAGTAATCTAACTTCCATTCTTCCCATATTTTTTCACTACCGAACTCGGCCTCAACTTTCGCTTCCACACAAATGGTGCATACAACATTGCCAGTATCTCGATATTTAAAAATATCACCAATTGTTATTTTTTTGTTTTTGATGCGAAGATGGTAGTTCAGTTTCTATGAGCTGCAAAAGCCATTCCTTCTTAAATCTTGCACAAGCTTTGTTCTTCAAAACATTTAACTCTCCTTCAACCTTTCTTTCAAACATCATAAGGATACTAAAAATAATAATTATTATTTGGCAATACCAAACAAAAATTAATTATTAAGTGAAGAAACTTATAATTTTATCAAAACAACTACTGTCATACAAATAATTTTATAGAAACTAATTTTTACCTTGTTCTAGCAATTTTTAATAAAAATTAGTATTTTCGGTGCAGGGTGCACCTTACACAGCTTCTACATTATTATCATCCAGTTTTGTATGCATTCCTTGCAAATGTTGATGGTGTTTCCAGCAGCGTTTTTAAAAGAAATTTTCAGCTGCACAGCAACAATTAGCAGTGCATGGCAGCATTTCAGTTACTGCATGGCCATGTACCCACGCAGCTTAGAGGGAACACTGACTGTATTTCAACTTAATTCTTTTAATAACAGGGGTCAAAATACCTGGTTAAAACTGCAAACAAAGAAAATTTCATAACGTGATTTATCCTGATAATTTCTCTTTAATTTACAGAATATATTCCAGACTATCTACACATTTTTACGAAACATGCTGACTGATAGTGAAAAAACCACATTAATAATACCATTCATTTCTGTGCTAAGCCAAAATTATCACCACTCAGCATTATTTTCGATGTTTATGCTGATTTAAGAAATGTTATTCCTTTTTTTCTATCCCATACTGTTTTTTTTTTCAAATTACTTAATTCAATGTCATGAGCTATATTACTCAATGTATTAAGTTAGAAGTAAATTCTGGGAATTTCTAAACTAAATCTTCACATATTGGCAACATCGACGTCAGTCATTAATTTCTTGACCTTAAGAACCCCATGAAGCAATGTTTATCGGTATGAGCCCAATTTATTTTTGAGATTATCGGGTCAAACTTGTGCTGAAAAGTGAATAAAATGTCTTCATGCAAGTGCCAACACTCCAAATTTATTTTGTTATATCTGTGAAAGTTATGTAGTCCTCAAGCAAAGACAAGATATTAGAGAATTCATAAAAAATGTGTATTGTGCTTATTTTGGAGTGAAACTCTGTAACCAAGATAAACAATGGATGCCACATAAAGTTTGCTGAACCTGTGTTGAAGCACTGAGATGTGAAAAAATGGTAAAAAGGAGGCTATGCTGCCATTTGCAATTCTCATGATTTGGCAGAAGCCTACGAACCACTGTGACGACTGTTACTTTTGCTTAGTTAATGTACAGGGATACAATGCAAAGAGTAAGACAGGGCATTGTGCATCCTAATATTCCATCTGCAATTAGACCAGTCCCACATGGAGATAACTTGATGATTCCATGCTTTTTTTTTTTTTTTTTTTGGTAGTTGTTGGCACATCAGCTTCTGTGGCCATAATGCACCTCCCAAGGTTTTTTGCAGTACTTTGATCCAAGTCCAAGGTGGGATTCAAACCCGCAACCTTTGGGTTGCCAGGCAGGCACTTTACCTACCCAGCTAGCCCGGTCGGCTGATTCCATGCTCTCCACTTATATTGGAGAATGTAGCAGCAGAGAGTGCTGAAAGTGAAACTTCTGAAGATGAAACTGAAGTCTACACACCTGGAGACATTGAGTCCAGCTCTCAACTGTTTTCACAGCATGAACTTGATGATCTGATAAGAGATTTAAATTTACCAAAGGAATCTGCAGAAATCCTTGGTTCTAGACTTATCAAAAAATCTTCTATAACACGGCAAGTTTTTCTCATAGTACAGACACAGAGAATGAGAACTAGTCTCCTAATTTTTTGAGGACAATTCATGGTTTTTTGCAGTAATATCAATTACTTAATGAACTATTTAGGAATTGGTTATAATCCTAACCAGTGGAGACTTTTTATTGACTCATCAAAGAGGAGTCTCACAGATGTGTTGCCCCACAATGGAAATAAATGTGGGTCAATTCCAGTAGTTCACTCTGTGTATCTGAAAGAAACATATGAGAACTTGAAGCTGTTGACAAATATTAAGTATGAAGAACATGCTGACTTTAAAGTGATAGGCATGTTACTTGGACAGCAATCTGGCTACACAAAAATGCCTTGCTTTTTGTGTGAGTGAGACAGTCAGGCAAGAAGTAAGCACTGGGCAATTTGTTGCCAGGATCAAAAAAAAAAAAAACCACTGATAGACCGCAAAACTGTCCTCCTTCCACATCAAACTGGATTTGATGAAACAGTTTGTGAAAAGTTTACCTCAGGAAGGTAAAGTTTTCACTAACTAGCTCTGAACTAAATTCATATCACCCAAGAGAGTCTAAAACAAGGTATTTTTGTTGTACCTCAAATGATGAAGGACTCTGAATAAAAGAGATAAACAGGCATGGTTTAGCTTAAAGTCTGTTGTTGAGTACTTCTTAGGAAACAAGAATCCAGACTACAAAAAATATAGTTATTATTATTATTAGCCATATGATACAAGGAAGCCTGAGGCTTATGCTGCACCAGCCAAAAAAAAAAAAAATTTCTGAATTACCCAGAGAGAGAGAGAGAGAGTGAGGGGGGGGGGGGGGGGGGTAGTTGAAAATATGTTGACAAACTTCAAAAAGCTATGCTGCAACATGAGTGTCAAGGTACATTTTTTTACACTCCCAGAACATTAAAGACATGGAGATGAAGTAAAGGGACTGTAAAGTAAAAGGATCTACATGAAAATCAAAGAAACAAAAATTTGACCCATCATAGATCAGTTTTTAAAATGAGGCGTGTGCTTTTTTACAACAGTGCCCTTTTTAATAGTTTTTAACATGTATTTAAATATAAAAAACTCTGGTAAAAGTAACATTTTGTTATAATTCAGTGCACAAATTCTGCTAAAATTATTAAAAATCATAAAGAAAAATCAATTTTCTTCATGATTTTTGAAGAAACCTGATGTGATGGAAACAAACAGAAGTCATTTTTGAAATCAGCATTAGAAAATTATTCAGAAACACCCTTTTCTAAGAAAACATCAGTGATTTTTTTCAAAATGCAGAGTAGTGTTGTGGGTGCCAATACTTTACAGGCACAATATTGTGTACTCTATGTCACTTTTCCTGGTTTTCTCTACAGAAAATCTGGTAAGGAACCACGAAACCATACTGAAACTGACTAACTTGGCCACAGCATGGAAAAAAAAGAACCATAACAATTCTTACAATCATTGATGGGATTCAAATTTAGGTCTTTTCCATATTCTTGGAAATGCATAATGTAGATATACAGGGACCTTAACCACTATGCTACCTATTCAGGTGCTGTAGTACTAATATGAACACAGTCACCTGATTGAAGATAATCAGTAGTGCAGAATACTTACATAACTATATTAGCATGAATAAAAGATATGTGAAATTGCATCTGCATATAATATTTACAGTATTTATATTTTTTTTTGTAAAAAATTAATGCTGAAAACTGTACTACATAATTTGCAAATATATACTGTATACACTTGCCATAAACTCTCCAAGCTTAAGTCAGGTTTACCCCAACTAAAGTTTTATTTTCTATCAATTTTATTTTATCAGTCTGTCTTATGCAAACCCTTCTGGATTTACATAAGACAGAAGGGTTTACACAATAGTTTGCAGAAAATTCTTCAAAAAAAATTCTAAAAAAAAAAAAAAAAAGGCAATACAATCAACTCTCTTCAAAAAAAAAAATTCTTTGAAAAAACAAATTGTTCAAAACACAATTCTTATAAAAAATTGTTTAAAAATACTGAGAAAACTGAAATTTTAAATTTTCAAAAAAATAATTTAAAAAAAATAAAAAACTTCTACACAAAGTAAGCAAAAAACCAACCTTCTTCAGTAAGCAAAGAGATCACACATATTCAGTTCATATAGTCAGTTCATATTTACAATTGGTAAAAAAAGTAATCACATTATAATCCTCTCTCTTTTACTCTTATTTATTACCAAGTAACATTTGCATCTAAATGGCTCATTTTTAGTATTAAAAACTTTTCCATTCATGCTCCAGGATAACCACATAAGGTCTGAGGAATTCACAAAATGGAAAGAATTTGCACTGAACAAGGTCAATAAAATGTATATACTACATACCATTGCACTTGACCACTGGCAACGTGATGTAATGAACCGAGGCTTGTACAGCAGCAGCCAAAATATTACCCCATTTTATTTGCTCCTTCCTTCCAATAATTAATCCAAATCTTTAAATTTATTCGAAATACCCATTTTCACGACACTAGCTAGAAGTTTATTCCAACAATCAATAATTCTGGTTGAATGCAAATTTCCATACTTTATTTCTACAACTATCCTTTTCCGATTTAAACTTAAGGCCCCTTCAGTGTGATCTGAGAAAGAGTAAAGATGCCATGAGCATTTAGTTTACTTAAATGTTTACTTACTTTACGATTTACGATTTAAAGCCTTCTACACTTCAATTAGGTCACGATGCAGTTTTATAGTTCCTGAGACTGCAAAAAAGAACCTTGGTCTTTTTTTGGAAAGAATATACTTTTGTATCCTCAATTAATCTTAATTCTGTTCTCTACAGCCTTTCCAACAGATGTATGTCTTTCCTAAAATGAAGTTTCCAAACCTATATGCTGTATTCCAGAAGGCCTAACCATTGTCTATATTATAGCTCAATACCTGCTGGCAAAATTCCTGTATATCACTAACAGAACCCCCAAAAGCTATTCTAGCAACCTTTGCACTACTCAAAGAGGACATAAACTGAAACTGAGGAAAGACCGTCGTCAAATAGATGTGTGGAAATTTTCCTTTAGCCAGCAAGTAGTTGGTTGCGGGAACAAATTTCCATCTGTTGTTGTGGAAGTTGATAGCTTAAATAAATTCAAGGAAGAAAGGAAGAAGTGGATAAACTCATTCCCAGTGGCTCACATCTGGTGAGTATGGGCTTAGCACACCTAGGGTCCTGAGCTGGATATCATCATTCTTCTCTTTCTTGGTGATTCCCTTCTACTTCTGACTCTCTCTCTCTCTCTCTCTCTCTCTCTCTCTCTCTCTCTCTCAGGGTAACTCAGAAATTTTTTTTGGCTGGTGCAGCATAAGTCTCAGGCTTCCTTGCACTATGTGGCTAGTAATAATAATAAAACTTTCAGAGCGAATGGGTGTGGGAAATGGGAAGTTTTTTTTTTTTTTTGCTGATGCTGTATAAGCTTGCTTTCTTGCATCATATGCCTCTACAATGCTAATGCTAATTTCAGAGTTTACAATTACCCCTAGGGGCTTTTTTAATACTTCATTAATGTGAGTAGTATTAAAACTATTGTGAGTACAATCAAAAAATCAAGTCATTCTGGGATTACTGCTACCAAAATGCAGCACTTTGCATTCATTGATTTTAAACTCACTTGCCACCATTCAACTCTGCTTATTTTATCTAGACCATCTAGATAAAATAAGCTGAGTCATTAACTATGCCTTTCATCAATGAAACGGCTACATCAATACATTTAAAATTATATTAAAAACAAAAAGGGGGTCCCAACACCAACCCCTGTGGTCAGAAGCAGATCCAGGTTTTGTGGGACCTGAAGTTTATAAAATTTTTGGGGCTCTCTTTAAGAAAAAAAATACAAAATTTCTTTGTTCTTTAAGAAAAAAAGAATACAAAATTTCTTTATTTTTTTTTTCTTAAAGTTGGCGGCCACTCCAACACCACCCAACACGAGGAGAAGTGTGAGAGAGGGGGAAATCAAAGTGAAAAGGGACAGTAGTCTTAACTGATTGTGGTTAAAATATTTTACTTTTCCGAATTTTATAAAAACACATTGCTAAGGCCCCCTCCCAGGGCCTTGAACGGGCCTGTGCAAGTAGGGGGCCCTGAAGCTTAAGGTTCATTAACTTCACAGTAAATCTGCATCTGCCTGTGGTAACCTATTCATCATATTAGTCCATGAATGAGGCTCATGGCAGAGAAAAAAAATGCATAGGATGTATATAAATTAGCAGGTGACACAGAAGCCTATGGCAGATATAAGCTATTCTGTAATCAAGTCACAAAGGAAGTTAGGCAAGCGACGGCTGATTACGAGAAATCCATAGGCTTCTGTGGCAAAGGATACAAAGAAAAGCAACAAAGAATTCTTTATTTATGTAAACTCTAGAAGGAAGAGGATGAATCAGATTGGCCCACGTGATGTTGGTGGTTCGACTGTTGATGATCCTCAGATAGCTGACAAACTCAATGAGTATTTTGAATCTACATTCACACATGAGGAATTCTGTAAGGAAGGGGAGGACAAAAGTGTACTAAACTCTAACAGGGAGCTAAATTATTTTGTAATAACGGAGAGCAAAGTGGAGGAGAAATTGTTGAAGTTAAACATAAAAAAGGCACTTGGAGCAGATGGAATCTATCCAGTTATATTGAAGGAGGCAGCAAGAAAAGTAAACAAACCCTTAGCCATAATTATGAGAGCATCCTTAGATTGAGGGGAGGTCCCCATGGACTAGAGATGTGCAAACGTATCTCCAATTCACAAAGGGGGATTCAAAGGGTGACGCAAATAATTATAGACCTGTTGGTTTAATTCCATTCGGGAGAAAATAATGGAGTAACTGGTTAAAGAAGTGATGTAAGACTACCTTGACAATACTGCAGTAATAGTTCAGATACAGCATGGGTTTGTTAAGGGGAAGTCTTGTCTGACCAATTTGTTTGGATACTACGATGTGGTCACAAAGGAACTGGATGCAAAAAATAATTTTGATATCATATACTTGGATTTCGGGAAAGTTTTTTTACTATTGCAGAAGAAAGACTGCTGTACAGATTGGAGCACTATGGCATTAAGGGCAAGTTGCTGCAATAGATAAAGGGATGGTTAAGTGGGAGACGGCAGAGAGTGGTAATAAATGGACACTGCTCTATGTGAATTCAGGTTCGGTGCTGGGCTCGTTGTTTTGTGTA